>NC_059439.1:31381369-31681369 GCF_021028975.2 Sphaerodactylus townsendi
AAACCTGTTTGTTGATTTAAAAAAATCACTGCCAATCAATTAGGTAACACGTTTTTTAGAAATGTACTTTATTACAAAATAAAAGAGTGGAAGGGGTGGCTCTTCTCCAACGGTGTCTACTGCAACCATCTAACATAACAGTAAAAACAGTGCAGCTTTTTCTTCAAAGCGATTATTTTAGTCACAGGCAAATCTATGTACATTTAGTAAATGACTGTAGCAATCAAAATTCACATTAGATTAATTCTAAAGCAGTAATTTCACAGTAGGCTAATTCAGTGGTGGGATCCAAAAATTTTAGTAACAGGTTCCCATGGTGGTGGGATTCAAACTGTGATGTAGTGCCAATGGGGCTGGGCGGGGCGCGACGGGGGCATGTCCTGGCATTCCTGGGCAGAGCTGTGGCAAAGACGCAGCCACTGCGCCGGTCCTTGGGCGGGAAACGAATGAACGCAGGCGCAGGCTGCCACGCATGCCGGTGCACCTCCTGCTAGACTGCTTCAAGTTCTGCGCGCTACTGCTGAGAAGAGGGTTGTAACTAAGGCAAAAATCATGTGGCAAAATCACCAATTAGTATCCCCCTCTCAGCACACACAAATAATTAGTAACCTACTCTCGGGAACCTGTGAGAACCTGCTGGATCCCACCTCTGGGCTAATCCTAAGGCAACAGTTTTCAAAGTGTGTCAAGTGATACCCACTTACCCTGTCTTTAGACCCGAGGTTTCTCTGAGGCCCCTTCTGCACATGCAGAATAGCGCACTTTCAATCCGCTTTCAATGCCCTCTGCAGCTGGATTTTACTGTGCGGAATAGCAAAACCCACTTGAAAGTGGATTGAAAGTGCATTATTCTGCACATGCAGAAGGGGCCTGAATGTCTGGGGAGGCAGTGGTTCTCAGACTGTGGGTTGTGACTACCTTGCAGGTAGGTTGTGAGACCCGGAGGCAGGAGAACAGGATGAGCTGGGAGAGGAATGCTCGATGACCATTCGGGGTTCCCTCTGCATCGTATGTGAAATGGCCATGAAATACATCCCTTTACTCAGTAATTCTATATATTTTATAAATACAAAACATAAGGGAAAGTTTGTTTGCTTTCAATTGATGTGAGTTTCAATGTATTGTCGAAGGCTTTCATGGCCGGATTCAACTGGTCGTGGTGGGTTTTCCGGGCTGTGTGGCCGTGGTCTGGTAGAACGTTTTGCCTGCACCTGTGGCTGGCATCTTCACAGGTGTATCACAGAGGGAAGTCTAGACACAGTGTGTAGCAGACTGTGAAACACCTCTGTGAAACACCCGGAAAACCTACAACAACCAGATGTGAGTTTCCTTCATTTTTATGCAGGGGAGGGGGAAACAAGTGAATGTTACCATTGTTTTTTTAGGGTGTGCAGGACAGTGAGTCCATCCTAATTAGTACAGGAAGTCCATTCCATGTGAGGACCCTTCCCCACGGTTTTCTGGTTGTTCACTGCAGCCGCCGATGGCTAATTCCCCCCACTTTCCCTCTCCTGGTCCTTTTAGTGGCCGAACAAGGTTTTCTTTTTTTAAACCGGGTCATGTTTAAAGTTTTGGTATTGACCTTCAAAGCCATTCGCAGCCTTGGCCCTGCTTACTTGAGGGACCGTCTCTCCCTATATCGCCCTTCTAGGCCCCTCCGCTCATCGGAGGCGGACCTACTGGTGATCCCTGGCCCCAAGGCGATCCAGCTGGCCTCTACAAGGGCCAGGGCCTTTATGGCTCTGGCCCCTACCTGGTGGAACAGGCTTCCAGGTGAGATCAGGGCCCTGCGGGACTTACAAAGTTTCCGCAGGGCCTGTAAAACGAACCTGTTCCGCCAGGCATTTGGCCAGCCGGGATGATGACAACTCCGCCATAAGAACAGCTGGCCTCCCGTGGGTATATAAAAGGGGGAGGGAGGGGCTGAAGCCATCGAGAGTTTTGTTATTTTACGTATTTATAACTTATATACAATGTTTTAAGCTGTTTTTACTTGATGGACACTGCCCTGAGCCTTTGGGGAGGGCGGTATACAAATATAATAAATAAATAATAAATAAATAAATAAGTGATTGACATATCAGTATGCTGCTACTGCCTGACCAAAAGTTAGCATTTCCCTTGTGCAGAAAATTAAAGGAGTGAACATTTCTCCTGGCTTGAAATTCTTTGGACAGTCCATCCATGGAAAAACAGACCTCAGTCAAGACGGACTCACGGACATTACTGTGGGAGCGCTGGGGAAGGCTGTGGTGCTCCGGTGAGTGACGGGGAACCCACGTTCTTGAGAGCTTGTAATGAGGTCATAGCAATGGGCTGCAATTTAGGAAGGATATTGACAAGCTGGAACGTGTCCAGAGGAGCGCAACCAAAACGGTCTGGAATCCATGCCCTAAGAGGAGAGACTTAGGGAGCTGGGCATGTTTAGTCTGGAGAAGTGAAGGTCAAGGGGGGACACGATAGCCATGTTTAAATATTTGAAGGGATGCCATGTCGAAGAGGGACCAAGCTTGTTTTCTGCTGCCTCAGAGACTAGGGCACTAATCTAGTTCACCAGATAAGCCTCCGCAGCTCAAGGGGCAGACTCAAAAGCAGTTCCCCAGATTAGAGTGCACCTGCTCTTAACCACTGGAAATGGGAGCTTTGCAAGAGACTGCAACAGGTAATAACGCCGTGGTGGCAAACCTTTGGCACTCCAGATGTTATGGACTACAATTCCCATCAGCCCCTTCCAGCATGGCCAATTGGCCATGCTGGCAGGGGCTGATAAGTGGAATCAGAGTCCATAACATCTTGGAGTGCCAAAGGATTCGCTACCAATACTAGAGTAACGGTTCTCCCGCAGGCTTTGGCAGCTCCAGGCCCGTTGTCACGGTGGCTGCAGTTCTGCAGTTCCAGCCCGAGGAAATTGCAAGGAAAGAAGTGGAGTGTCTGGGGAACGCCAGTTCCTGGAAGGCGATGGAGATCAACCTTAAGATCTGTTTCAATGTCAGTCTAGACACTGACCACTACCGAGGTAAGGAATACCAGAGGGTCAGGAAGAGCTGATCTGAATCCCAGCAATGAATTCAGCTTCTGGGGCTGTATGTACATGGGGCAGCGGCAGCTTCAGAATGGGAGGAACGTCATCAAGAAGAAGAAGAGTTGGATTTATATCCCCCCTTTCTCTCCTGTGTAAGGAGATTCAAAGGGGCTTACAAACTCCTTTCCCTTCCCCCCCACAACAAACACCCTGTAAAGTAGGTTGGGCTTTCGAGAGAGTCTCGAAGAACTGTGGACTCCTCAGCCCTAAGGTCACCCAGCTGGCATGTGTTGGAATGCACAAGCTAATCTAGTTCACCAGATAAGCCCACACAGCTCAAGCGGCACAGCCGGGAATCAAACCCGGTTCTCCAGATTAGAGTACACTTGCTCTTAACCACTACGCCAGACCTGGCATTATAATGTCGCATTACGCTGGCCACATCCGGCCCGGCCTGGATGACCCTCCTGACTGGCCCCCCCAGTCGCATGGGGAGCTTAGGGCATGCTTAGAAAGCTCCGCTTGAGAAGCCGGGTTGCCTTTGGCTTGCCTGCTTCTCGGGCGGGGCTTTCTAAAAGCTCCTCCTCGCTTCTGCCTTTTGGGCCCGACCCCTCCACAATATTTTCTCTGTTTCTTTGCAAGCGGCCCCATGGAAAAAAAAAATAATTGCCTAATCACTCTCGCACTAACGCAGTACGCTGGGTCTCTAAAGCACTTTTTGTCCCAGCACTGCTTTGCAAGAAACATAAGAATCTGAGCCTGCTGCGGATCAGACTCAGAGTCCATCGGAAGTCCAGCTCTTGCTGGCTACTCGCAGAGGTACTCCACCAGGTGCCTTTGGGAGCTCACATGCAGGAGGTGGAAAGCAGTGGCCTTCGCTGCTGCTGCTGCTCCCCATCACCGTCTGGTCTGCCTAAGGCATTTCTTGCAACTTGCTCATATCAAAGAGGATCAAGATTGGTAGCCATAAATCGACTTCTCCTGCATAAATCTGCTCATAACCTATCCTCAAGATAAGAACCAGATGTTGCTGCTGCTGCTGCTGCTGCTGCTGCTGCTGCTGCTGCTGCTTCTTCTTCTTCTTCTTCTTCTTCTTCTCTTCTCTTCTTCTCTCTTCTTCTCTCTTCTCTCTTCTCTCTTCTCTTCTCTCTCTCTTCTTCTTCTTCTTCTTCAGCCTTCTTCTTCTCTTTCTTCTTCTCTTCTTCTTCTTCTTCTTCTTCTCTTCCAGGGGAATCCCTCTGCTAACCTTTTCCTTTCTACTCTGAGAGATTGGACCGACAATCGGACGGCTAGAAACTAAGGAGTGTTCAAGAGTGGCAAGAAAGTCTTGGAGGGGGCCAAGATCATATCTGTGGGATTAAACTGCATCGAAGAGAAGATTCACATCCCAGTAAGCAGAGAGGTTTCACTCCAGGGTGTGATACGGCAGCTTGTATATATGTGCATCTCTTACATGACCCACTGCCTCTCCTGAGATGGAGCTGTGCATGCCCAGATCTCTCTGTCGGCAAAGAGGGATTTATATCTCTCAGGGCGGTGTGCCATTGTCTAGCAACCCTCTCCGTTGCCTTTCAGAACTGCATCGAGGATCACATCTCAAATATCCAAGTCTTTGTGAATTTTTCCCTCAACGATGACCCTAATAACGGGGATCTCAACCTGGTTCTGAACCCACTAAACTGCTCAACTACGAAGGAGGTAAGTGTCAAGCGGGACACCTTGACATCAAACGGGGTCCCGGTTTCTGTCACGCTAATGGGGTTTCTCTACTTTCGGTTTCCTGCTGTCTTTGTGCTATGCGACCTGTAACAATGTAGATTGTGCCCAAGCGCCACTTGGACTGATAGCCCTTCCTTTGGAGCAGCAGTGGCGCAGTGGTTAAGAGCAGGCATACTCTAATCTGGAGGAACCGGGTTTGATTCCCCGCTCTGCCGCTTGAGCTGTGGAGGCTTATCTGGGGAATTCAGATTAGCCTGTGCACTCCAACACACGCCAAAGGGTGACCTTGGGCAGAGTCACAGCTTCCTGGAGCTCTCAGCCTCTCACCTACCTCCTGCCAGGGATGTTTGTTGTGTGGGGGTGAAGGGAAAGGAGATTGTCAGCCCCTTTGAGTCTCCTACAGGAGAGAAAGGGGTGATATAAATCCAACTCCTTCTTCTTCTTTGGCCTTGAGAACTAATGGCTCCCACATCCCTGCTCTGTATTGCTTTTGTTTTGATATTTCCAGGGGGATGGAGGGAAGGGGGGCACTCGACCGGGGCCAGGGCCTTTACGGCTCTGGCCCCTGCCTGGTGGGAAGCAGCTCTCCATCTGTCTACCTGTCTGGGCCTCTTGAGGACCTTGGTGAGATTCCACAGAGACCTGTAAGACTGAGCTGTTCCATCGGCCTTTGGTGAGATCCCGCTGCAAGATCTACCGGCCCCCCCACTGAGGCTGCCAGTTTTCCATCTCCTGGCAGGGGCCTTGATTCCATCTTGGGCCCTGCCTCTCCCTCCCAGCCTTTTTTTTTTTGATCGGGCTCCTGTCCTTAAATCTTTGGCTTGCTCTTTTTTAACTCTCTTTGTTATTTTCTTAAATTTTAAGAAACTGCTGCTGTGGAAATTTGTTTTTAATGTGAAGTTAGTTTTAGTTAAGTGTATTTTTTTATGTGCTGTTATTGGAACAGCTGTATTGTGAGCCGCCTCGAGCCCTTTGGAGGTGAGGCGGCCTATAAATCTAATAAATAAATAATAATAATAATAATTGGTGGGCATAAAAGGGGTGCTTGGAAAGCCAGTCTTTAGATCTGGCTTCTTCTGCCCGTCTGTCAATAAAAGCTTTTGATTTAAATCACTGAGTCCGATATTGGTAACAGATCCAGGTCTTGGGGTCCTGGGAAACAAAATGGATCTAGCAGAGCAGAAAAGATTGAGGGTCTTGATCCTTGAATTAGTACAAAGAATTGAATGGCTCTGGGCAGAGGAATATAATGGGATGGCGCACAGGCAGAAATATGAACTAAGTTGACTCTGAAACTTCCTATGTTGAAAAATGCATGATAGTAGTATGTATCTTTCCAGTGGGAAAAATATTATTTGCATTGATATTGCATTGTGGGAAACAGGGTTTTCTGGAGGGGGATGGATGGTCTAGAGAGCAAAAGATTTCTGGTTACCAGTGGAGTTTCCTCGATCAAGCTTTCAGCAAGGTATTGACCCTTTAAGGCCCTCACAGCCGCATGGGGCTCCTCATACTCCGCGGGACCGCATCAAGACCCTTATGTCCTCGTGATAGACTCACTACTGCTCGCAGTGGCAGAACTGCTGGAAACCCCTAGCCCTCTGCGACGACATGCGGTTGAGCCTCGCACCCGCCAGGGCCTTTACGGGCTCTGGCCCCTGCCTGAACAGTGGAACGCCTCCTCCACTCTGTCTGTTCACCCTCGCGGGACCTTGGTGAGTTCCGCAGGGCCTGTAAGACGGAGCTGTTCCACCGGGCCTCTTGAGTGAGGCCGGCCTTGCAGATCTACCGGCCCACTGAGGCTGCCAGTTTTCCATCTTGGCAGGGTCTTGATTCCATCTTGGGCCCTGCCTTTCCCTCCTGGCAGCCTTTTGGATCAGTACGCCTGTCTTTAAATTTTGCTTGCTCTAACTTCTTTGTTATTTAAATTTTAAGAAATTGCTGCTGTGGACATTTGTTTTAATGTGAAAGTTTAGTTTTTAGTTATGTATTTTATGTGCTGTGTATTGCTGGAACAGCTGTAGACAGAGTCACTCGAGCCAGCTTTTGGGGTGAGGTATGCCTATAAATCTAATAAATAACAACAACAACAACAACCATCATCATCATCATCATCATCATCATCATCATCATCTAGATGTCTAGCATGGAGAGGTTATTCACATTCACTATGTTTAGGCTTAAGAGCCCAAAAGCTGTACATGCAAGAAAATGTTTAAGAATTAACAGCAGCAGCAAAGACAAATTTTACCACATCAGCCATGCATGCTATATAAAAGCCCCCAGAAACAATCTTAACGTATGAGGAACAGAAGTGGCTGAATATTTTAGCAGCCATTTTGTGAGGAATTTCATGGAGAGGTAATATGTGGGACAGAAATAGTACATTCACTATCTCGATACTCTTGATGTATATCAGATCCCTTTTAAGAACAACTGTGGGGAAGATGACGTGTGTGATGCCAACCTGAGACTCCATTTTGATTCTTCAGGGTAAGTAAAGCCCCTCAGCAGACAATCATTGCTTTATATAGTGCGATTCAATGTGCTTCACGATTGTGATGTCAGTAAACTTTATAACAAGATAATAGCTGTATGTTCCATTATTATCCCCATATTGTGGGCGGGGCTGCGGCTTGGAGAACATAGGCTTCCCTAAGGACTTATTTACTCTACTAAACTAAGAAGATGAAGAGGACGGGGAGGAGGAATAGTTGTTGTTTGGATTTTAGATTTATATCCCCCCTTTCTCTCCTGTAAGGAGACTCAAAGGGGCTTACAAACTCCTTTCCCTTCACCCCCCACAGAGGTAGGTGGGGCTGAGAGAGCTCTGGAGAGCTGTGACTAGCCCAGGGTCACCCAGATTCAGGGCCAGCAGCTACAGGGGCTGGCGATGGCTGGGGCGCCTCCCCCTTGCAGCGACCCGGGAGAACGCCAGACAGCCATGGCCCGGGGCTATGGGACCACCGATGTCCCTCCAGCAGATACGCCACTGTACTAGAGTAACCATTGTGGCTTCCTTCAAAGTATCCCGGGAACTATAGTTCTGCGTGAGTGCTGAGAATTACTATTAAAGCAAAGTTTTGAACAGCTGTGCTCCAAGACTACTCAGCACCTCCATCGTGAGATCGTCATCTCTCTGATGTTTTAAAAAAAACTGCAACCCGAATGAGGAATTGAGGGTGGCTCCTCCTCTTTGCACAGGTCTGAGAAGCTGCTTCTGTCTTCTGCCTTTGTGCTAAAGGTGGCCTTGGAACTGGAGAACCGCCGAGAGGATGCTTATCATGCCGTCCTCCACTTGCTCCACGTCCCCGGCCTCTCCTTCCGCAAAGGTTTTGTGGTCAAGGTACGTGTTCCACCTGTAAAAGGTCAAGTCTTCACCACAACGTACAACCTTTCCCTCCTCCACATGTCGTGATCTTTCCAGTTTGGGTGGTGCAGATAAAAGAAGAGCAGGTTTACAATCTGGGTTTTAAAATCTGAGGGCCGCCCCAGTATGGCCAGCCGCCCCCACCACAACCAAACAATGTTTTTTGGCACTTTCCAAAGGGGAAGAAAGAGGGGTGTGGGGGTGATTTTCCGCCCCCCACGTGACTAAATGGCCGCAGGTCAGGAACATTTGACCGCATGTGTCCCCTGAGGCGGTACGCCCTTGCTCACGGCGCTCCTTGTTTTCTCACAGTCCAGTTCTCTGACCCTCGTGAGCTGTGGTGGGACGACTGAAAGTCAAGCACTCAAGAATCTCGCTTGCAACGTCAGCCACCCTATCTTTAGAGAGCACACGATTGTGAGTATGCAATAATGCCAGTACAGCAGCAGTGATATCCTGTGCCGTGCTTATCTAAAGCTAAAGATAAGCCCTGAGATGGTTGCCTCAGTAGAAAGCATCTTCCTATTTCGTATTCATTTTTTGTGCTGGTATCCCCTGGAGAAGAGAAGAAGAGTTTGGATTTATACCCCACCTTTCTTTCCTGTAAGGAGACTCAAGGTGGTTCACAAAATCCTTTCCCTTCCTCTCCCCACAACAGACACCGTGTGAGGCAGGTGGGGCTGAGAGAGTTTGGAGAGAACTGTGACTATCCCAAGCTCACCCAGCAGGGGAGGGAGGG
This sequence comes from Sphaerodactylus townsendi, assembly GCF_021028975.2. Lineage (NCBI taxonomy): Eukaryota > Metazoa > Chordata > Lepidosauria > Squamata > Sphaerodactylidae > Sphaerodactylus > Sphaerodactylus townsendi. Next base: position 31,390,220 of record NC_059439.1, read on the forward strand.
GTGGCATGCAAGGGAGAGGGAGGGAGGGGGCCCGGCATCTGGACATGGCCCACCCACCCTAGCAGAGGGTGGGGAGGGGGAGGGGAGGGGAGGGGAGGCATGCAATGGAAGGGGGGGAGGGGAAGGGGGCCCAGCATCTGGACAGGGCCCACCCACCCTAGCAGAGGGAGGGGTAGGGGAGGTAGTGGCATGCAAGGGAGGGGAGGGATGGCATCCCCTCCCCTCCCCTTGCATGCAGCCCCTCCCTTGTATGCTACCCCACTCCCCTCCCCTTGCATGCCCCTCCCTTGTATGCTACCCCACTCCCCTCCCTTGCATGCCACCCCTCCCTTCCTCCCCTCCCTCACTCCCCTCCCCTTGCATGCCCCTCCCTTGTATGCTACCCCACTCCCCTCCCTTGCATGCCACCCCTCCCTCCCTTCCTCCCCTCCCTCCCTCCCCTCCCCTTGCATGCCCCTCCCTTGTATGCTACCCCACTCCCCTCCCTTGCATGCCACCCCTCCCTCCCTTCCTCCCCTCCCTCACTCCCCTCCCCTTGCATGCCCTCCCTTGTATGCTACCCTTACCTCCCTGCATGCCACCTCCCTCCCCCCCCTCCCTCCCCCTTCCTCCCTCCCCTCCCCACTCTCCCCATGCCCCTCCTTTGTATGCCACCCCACTCCCTCCTTTGTAGATGCCACCTCCCTCCCTTCCTCCTCCCTCACCTCCCTTTGCATGCCTCCTCTTGTATGCCACCATTCCCTCCCTTGCATGCCACCCCTCCCTTCCTCCCCTCCCTCACTCCCCTCCCCTTACATGCCCCTCCCTTGCATGCCACCCCTACCCCTCTCCCCACTAAGAGACACCACTGCATAAAAATGGCTACCATTGTCATTGCAATGTCACATCCCCTGATGTGCATCTCTCCGCTGTTTAAAGTTGTGGGTTTCCAAGGAAGAGGTCAGCACTCTGGAGAAAGGAAGAGAGAAGTGTTGGCAGGCGCCGTGCATTTTCTCATTTTTGGCTTCTCCTCCCCCATTTCAGGCTTTGATTGAGCTCTGGTTTGATGTTCTTCAAAACAGCTCTTGGGGAGACAATGTCGACATGGAGGCACACGTCAGCAGGTAAGCTTATGCTGACTAGTTGCTTTTGGGGGGTTTGTAGTGAACATGCGGTGTAGTGAAATGTTGGCATGAGGAATTGGGTGGCAGTGGCCTCCGCTGGGCCGAGGAGTGCCCTGTGGCAGCTCTTTTGGGTCACTCCTTCAGCCGGTTGAGCCTCCGCCGGCTGAAGGAGCAACCTGGCGGGGCCTGGCCCGGCTGAGGGGGGAAGGGGAAGGGGTGTGGGGGGCAATTTTCTGCACCCCACGTCGCCGAACAGGTGTCCCCACCCTTTCCCGTGGTAGCTACACCATTGTTGAGGATTAAGGATTTAAAAGAGGGGAGAAAAGTGGAATGACAGAGAATGGGGGGGGAGAGAGACCATTCATCAGTATGTACTTTATCTAGATACAGGACTACTCTTTCCTGCCAGCATGGCCAATTGGCCATGCTGGCAGGGGCTGATGGGAATTGTAGTCCATAACATCTGGAGTGCCAAAGGTTCGCCACCACGGAACTAGGTCGTTTAGAACAGCATAGCAAAAAGCACAGAGATGGGAATGTAAGGATTTTTCTTATAATCCTAAAATTTATTTAAGATGTCTAGGATGCTGGTGCCTGACCTGGGTGGCCCAGGTTATATCCTGTTCAGAATAAAGATACCAGGAGATTGAGGAATTCGTCCGTCATTTCCTGGACCGCCTTTGTTCTAGAATGCTCCGCTTTCTAGCATTCTAGAACAACGACGGTCCAAGAAATGTCGGATGAATGCACAAATCTCCTGTCCTCTTTATGTTGAACAGGATATAGTCCGATCTCATCAGATTTCAGAAGCTAAGGAAGGTCAGCCCTGTTTAGTATTTAGATTGGAGACCACCAAGGAAGTTCAGGTTCGCTATGCAGAGGCCGGCCATGGGGAACCACCTCTGTTGGTCTCTTGCCTCGAAAACCCTACAGGATTGCCATGAGTCAGTTGCGACTTGATGACGCTGTCCACCATTAGGATACTTGAGTGGAATTTCTTGCAAAGACTTGATTTCTTGGCAATGGCATAGTGCCAAAAAGGCGGTATGTGTGTGTGTGCACACAATGCACCTGGTGTGCAGTGTGGTGGGGGCATTCTGGGGTGTGGTGTGTTGGGAGGGCATGCCCCAGGTGCAGTTCCCCCTAACTCTGGCCCTGATCCTTGGCTACCCAGGCCCCCAAGACAGGCCGTGTCTTTAATCATTTGTTCTATGTCTGTTTGACTGTGTCCCTTGCAGTGATAATGAGAAGAATGACACTCTTCCCGACAACAGGGACACTCTGAGGATTCCTGTCCAGTACCCCATCAACATCATTGTCAAGGGGTAAGAGAACCGGTGCCTTGGTACCCCCCAATCTCCCTTTCCATCACGGCCCTCCAGATGTTATGGACTACAGTTCCCATCATCCCCTGCCAGCATGGGATGATGGGAACTGTAGTTTATAACATCTGGAGGGGTGTGAGTTTGATACCTGTGCTCTAGAGCTAGGGTAAGTTCTTGACCAGGGCTGTTTTCTGTACAATTCCATGTAAGTGCCACACAAGTGTGGGATCTGGGAACAGTGCAGAATTCATCACGCTGCACATCTTGGACTGAACCCAAGGTCCCCTAGATGGTTTCATGTGGAGGAGCGGAAAAACAAATCCAGTTCACCAGATAAGAGTACACCACTCATGTGGAGGAGTGGGGAATCAAACCCGGTTCTCCAGATTGAAGTGTACCATTCTGAACCACTACACCACGCTGGGTTTGTTACCAGGAAAGTTGAATGCAAAGCGGGGATGGGTGTTAAGGCCTAGAGTGGTCTAGCGCCTCTGTGGTCTGGAGGACTGGAGAAAGTTGACATCCACTTCCTCCATTCCAGAATTACAGCCACTGAAGTCTCATATGGTACTTGCAAGGAAGAAAAAGTTTTCCCTCAGTAACAAGTTTAGACTTATTTCCCACTTTTTCCCTAGTTAGTGCTGTGAGTGGTTAAGGGTTCGATGGTGACAGAGACTACAATGGAGTTGTCTGAAAATCTTGAGGAGCGCACTGTTCTATTCATCGTCACAAAAAGACTTGCCCTACCACAATCAAAGTCTTTCCCGTCTCACCTCCATCTCTGTTCTTTTTCTAACGCAGCTTAGAGACGTCCGTTCAATACATTAACTTCAGTTCCGCCCAGCAAGAAAACAAGACCGTGACGCACTTTTATGAAGTGAGTGAGAGCCTGCGAGATCATGCAAGAATTAGAGGTTTATAACGTTCAGGATCTGAAATAATCAGGGACAACCTTGGTTCTGTCTTACCTCTTGTACACTTTTCTTGCTTGTCTACTTCTAATCATTTACGACTTGTAAAGTCCAGTTCTTCCTCTGTATGCTGGGGCTGGTTAGCCTTCATTACTTTTCTGTAGACTCAATGGACTTAACTGGAGAACTGGTAGGGCAAATGGTTGGTGGGGACAGGTGTCTATGAATACAAAGGGACTGTGTATTGTTAGAAAAGAGATCAAATGCTTTACTGGCTCTGCCTAACATCTATGTTCTGTTTCTTGCACGGAAGCCAGTTAGATAGGTATCCCCAGAAGCTTAGAAACAAGTTCAATTTTTAGGGAGAAACATCAAATTTTGCATACAGATCCAAATCGCAAGTTACACTTACAATGCAGATCTTTAGTAACTAAACAATCAACGAGTTGGGTGTATTTCCTAATCTGCAGCAGAAATAGATTCATGTTCTGCTTGTTAATATATAGTGGAGGTTGCTTTGTTTTTGTTGGTGATGTTGGCAGTGGTGGGATCCAAAAATTTTAGTAACAGGTTCCCTCGCCAGCCCCCCCTCAGCAAAGGGGGGAGAGGCATACCTAGGCAAACCTGAGCCCTGGGCAAAACCTGAGTTGGATGCCCCCCCCTCATGGGCAGCCACCCCACCACGACCCCCCCAAATTTTTTTTGCACCAGGTCATTTCTAAATCATCATCACATCATAGAAAATGCCCCAACTCACAAATCTGAACACAGCAATAGTGAAACACACAGGTTCTTTGATAGAGACTGGTGAGATAAAAGGCACGAAAGGCTGAGAATCAGTGAATTGCAGTACCTGAAAGGGATTAACCCAGTTCAGGGAGCGACATTATTAGTCGCAATTGCTATATGGAACCTTCACGTTCAAAGGCAGGATGCCTCTCGGGGAGGCGAGGGCGTGAAGATGGAAAAGCGGACCCAATGAGTAACCCCCTCTCGGCACACACAAATAATTAGTAACCCACTCTCGGGAACTGGTGAGAACCTGCTGGATCCCACCTCTGGATGCTGGGCTATATTGCCCTGCACTGAACTTGTTTCAGTTTGCTCAAAGCTGACCCTAGAAAAGAAGAGTCAGTTGTGCTTGCAGCTGACCCAGGAAAAGGCAAGAGTTTCCCAGTATTAAAGCAGCCTTCTTTTAGCTCAACCCTGGCCTGCTGTTGCTTGAAGAATGACCTGTTGAATTGTCATCCGCTCAGCCTCTTGGTCCTTCTCCCACCAGGTGAAAAACATGCCCTGGGGTCCTTTCCCACCTGCTGCAGTGACCGTGTTTGTGAAGGTGCCAACTGTGTTTACTGCAGGACTGAAATGGGAGGTTGATAGTGTCCGAGCTGTAAGTATTATATGGAAGGACTTGGGTGTCAGCTGAATTCATGGGGTGGTATGTCAGCACCTCAGGGAGCCACGAACAAACAGAACAGATCCTTTTACAAACCCAAAAAACATCCTAACTTTACAGAAAAATCTGACATCTAAAAGAAAAATTAACCGGCAGGGTTACGACCCCCCAAAATAATAGAGGCAGCACCTGTAGCTTTAAAAAACAAATGTCCTTAGTAGCTGTTGCTAGGCAACTGTACAGCAATGCCAGCCTTCAAGCCTTGGTTTCTGTCAGCAAAAGCAGGGGGACCCCCCCCCCCAAAAAAATTATTTTTTATTTCACTGTTCATTGTCCTTTTGATGTATTAAAAAAAGTGCAAGGAAACTAAAGACAACGTTTTAAAAAGTGAAAGGCACAGAAACGGACAGAGCCAATTCCAGGCCTGGTATGGCCTTTAAGGAGGACTTATCAGGGCCAGACCCAGCAGCAACTACCAGGCTACTTTATACCGTGTGACCTGCACGACTAACCCAGGATTGCCTGCTTCCAACTGTTCGACAGCAGTACCTCTCCACAAGGCAGTATGTGCAGTGGTTTGAGTTTCAGACTAGGATTTGGGAGATTTCAAGTGTGAATCACCGCTCTGCTATTGGGTGACCTTGGGCCAGTTACACAATCTCAGCTTAACTTACCTCACAGGGAACGGAGAATAGTGACAGCTGTTTTGAGTCCCTATTAAGGAGAAAGGCAGGGTTCAAATGAAATAATAGATATAGCTCAGGGGTCTGCAACCTGCGGCTCTCCAGATGTTCATGGACTAAAAATCCCATCAGCCCCTGCCAATTGGCCATGTTGGCAGGGGCTGATGGTAATTGTAGTCCACGAACATCTGGAGAGCTGCAGGTTGCAGACCCTTGATATAGCTGAAGACGTGGGGGCAGATGAAAGGTAAGCTGGCAGGTGAGTGGAACAGTGAGAAGAAAGCAGGAGAAGGGGATTTGATGCTTTCGGGGAAAGGAAAGAAGAAATAGTAAGGGAGAAGATGCCCCCCACAGTTCCTTGTGGGTCCCCCATTTCTGATACCCAATTTACTTGCGGCCAAATGAATGATTTCCCTCTTCCTAGGAACCCTCTGTGATTTGCAGACTTGTTCAAATGGACAACAGCAGTGGGAAGACAAATTCCGTCAAGGACCATCCTCAGCTAATTGAGGTAGATTATTTCAGTATGATTGTGGCTACTGTGACGAGGGGAGTAAAAAATGTACCGCACCCAAGGGATGCTTCTATAATTAAACAAGGAGAAATTGTGGCCTCGGGTCAGGGCCGGTTGGTGGGGGCGGAAGTGGGGCGGCCTCTACCATTTCCTTTCCTCACCACTTCTCAAATCTTCTAGCCAGGAACTGGAGAAGCCGACAACCATTTCCTGTTCTTGCTAGTAAACTGAGAATGTCCGACAGGGTTTCTCCAGACTGTGGCAGTTGGTTGAAAGATGCGGTGGGGGCGGGAAGTAGCAGTCACAGCTGTGGCCTCAGTGGGCAGATGGCCTCTGGGGGCACCCTTGATTAAGTCACCATTGAACAACCTTCCACTCTCGATTATTATTATTACTACTGGTTGATTTCACAGCTGCCCGGTCTTTAGCCGATCGTTGGCCGTTCATCACAATTCGAGCCTCACCCAGAGGCCTAGGAAGTTGTAATATATCAGAGTAGTATTCATGCAGATCCCACTGCCTTCTGAATCTGACAGATGTTAATTTTATTCATTTATTTATTTATTTAATAATAAATTTTATATACTGCCCCTCCCCCGAAGGGCTCAAAATTTTGTCAATTTGAAGATGTTTCAAGTGCTGCCCTAGTATTTTTGGGATGGCGCCCAGAGTGCCGATTGCCACTGGGACGACCTCAGCTGGTTTGTGCCATAGACGCTGAAGCTCGATTTTCAAATCGTGGTATTTAGTGCCTTTCTCATGTTCTTTTTCAATGACCCTGCTGTCACCGGGAACTACTGTGTTGATGATGGTCACTTTGTTGTCCTCAATCATGGGGATGTCTGGTGTACTATGTTTCAACACTTTGTCCAGAGGTGGGATCCAGCAGGTTCTCACCAGTTCCCGAGAGTGGGTTACTAATTATTTGTGTGTGCCGAGAGGGGGTGACTAATTGGGTCCGCTTTCCCATCTCCACGCCCTCGCCTCCCCGAGAGGCATCCTGCCTTTGAACGTGAAGGTTCCATATAACAATGGCGACTAATAATGTAACTCCCTGAACTGGGTTAATCCCTTCCAGGTACTGCAATTCATTGATTCTCAGCCTTTCATACCTTTTATCTCACCAGTCTCTATCAAAGAACCTGTGCGTTTCACCATTGCTGTGTTCAGATTTGTGAGTTGGGGCATTTTCTATCATGTGATGATGATTTCCAGATAAAATCGAGCTCTGGTCCAAAAAAAAAAATTTTGGGGGGGTCATGTGGTGGGTGGCTGCCTTGTATGGGGCATCCAACCTGTTTCGAGGTTTTGCCCAGGGCTCAGGTTTGCCTAGGTACGCCTCTGCCCCCTTTGCTGAGTGGGGGCTGGCGAGGGAACCTGTTCCTAAAATTTTTGGATCCCACCACTGACTTTGTCCATTTAGATTCGAAAGTTCCACAGGATCTTGACCTTCTCATTTTCTGTTACTTTCTGTTGAGTGGACAAATACTTATTTAGCAGAGTTAATGCAATAATGAGGCAGAGACCAGTTGCTTTACTGAAATAAAGTTTACTTACTACAGGGAAGGGAAACTTGGAAGAAAAACAATAAACATCTTTCTTACTAGCTAGTACCAACAGCCAGCTTGCTGCTTAGACTATTACATGGCTACTAAGCTATAGACTGAACTCAACTGAGCTGAGCAGACTGACTGAGCTAAGTGAACACGTGCAGAGTGCAACACAAAGAAGATATATCTAAAGCCTACGTGCAGACCTGCATGTAGCCCACCCAACCAATAGGTATCAATTACCTGGTCACTGACTTCTGACCTCACTAACTAATTAGCATGCAACAATTAACTCCTTCATTACTGGATTGTGTGACTGGCACTTGCCAAATCCCATCACTTTCTCTGGACAATGTTTCCACCAGTTCTTAGCTGTTCTTATGTTGTAGTTCTTGCACAAATTCCAGTGGATCATCTTGACCCCAGAGTTATTATTTCCATCTGATATTCCACTCTTTCTGCCAGGCAGGTTCAGAACATCTAACAACCTACATAAGTATGGTTTTAAAATAATAAATACAGTCAGTGGTGGGATCCAAAAATTTTAGTAACAGGTTCCCATGGTGGTAAGATTCAAACTGTGGCGTAGCACCAGTGGGGCTGGGCGGGGCATGACGGGGGCATGGCCAGGCATTCCGGGGGCGGGGCATTCCTGGGTGGGGCTGTGGCAAGGACGCAGCCGCTGCGCCGGTCCTTGGGCGGGAAACGAATGCACGCAGGCGCAGGCTGCCACGCACGCCGGTGCACCTCCTGCTAGACTGCTTCAAGTTCTGCGCACTACTGCTGAGAGGAGGGGCATAACGAAGGCAAAAATCACGTGGCAAAATCACCAATTAGTTATCCCCTCTCGGCACACACAAATAATTAGTAACCTACTCTCGGGAACCTGTGAGAACCTGCTGGATCCCACCTCTGAATACAGTATATAAAATTTAAAACAGTCTAAACGGTGTAAAACTATTCAAGATGGTGCATTGAGGCTGGAACAATACCTTGCTTCCTCGTTTCAGTTTGAAGTGTGGACTACCCATTCCTTAATTACATCTCTTTCCTTCCTCGCAGTGTGCTGTTGACCAATATCACACCTATCAATGTAATCTCGGGCAGATAAATTCCTCTGTGATCAGCGTTACCGGAATGGTGTATGCCAGTAGCAAAATCGAGGTAAAGATTTCTAGTAGGGTTGACAGCTCTAGCAGTGGTGGGATCCAAAAATTTTAGTAACAGGTTCCCATGGTGGTGGGATGCAAACTGTAGCGTAGCGCCAATGGGGCTGGGCGGGGCATGACGGGGGCGTGGCCGGGCATTCTGGGGGTGGGGCGTTCCTGGGCGGGGCTGTGGCAAGGACGCAGCCTTGGGCGGGAAACGAATGCACACAGGCGCAGGCTGCCATGCACGCCGGTGCACCTCCTGCTAGACTGCTTCAAGTTCTGCGCGCTACTGCCGAGAGGAGGGGCGTAACTGAGGCAAAAATCACATGGCAAAATCACCCATTAGTCACCCCTTCTCGGCAGCAGCACATTGCATGGTGGTAACCTACTCTCGGGAACCTGTGAGAACCTGCTGGATCCCACCTCTGAGCTCTAGGTTTGGAAATTCCAGGAGGTTGAGGGTTGGAACCGGGGAAGGGTGGAATTTGGGCTGGGGTGGAGGCTCATCAGGGTTTAATGCCAGCAGAGTCTGCTCCTCCTAAACCTAAGCCATTTTCTCCAGGGGAACAGAACTCTGTAGACTGGAGATCACTTGTAATCCCAGAAGATCTCTTGGTCTCATATGGAGGCTGGCAGCCCTCATCACACATTGGTGAGATGCTGGGGAGCACTTCGAATCCTTTTCCAGATGCGTTCCCAAGCACTCCCACGTTCCTTGTTGAGCGACCTTGAGGCCAGCTCGCTACAGTTCTTCTCGAACTCTCTCAGTCCCACCACCCTACCTCCCAAGGGGTCCTGTTGTGGGGAGAGGAAGGGAAAAGGAGCCAGGTTTCTAAGCCCCCTTGGAGTCTCCTGGACAGGAGAGAAAGGTGGGATATAAATCCAAACTGCTGCTTCTCCTTCCTTGTCCTGTGGAGTCCGAGGATCCAACCAAGTCAGCTTTGAAGCTCGCAATGTTTAAGTTTCAGAAAGGGGAAACATATTCAACTGATGGGGACCCTTAAATGGAAAGACATTCCAAGTCTGCAGGGCCGGTACTTTTTTATGCTCATGCTTGCGATGATTTAACATAATTTGTTGTCTGAAGGGCATTATTCACGTGCGTCTGTCCATGCTCCTATTCTGATGCTCGGCTTCTGTGGAGAACCTTTGAATGAGTTCCTTCAACCTCCTAAGCAGACACAAACATACATCGTAATTGTTGGGGCAGGATGGCGATTTTGAACTCAGAGTACCACCAGTTGGTTTCCAAGACCTTGATGTTCGTGTCCACACTGTTTTGAAACCAGCTGTTGCAACAGGGAGAGCTTAGAAGCGGGCCTCTTGGAAAGGAAGCTAGGATGTTCTGAGAATGAATTTTATTGTCCTATGTAACCTAAGGCTTCCTTTTCTTTATTCCACCAGGAATTCTCTCGAGTCCAGCTTCTTGCATTGCAGCCTCGTGGCTTACATTTGACACCAGAAGATACTCCAATCAGTATGGTAGTCAATATGCCCAGTCTCAGGTAGCAGAATAAGCTGATGCCTCTGAAATAACCCCTTTTTCCTTTACTGCCAGTGTGTTAAAGTTGTTTGTAACATTCATTCATTCATGACATATCTTATTCTACCATTCATTCAGGAGTACTTTCTGAACCAAAAGATATCTACAATGTGTGAAATAGTATCTGCCTCTATTAGCTATATACTTTAAGTCTGGTGATTATCCTTTTGTTAGCATGGCATTGCGTTTGGGATTTTCTTTTTAAAGGACATCCATTTCCCTCTGAACCAGATGTGTTTCCGCACTCCTACATTCCTGCTGGGCAGGGGTAGGGAACCTGCGGCTCTCCAGATGTTCAGGAACTACAATTCCCATCAGCCCCTACCAGGATGGCCAATTGGCCATGCTGACAGAGGCTGATGGGAATTGTAGTTCCTGAACATCTGGAGAGCCGCAGGTTCCCTACCCCTGCTGCTGGGGGACCTTGGGCTAGTCACAGTTCCTCAGAACTCTCTCAGCCCCACCTACCTCACAAGGTGTGAGGAGAGGAAAGAAAGGAGCTTGTAAGCCACCTTGAGTCTCTTTGCAGGAGAGAAAGGTGGGGTATAAATCCAAACTCCTCCTCCTCCTCCTCCTTCTTCTTCTTTTCTTCTTCTTTTCTTCTTCTTCTTCATTCTCCATAGTGCTATCTTGGATTAGATCACCTCCAATTCAAGAAAAGAGATTGTGGTTCTGAGATAAAGCATGTCTTTGTATGCAGGTCCCAGATTCTGTCTGTGGAATCTCCAATTAAAATAATTGCAATAGCAGGACATTTTTCTTTGCTGGAGACCCTGGAAAGCCATAGCTAGTCAGACCAAGATGGTGTTAAATAGACGAACCGAAGACATCATTCGGTATAAGACAGATTTGTATGTTCATCACTATGCAGAGGAAGTATGAGGAGTATTTTTGCTGATTTGATTTTTCTCCTTTTCCCTCCCTTTAGGGAAGCTATCAGGGTTTTTTTTTAATGTTGAATGTAACACTGATTAGTCAACACTGCAGATATTAAACTTTAGGATCTTGTTTTTTGTTTTAATACCATAAACCGGGCGCCTGTTTTTAACAACTTCTATTGTTTTAATCTGTATTTATTTCTCGTAACTGCTGCTTAAGTTTTTAATGGGTTTAAGTTATATTTTTGTATTGATTTGCTTGCTGTCTTAGAGAATCAGCCATATTGTGAGCAGCCTCAGAGCCCTTCCGGGGGTGAAGTGGCTTATGACATAAATAGATGGATGGATGGATGGATGGATGGATGGATGGATGGATGGACGGATGGATGGATGGATGGATGGATGGATGGATGGATGGATGGATGGATGGACGGACGGACGGACGGATAGTTGGATGCATGGATAGTTGGATGGATAGTTGGATGGATAGTTGGATAGTTGAATGGATGGATAGATAGATAGATGGATGGATAGAGAGTTGGATAGTTGGATAGATAGATGGACGGACGGATGGATGGATGGACGGACGGACGGACGGACGGACGGACGGACGGACGCACAGGCGAGGCTGCCATGCACTGCGCACCTCCTGCCAGGACTGTTTCTGCTCTGCTACACTGCCGAAGAGGTGAGCGTGAATCGAGGCAAAAATCACATGGCAAAATCACCCATTAGTCACCCCTTCTCGGCACGCACACATAATTAGTAACCTACTCTCGGGAACCTGTGAGAACCTGCTGGATCCCACCTCTGAGCTCTAGGTTTGGAAATTCCAGGAGGTTGAGGGTTGGAACCGGGGAAGGGTGGAATTTGGGCTGGGGTGGAGGCTCATCAGGGTTTAATGCCATAGAGTCTGCCCTCCAAACCTGCCATTTTCTCCAGGGGAACAGAACTCTGTAGACTGGAGATCACTTGTAATTCCAGAAGATCTCTTGGTCTCATATGGAGGCTGGCAGCCTCATCACACAGAGATGCTGGGAGCACTGAATCCTTTCCAGATGTGTTCCCGCACTCCCACGTTCCTGTTGAGCGACCTTGGGCCAGTCACAGTTCTTCGGAACTCTCTCAGTCCCACCTACCTCCCAAGGGGTCTGTTGTGGGGAGAGGAAGGGAAAGGAGCTTGTAAGCCCCCTTGAGTCTCCTGACAGGAGAGAAAGGTGGGATATAAATCCAAACTCTTCTTCCTCTTCCTTGTCCTGTGAGTCCCGGATCCAACTGCTTTGAAGCTGCAATGTTTAAGCCAGAAAGGGGAACATATTCAACATGGGGGACCCCAATGGAAAGACATTCCAAGTCTGCAGGGCCGGTACTTTTTTATGCTCATGCTTGCGATGATTTAACATAATTTGTTGTCTGAAGGGCATTATTCACGTGCGTCTGTCCATGCTCCTATTCTGATGCTCAGCTTCTGTGGAGAACCTTTGAATGAGTTCCTTCAACCTCCTAAGCAGACACAAACATACATCGTAATTGTTGGGGCAGGATGGCGATTTTGAACTCAGAGTACCACCAGTTGGTTTCCAAGACCTTGATGTTCGTGTCCACACTGTTTTGAAACCAGCTGTTGCAACAGGGAGAGCTTAGAAGCGGGCCTCTTGGAAAGGAAGCTAGGATGTTCTGAGAATGAATTTTATTGTCCTATGTAACCTAAGGCTTCCTTTTCTTTATTCCACCAGGAATTCTCTCAGTCCAGCTTCTGCACAGCCTCGTGGCTTACATTTGACACCAGAAGATACTCCAATCAGTATGGTAGTCAATATGCCCAGTCTCAGGTAGCAGAATAAGCCGATGCCTCTGAAATAACCCCTTTTTCCTTTACTGCCAGTGTGTTAAAGTTGTTTGTAACATTCATTCATTCATGACATTCATTCATTCATTCAGAGTACTTTCTGAACCAAAAGATATCTACAATGTGTGAAATAGTATCTGCCTCTATTAGCTATATACTTTAAGTCTGGTGATTATCCTTTTGTTAGCATGGCATTGCGTTTGGGATTTTCTTTTTAAAGGACATCCATTTCCCTCTGAACCAGATGTGTTTCCAAGACTCCTATTATTTCAGCAGAACCTGTGTTTTCCAGAGGCAAATAGGGACCATTCCCATCGCCCACCAGGATGCAGCCAATTGCCATGCTGACAGAGGCTGATGGGAATTGTAGTTCCTGAACATCTGAGAGCCGCAGGTTCCTGCACCTGCTGCTGGGGACCTTGGGTCACAGTTCCTCAGAACTCTCTCAGCTCCCACCCACCTCACAAGGCAGGTGAGGAGAGGAAAGAAAGGAGTTTGTGTTCTTGAGTCTCTTCTTTGGGGAGAGGAAGGTGGGGTATAAATCCAAACTCCTCCTCCTCCTCCCTCCCTCCTCCTCCTTCTTTCTTTCTTTCTCTTTCTTCTTCTTCTTCATTCTCCATAGTGCTATCTTGGATTAGATCACCTCCAATTCAAGAAAGAGATTGTTCTGAGATAAAAGCATGTCTTTGCATGCAGGTCCCAGATTCTGAATCTGTGGAATCTCCAATTAAAATAATTGCAAGGATGGATAGATGGATGGATGGATAGATGGATGGATAGATGGATGGATAAATAGATGGATAGATGGATAGATAAAATTATACCTTTAGCCAGGCATGCCTTTTCAGACTGCACCCAACATGACTGGTGATTTGTGTCCATTCTCTCTCGTTCCCCATAGGTCACTACAGAGGTAGATATGATTTATGTGATGAATTATCTCCCTATTATTATCGGCAGTGCCTTAGGAGGCTTGTTCCTGCTGATTCTCATCATTGTGGGGCTTTACAAGGTAAGATCGGATGTGCGTTGGGAATCCAGGATTAAAACCTGGAAAGTCAGCTACTTTTGAGAACTGAATTAAAAAACAGGGTTTTAAAGGTATATGTGAATATATACTGCACTGAGGCCCTCTTGACAGGGGACAGCAGTTTACACATTCAGTAAAGCATAAACAAATATTTATTAGGGCATTAAACATTACAATTGAAGGAAGACCGTTGTTTCAAAACATTCAAAACACGTAATGGAAATGTGGCTACAGTTTCCAATACTTCTATCTCAGAATTATTCAATGGCTTAATCGTTTTTGTTTTACCTGGAAGAGACACACATTCTGTAGGGAATAGTGCAACCCAATCAGATCTAAGACTGTTATGTTTAGGACACTGGAGCAGAATATGAACAAGGGAGTCAACAATGTGAGGACAAAACAGACAGCGATGCTCAGAATGAGGAATGTTGGGAAAAGGCCCTTGAAGTCAAGCTTCCATTCAGTAAATAAAATATACACTCCATTTCCTTTCGCTGGAACCTCAGGACCCAGTGGGCAATGCTCTGAGTTTCTAGGAGGACTCCCACTGTAGTGGGTGACTTGGCATCCCTATAGTTCCCCTGGAGAGAATTACTGCTTTGGAGGGTGTAGTCTATGCAGTGGTGGGATCCAAAAATTTTAGTAACAGGTTCCCATGGTGGTGGGATTCAAACAGTAGCGCCAATGGGGCTGGGTGGGGCATGACTTGAGCGTGGCCGGGCATTCCGGGGGCGGGGCATTAATAATTTCTCTATTACTGTAAAAAACTCTTACTGTAAAAAAAAAGTTCCTAATTTCCAGCTGGTGTCTTTCTGTCCCTAATTTAAACTCATTATAGCAAGTCCTATCGTCTACTGCCAACAGAAACAACTACTTCTCCTCTAATTGACTGCCTATCAAATACTTAATACTTTCAAATACTTAATTTTGTTTCTAGAAATCAAAAGAAGGATACTTTCCTTAAACAAGGAACTTTACCATATTTCTCAAACATGTTTTTAAAACAGCCCAACAGGGAGAATTATCCCGTTTTCTACCTTCGCTAACCCGCCACATAGGAAACAACAGGACTTCATGATTTTTGGACCTAATGGAATTTCTAACAGAAAAGCAGACCCAATTAGTAACCCCCTCTCGGCACACACAAATAATTAGTAACCCACTCTCGGGAACTGGTGAGAACCTGCAGAGGATCCCACCTCTGACTCTATGGCATTTGCTGAGTTCCCTTCCCTCCCCAAGTCCTGCTTGCTTCAGGCTCTGCCCCCAAATCTGAAGAAGTTTCAGAGTTGCCAGCCCTGCCAGAGTTCCAGACGCCAACCTTCACCACTCCCACTAGTGCGGATGGTACCCTGGGAGCTTGATCTGTGACTCAGAAGTTGCAGTCCTAAGAGCATTTTCCTGGGAGTAAGCACCACTGAATAATATGAAGCTTACTTCTGAATAAACCTGCTTAGGACTGCTCCCTTCAGACCCTCCTCCCATACTTCTGCTACTGTAAAAGTTTTTAAATGTTTAATGCTTCATGTGTTAGCTCTCCATGTGTAAGCTATTATTGTTACAGCTTAGGAATGGTTTCATTAGATAATCTTATGCATGTATGCTGGCTAATCTTTGTCTTTTGTGTATTTAGAGTTTTGTGGTAGGAAAAGGGACCAAACATGACTCCGACTGACGCCAGTAGCTGGCACAAATACATTTTTGATTGAATATGGGTTTCCTGTACACAGCCTTATTGACAGAATATGGACTTTTATGATACATTCCAGGGTTCTGTTAATAGTATACAGTTCTCTTACCTAATTCAGAGAAGAAAGATAGGACAATTATTTATCTTAAAAGATTTTTCTTCCCCATTGGAGGGCAACTGATTCCATTCCACTTCATTCTGTGGTTATTTTACAGGTTATAGCTAATTAAGATTCTTAATTAGCTATAACCTGTGGAATAACCACCCACATTTTACAATATGATAGAGCCAAAGTTAAGCCTTTTAAAGTCGCAAATATATGAGTGGGGGAAAGCAACTGTTCCTTTAGCATCATCTGAACCTAGTGCTATCTTTTTTTAGTATTTCCCAGTATACAAAGTGCTGTTACAACAGTCACTGAAGAACATAAGAACATAAGAAAAAGCCAGCTGGATCAGACCAGAGTCCATCTAGTCCAGCTCTCTGCTACTCGCAGTGGCCCACCAGGTGCCTTTGGGAGCTCACATGCAGGATGGGAAAGCAATGGCTTTCTGCGGCTGTTGCTCCTGAGCACCTGGACTGTTAAGGCATTTGCAATCTCATATCAAAGAGGATCAAGATTGGTAGCCATAAATCGACTTCTCCTCCATAAATCTGTCCAAGCCCCTTTTAAAGCTATCCAGGTTAGTGGCCAGAACCACCTCCTGTGAAGCTAGGTTCAGTTGCTTTGTTCAGGATTGCCCGGTGAGTTTCAGATGTGTTGAATGGCCATCTGAAGTTAGGGACTTCAGGCCAAACATCTTGACCAATATTGACCAAACATCTTATCCAAACTGCTACTAATGTTTCCCTTCTCTGTTGCTTACAGTGTGGGTTTTTCAAGCGTAATTATAAAGACAAGTTGGACCATGAAGGCCACCGTGAAGATGATGATGAAGAAAAAGAAGTCCCACTGAACGGCGAAGCAGAGAGCAAATAACCGGGAGCTGCTTGCCATTTGGTCTGGAATGGATCGTGGATCGAACAAAGAATCCAAATGGCATTGATCATGAACAGCTGCTGCCCAGCATTTCTGGTCTTCTTTTGCAGCATTTACATGCTTCAGCTTAACTCCAGTACCAGCTTGTTTAGTGTGGACAGTGGAAACTTTGTTTGACATTTCTCAAGACAGCTGCCCCTTTAAATCCTGCTATTTTCCTTCTGCTTCCAGCTTAATTCTCTCCTGTTCAGTCATGACCAGCAAATCTGAAGTAATTGATTCTTGTGGGGATGTTCATGTATGAAATATTGCTTCTCTCTTTGCAGTCAGATCCAGCCTTGTGACGTGATTGAAAACAGTGGGCTCTAATCTGGAGAACTGGGCTTGATTCCCCACTCCTACACATGAAGCCTGCTGAGTGACCTTGGGCTAGTCACAGTTTTCTCAGAACTCTCCCTTTTTCTAGAGACCTGTCTAGCCTGGAAAAGCTCCTGCAGGTGTAGCTCCTCAAAATAAACGGACTTCAAGTGGGGAGCACAGTGCTGCATAGAGTTCTAGGAGGAGCCACAATTTCAGTTCCGTTTCAGCCGGTTGCGGAAAAGGAACAGCTGGACTATTCAGAAGCGTCTTTGGGTGGAAACGGCCCCTAACAGTTTCCCTCCTCCAGACCAGCCAAGGCACTTGATCTAAATGTTTCCAAAAGAGGATTTATTTTGTGCGACAAGCGAGGGCTTTCATTCATTCTCTTATATGTACGCCCTGTTGCAGAAAACACAGTTCACTCTATTTATTTCTGGTGTTACCACTGCTCTTCTGGACCTCTGTTGAATGCTTTGAAGCAGAAGATGACCTGTGAACCACATGAGGAAGCGGTCAGGAAAAGAGGAGCTGAAGGCAGGAGCTGTGGACTAAAGCATTTGTATGTCTCTGCTGCCTCCTGGGGGAAAGGACAGGCCCTGCTTTGTATGTACACAGAAGAACAGTTAAGATTTGAGTCCTGTAGAGCTTTCGAAACCCACAAGAGTTTCCGGCTGTGAGCTTTTGAGAGTCAAGGCCCCATTTATAAGGGCAGTGCTTGCTCCACGGTTTGCAGATAGCCACATTTGCAATTACAATCAACCCAGAGGGCCATGCCGCTGCTGTATGCCCTCTATGCTGCCCCACCAAACACATACATAGGCTGATTATCCCGCTCACTCCGCTCTGGCCCGGAAAGTTGTGCCAGAAGTTTTTGATGATGCTTTGATGTTTGATTATGATTGCTGATGTTTATACCATCGTTGTTCGCCGCCCTGAGTCTGTGGGGGAGGACGGGATAGAAGTCGAATAATAAAAATAAAATAAAAAGTGCTTCTCGCTTAGCACCCATGGGCAAGGGACAAGAAATCTTGCCCCAGCGTGCCTCCTCTCTCCTTGTGCAGCAAACAAGCACGTCGGGACAAGATTTCTTGCTTCAACGTGCTTCCTGTTCCACCGCATGCGCCTATGCCGGTTGGTAATTGGCTATACAGTAATGTAAGATACAGCTGTTAATATTACACATATAACTATCACTTTTTAAATTACTAGATTACTACTGAGCACATATGGTTGTGCTCAGTGGCGTAGAAGGTTAAGAGCTCGTGTATCTAATCTGGAGGAACCGGGTTTGATTCCCCGCTCTGCCGCCTGAGCTGTGGAGGCTTATCTGGGGAATTCAGATTAGCCTGTGCACTCCCACACACGCCAGCTGGGTGACCTTGGGCTAGTCACAGCTTCTCGGAGCTCTCTCAGCCCCACCTACCTCACAGGGTGTTTGTTGTGAGGGGGGAAGGGCAAGGAGATTGTCAGCCCCTTTGAGTCTCCTGCAGGAGAGAAAGGGGGGATATAAATCCAAACTCTTCTTCTTCTTCTCACTGTTAACCCTTAGACAGCCTTTCCCCTGGAATGAGAAAGGTTTCCTCGATTGCCTTCCTGCTGTCTCCGCAGCGTGAGATACAGCACTTCAGGGAGGTTCACAGCTTATCCAGCTGACAATCCTTCGGGTGGTGGCTATCTGAAGGTGGGAACTCCCTGGTAACCACAAGCCCAAGTGGGCTATGGACTGGCCCACTTTCCTGGAAGCCAAGGCACCACATTGGAGGAAAGTGCCCAGAAGAGCCACAAACACTGTGTCAAAGAGGGTCTGGTGCGACTGAGTGAATGTATTATAAACTTTCCCCCTCTGGCAACTCTTGCCCTCCAGATGTCCACGGACTACAATTCCCATCAGTCTTGTTGAATCAGATCTCTGTAAGCAAACAGTGATTGGGCTTGCAAAAACAGACACGTGGAAGTATGTTCAAAGTCCCCAGGTAACCTACATAAAAACACATTCTGAAAGAAATTTGGAAAATGTTTAGACTGGTCCAGAAGTTGAAGAATGGAGGGTCCGAACGGCATCAAAAACAGCATTTATTAATTAGGTCATAAGAGGGAGACATGGATAAAAGCAGAAAATCAGTGTTACAAAAATAGCTACACTCGTGGGAAGTCTGGATCATGCAAGGGAGTTTTAGATGCAGTTCTAGTTAAATACTGGAGTTTTACATATTGCCCCAAGTTCCTCTGGGCTCCTAAGTAATAAAACAGTAACAGTGAAAATAAAAGTGTTAAATGTTTTGTTTTGTTTGCTCACAAAGCACCTCTGAGCCGTTGATTTCAGCGCTTTCAGTCTGAAGCAGAGTGCCCCTTCTTGTCACATAGAGTCCAGGAATGAAGCAAACTCTGCTCATGTGGGAAGGGGAAGGAATGTACCTCAAAGGAGGGTTGTGGTCGGTTTTCTACAAAACACGAGAAGCATCCCCGCACTGGCTTCCAAACTGCAGCGGGGTTTTTTGGAGCAACCACACAATATCCTACTGTAATTGTCCACCTTCCAAGTTTTGTTTTACTCAAACCTGGTTTGGCACGATCTTTCCAGGAAGAATACAGCGCAAGCCCATTACAAAGCCACCTAGATGGGAAAATGTGATTTTTCTGACAGTTCTGTGCATGTCAGCACCAGCCAGTGTAGTGGTTAAGAGCAGGAGGATTCTAATCTGGAGAACCAGGTTTGCTTCCCCACTCCTCCACCAGAGTGGTGGAGGCTTATCTGGCAAACCGGATGTGTTTCCACACTCCTATATTCCTTCTCAGAACTCTCTCAGCCCCACCTACCTCACAAGGTGTCTGTTGTGGGGAGAGGAAGGGAAAGGAGCTTGTAAGCCACCTTCCTTAAAGGATATTAAATCCAAACTCTTCTTTCTTTCCCCATGACTGCCATTTTTCCTAGTATGACAACAGGTTTAAAAATAAAATAAAAAAACCCAAGTAATTGCAATTATACTATTGCACAATAATATTGTAATATTTTAAGGTCTACTGCCACATCGGTTAGCTCCTCTGAATCCTCAGTTTTCAAAAACCCAGTCTCTAGCAGATCACAGCAAAAAGTAGTTCTATGCAATTGCACTCCAATACAATAGCAATTACCAATTTTTTCACACCTGGAAGCTTTCCAGTTGTGCACGCGTGTGTGTGTAAAGTGCATCAAGTCACAGCCAACTTCAGGTGGTGACCCCATAGGATTTTCAAGGCAAGAGACTAAAAAAGGGAGTGTGCTATTGCCTCACTCTGCATAGAAAGCTTGGATTTCATTGGTGGTCACCCATCCAAATATTAGCCAGGGCTGACCCGGCCCAAGAGCTGATGAGATCAGGCTAGCCTCGGCCATCCAGTCACACGACAGCAGAACAAATAAAGGGAAACTGGTGGGCCACTGTGGAAAGTATACACACAAAACTTCCATGTGGATGCTCTGTAGTCAATGCAAGAGCCAGCGTGGTGTAGTGGTTAAGAGCAGGTGGTTTCTAATCTGGAGAACCTGTTTTGATTCCCCACTCCTCCACCTGAGAGGCGGAGGCTCATCTGGTGAGCCAGATGTGTTCCCGCACTCCTACATTCCTGCTGGGTGACCTTGGGCTAGTCACAGTTCTCTCAGAACGCTAAGCCCCACCTAACTCCCCAATTGTGGGGAGAGGAGCTCGTAAGCCACCTTGATTCTCCTTATAGGAGAGAAAGGTGGGTGTGATGGAGAGATTCAGAAACCAAAAGGTAACACAGGCATGAGAAGTAGCTTTGATCTCAGGAGAGAGATCCGGAAATCCTATGCAAATGTACCAGGGTAAACTTCAAAAGGCCTAAATTACCTCGTGGCCGAAACAGAGTTTTCCTGAGCCATGAGAGACCAAGGCTAAGGAGATTCCATCTTGGGCCAGGCTAAGGGAACTTGCTCCCTGCCGTGGCTCTGAGTTTTGAAACAAAGGAATCCTTTGAGAATGTACTATGCTGAGGATTAGATTTCGTGACAGTGGGGTGTAAATTCAAACTCTTCTTCAAACGCCTCTGCATTTGGGGCAGTGCTCTGAAGGCAATGGAACCCTTCCCGTGTGGATGCAGCCGCGGTTTGTGTTGGGGAACGTGGCACTCCGCGTACAGTGAAGGGTAAAATTTTAAAACACCCCGAATGAATTCAGCCAGTTTGGAATTGGATTTGATCAGCAGAATGACACAAGACTTGCAACGAGACAGGGAGCTGGGCCATCATAAAGCTTGGCCGTGAGGCAGCTGTTTGATGTGACCCTGCACAGACATGCAGATATTGGGGCGAGGAACGTTTTTAAGTGGGCAGCAACCCCCAGCAGAAGCTCCCACAAATACATTTATGATCATATGACTCACAGAACCGCCCAGACCACTTTGTGTCGATAGATCCTTGATGCTTTTGTCCACTTCCGAGTCAGACTTGCTGGTTATTGGCTATAGGACGCACTTCCTAGACAACCCGTTTGTGTACTCCTGTCCACTAAAACCCCACCAATCATTTTAATGCCAGGATCCCTTCCTCTTCCTCACCCTGGCAATCTGGCCTCCAGCTTTCCCCCTCCGAACTATCCTCCTCCTCCTCCTCCTCTCCCTGCCGACTTCGTCTCTCGCCATCCTCCCCGCTGTCCTGCCACTCCGCTTGCGGCCTGACGCTCTCGTCTGCGGCACACGCGTCCCATTCTTCCCGCGAGCCCCGCTCTGCGCCGCCTTGTTCCACGTCCTTCTCCCAACACGCTTGCCGGGAGCCCCGATCGCCGCTGCCCTGCAAACCCTCCTCTGCGTTTCCGTCGTCGTTGTCGTCCTGACATTCCAGCCTCACGCCGTTGGGATCCTCGTTCTGCGGATCCTCCTCCGCTCTCTCGCCGTCGCCGTCGTCGTCATCGTGACACTCCAGCCTCATGCCGTTGGCGCCGTCGGCCTGCAAGCTCTGCTCCACGCCCTCGTCTTCGTCCTCCTGCCACTCCACCCTCCCGGCTTCCTCCATGCCTCTCTCCCAACCTGGCCTCCTGCTTTCTCCCCCGCCATCTAGCAACCGCTTCTCTGCACTTTGGTCAGCCCCGTCCTGCCAATTGGGCCTCTTGGTCTGGTCCCCTTCCTCCTCCCATTGCTGTCGCAGGCTCTCCTCTTCCTGCCACTCCTGTTCCATTATCCCCATCCCGTTGCTTTGCCACATGCCGTCCACGCCCCCTTCCACCCCCTGCTCCCCGGCATCTTCCATCCCTGCAATGTCCCACCCCTCCACCAAAGCCAGCGTCTCTCCTCGCCTCACATGGGCCCGCCTGTGCTGAGAAAGTGCCGACTTCTGGCCGAAGCCCCTCCCGCAGTATGGACAACGGAAGGGCTTTTCGCCGGTGTGGGTGGCTTGGTGCTGGAGGAGGGCAGAGCTACGCACAAACCCTTTCCCGCAATCAGCGCAAGAGTAGGGCTTTTGGCCCGCGTGGATGCGCTGGTGGATGTGATAGGTGGAGCTGACGCTAAAGCTCTTCCCGCACTGGCTGCAGCAGTAGGGCCGCTCGCCGGTGTGCGTGCGCTGGTGCTGCAGGAGGGCCGAGCTGACGCCAAACCCTTTCCCGCATTCGTCGCACTTGAACGGCTTCTGGCCTCTGTGCACCCGCTGATGCTGCTGGAGGTTGGAGCTCTGGTTGAACCCCTTCCCGCAGTCCGGGCAACGGAAGGGCCGTTCGCTCATGTGGATCCTCTGGTGGCGGATGAGGTGGGAGCTCTCGGCAAAGTGCTTCCCGCACTCCGGGCAGCCGAAGGGCCGCTCGCCGGTGTGGGCCCGGAGGTGGCGGACCAGGTCGGCCCGGAGGCGGAACGTCTTGGTGCACTCCCCGCAGGAAAACGGCCGCTCTCCGGAGTGGAAGCGCTTGTGCTGGGTGACCTTGGAGCTCTGCGAGAAGCATTTCCCGCAGATGGAGCAGACGTAGGGCTTCTCGCCCGTGTGGATCCGCTTGTGCTGGATGAGGTCCGAGCTGTGGCTGAAGCTCCGCCCACACTCGGGACAGGTGAAAGGGCGTTCGCCCGTATGCGTCCGCTGGTGGATGATGAGGTTGGAGCTCTGCGAGAAGCCCTTGCCACAGTGGGTGCAGCGGTACGGCTTCTCCCCCGTGTGAGAGCGCATGTGCTGGACCAGGTGAGAATCCTGCCGGTAGCTCTTGTCGCAGTGGGGGCATTTATAAGGCTTCTCACCTGTGTGGACGCGACGGTGCCGAACCAGGTGAGAACTATTGCTGAAGCTCTTTCCACAGTCGGGGCAGATGGTAGCTTTGGGTATCTTGTCGCCGTCGGAAAGGTTGTCCATTGATTCCTGCTCCGCAATAACGACAGATTTACCATTGCTGGACTCATACTGAGTTAGTTCTATCGCACGACCTTCCGCCGTGATTTCCTTCGCTGGAGAGTCTTCTCCCAGTAAGTCTGCTGTTCTGTAGATCTCCAGGTTTTCTTTCCATCCCTTCAACGATCTTTCTCCTTCTTCCTTATCGTGATCTATCAACTCAATCAGCTCTGTGGAAACAGCCACACCACACATGTTATCTCTCTGTGATAAACTTAATTCATACCTTTCTATCATACACTGAATACTGGGAAAGCGATCCACATATTTTTTTAAAAAGAATATATATATATATATATATACACACACACACACACACACACACCCCTTTATTATACCTATTATATATATATACCTTTTATGCCATATATACCCTTTTGTGCACTATTATATATATAGCCATACCCCTTGTATACCTATTATACATATGCATACGGCACATTAGCATACGCCCATATATATACATATATATATACATATATATATATACATACATACATGCATACATATATACATATATATATACACACACACACATATACATATATATACACACACACACACATATACATATACACACACATATATATACACACACATATATACATATATACATATACACACACATATATACATATATACATATATACATATATACACACACACATATACATATATACACACACACATATATACACACACACATATATATACACACACACACATATATACATATATACATATATACACACACACACACATATATATACACACACACATATATATACATATATACACACACACATATATATACACACACACACACACACACACACACACATATATAGGTATAATAAAGGTATACATATATATAATAATAATAGGTATAATAAAGGTATATATATATACCTTTATTAGGCATAGAATCCATATAAACCTTTATTAGGCATAGAATCCATATAACAGCCAACATTGTCCAAACAAGTATCCCATACATGAGAACCATTGCAGGTAATCATTTCAAAGTTTCTATAAGGAACCTAGCTACAAAAGTTAAAATCTCGGAGGCGGAATTGATAAACAAAGAATACAGAAGAAGCAAATGAACCCCGAACCGGATCTTCAAAAAGTGCAAGATAAAGTCGCTCATGAAAACAATTGTTGTTAGCAGAAGACAGCAACTTGTTGGCTGTTCTCGTTGCAAGCTACACTTCAGTCGTCGTTAAAAGGAAATGACACAACAATGAATAAATAAGAGCATTAAAAGAGAAGGGCAAACTATTTTCCAGGTTTTTTAAATTAAAATGTAAGGTTGTGTGTCAGTACCAAGATGTTACTATCTCCCCTACATCTGGAAACTTTTCTGAAAGGCTTGAGAAGATTCAGCATTCAAAGAATGTCATATTACAACTAGTCACCCGGTTATGAGAAGCCCAGATAACGTGATGATGGAATAGTGATTAGTCATATTTAGACTGAACCCGTCCTCATTTTAGTCTTCTTCCTGGTGAACAATATATTCACATTTCGGGGTGGGAGAAAAACACAGAGGACAAAACTCACTTCTTTCATCGGGGAAGAACAGTTTGGATATATATCCCACCTTTCTGGGGAATTCAGATTAGCCTGTACATTCCCAAACACGCCAGCTGGGTGACCTTGGGTAGTCACAGCTTCTTGGAGCTCTCTCAGCCCCGCTCACCTCACAGGGTGTTTGTTGTGAGGGGGGAAGGGCAAGGAGATTGTAAGCCCCTTTGAGTCTCCTAAAGGAGAGAAAGGGGGGATATAAATCCAAACTCTTCTTATTATTATTATTTCTCTCCCGTAAGGAGACTCAAGGTGGCTTACAAGCTCTTTTCCCTTCCTCCCCCCCACAACAGAGGGGAGGTAGGTGGGGCTGAGAGAGTCCTGAGAGAACTGTGACTAGCCCAAGGTCACCCAGCAGGAATGTAGGAATGTGGAAACACATCTGGATCACCAGATAAGCCTCTGCCACTCAGGTGGAGGAGTGGGGAATCAAACCCAGTTCTCTAGATTAGAATCCATCTGTGCTTAACCACTACACCACGCTGGCTCTCAACAGACCAACAAATGAGATTATGGTCAATACGGGTGACACAAGTTCTCCCCATTTCTTACCTGTTACAATCTCTCCATCGCTGGAGTCCTGGCGATCCAAGACACATTTTTCTTTCCCACCTTCCATAGGGGAGGTCACCGCTGTGCCGAGTTAGCCCCAGGGACTCCTGCCCATGGAGGGTCAAACATTCATATATGATGACAGCATATAGATCCGAGGACAATCCAAGAGCCTGCAACAATCAGAAGAACAACTCTGCGCCACTGTTCTCCAGAGCCAGAAAACTTCCGATAACGCCACCCACAACACAGAGACCCCTTCCGCACGTGCAGCGCAATGCAAATCCGCTTGCAAACAATTGTGAAAGTGGATTGAAAGTGCCTTATTCTGCATGTGCGGAAGGGGCCAGATCTCCACAAACCATCCCCAGATGCTCCATCAAGTCTTCCCGCAATTCCTTGCACAAACCCAGAGGAAAGAGCGCTGCCCTATAACCAGCACAGCCCGGCAGCACACTCCCGCCTGTGCTCCATGCACAACCACACAACAGCGCTTTGTGGGTTTGTAAGATTGCAAACCGACCCAGTTCCGTGATGGGAACCGACACCGCAGCAACACTGCAAAGCGCATTTTGCACCGTATCAGTGAAGCTGCAAGGTCTTGCACTCCCAGGCTGGGGGGGCAAGCCTTCCTTCCTAGCTTTCCCCCTCCCTGGACATTACTTTTATTGTTGTTGTTGTTTTGCATTCTTGCCACGGTGCAGTTTGGGCTCCCCACCCCCTTTTTGCAGCGCCATTCCCCTCCACCTCCCCCCCCATATGCTGCCCTATAAGATGCCTCAGGTGCAGCCGCATCAAACCTTGTGGCGCGCCCCGGGCTCCCCGGCGGGCTTTGTTTGCATCAAAGAGCGGGCATGGGGATGCTGCTGGGGGTCCAGCCGCGGAGATCCGCTTGCAACAGGAAGGTCCCTTCATGATGGAGACCCTTCCACCGCCGCACTTCCTTCCAAGTCCTTTCTAGGAGGCGGCCGCTGTGCAACCTCTACGGTTTTAACTCAGTCCGCTCCTGGACCCAGTTTGCAGGGGCGACCCCATCGGCTGCAATGTTTTATTTCCGGCAGCAATTGCGGGCTCTTTTTTTTTTTTAATCTTTGTGCATTTGAAATTTTATTTCGGTGATTTCCCCGCGGGCATTAACCGGTGGCTTGTTTTAGCATGCTCGATGGGTTTTTTATAGGAGGGCATAACCCTGTTCAGAGTTGCAATGCTAATCCAGTATTGCTGGCACAAGGAATGGAATAACTGTAAACAGGGGTGATGGACCGGATCCCATTAGGGGGATCTGGATCCCATTAGGGGGAATCTGGATCTCAATACCGTTGCCCGTCGTGATCCATAGACCTATTTAACCTCAAGATCAGTTCTGCTTTTTAGAAGAGGAGTTTGGATTTATACCACACACCCCTCCTCTTGTAAGGAGACTGAAAGGGGTTTACAATCTCTTTTCCCTCCCTCACCCCCACAACAAACACTCTGTGACGTGGGTGGGGCTGAGAATGCTCCTAAGAACTGGACTGGCCCAAGGTCATCCAGCTATTGTGTGTTGGGGTGCACAAGATAATCTGGCTCACCAGATAAAACCTCCGCAGCTCAAGTGACAGAGCGAGGAATCAAACCCGGTTCTCCAGGTTAGAGTGCACCTGCTCTTAACAACTACACCAGGCTGGCTCTCTACATGATAATATTCAATTTACATGATAATATTCAATTAACAGTGCAAGCCTGAACAGAGTTACACCCTTCTAAGCACGCCGACTGCAAGGGTGTCAGGCCGTTTAGGACTGCGCTGTTCTGCATATTTCTTATTTGAGACAGCAAAGCAAGGGGGCATTTCTTTAAGGCTGGGGATGGAACTGAAAACTTCCTGGTTTCCACAGTTGCGGTTGCTGGTTCTTATTGTTTCCACTTTGCACACAAGAGGCCCTGGCCCTTCACACATCATGATGCCAACCAGCCCGCTGCGTTTCCGATGTTATTTCGTTGCAGCCCTGTGAGGCTTTTAGCTGGTGCAAACATACAGTTACCCAAGCCCTGAGTTGAGGCCGAACCACTATATAGACCCCTTCTGCACATACAGAATAATGCACTTTCAATCCACTTACACAGTTGTTTGAAAATGAATTTTGCTATTCCACACAGTAAAATCCGCACAGTAAAATCCAGCTACAAAGTGGATTGAAATTGCATTATTCTGCATGTGCCGAAGGGACCTATCTAGACCCTGCAATTAAAATGTCTACATCCTAAACCTCGTATTCATATGCCTCCCCCTCCCCGCCCCAGGCTGCTATTATCAGCCCTGGATTAACCATTAAACATAATAAGCTGGTCCCCCCCCTTATCTCTGCTAAGTATTGAAGCAGCTTTGTTAGGTCAGATTACTTTTGAGGTTAGGCTCAAAAGCTTTGCAATTGAAAAATGCAGGAGAAAACTTTTGGTAGTATAAATAAAGTCATAAGTAAGCAACAGTAAACATTGTTCTGCATCTTTGATTTGCATAAGTTAAAACGCCATGTATCTTCAAGGCAAGAAAGCAATGGAATAGCGGGTGTTTTGTTTCATACAAATAATATTTATTCATTGGAATGTATATATTTTACAGTTTATTGTTGTTTTTATTTTGAATTATACATGCAGCATATGGGGGGACCATCAGCTTTTCAGCGCTTAGGGCCTCTAAAGGTCTAAAGGCCTGGCTATTATACCATCCTGTAGGTAAAAATCTGAGACTAACTCCGCCCATACCTCTAACCATTCTCACTTTGCAATCTGCAGGCTACGATTCTACAAAAAGGCAAAGTTGCTTTATTGAAAAGAGAGGACTGAGGGGCAAGAATATGGTTGCCAGTTTTGCTCAATAACACATTTGCACCCCCATGTATTTTAATGCCTCAAGAAAATACAAAAGGGTGCCCAGCCATGTGCTGGGCACCAAACAGTAGTGTTTAACAGCAGGTGCATTCTAATCTGGAGAAGCGGGTTTGATTTCCCGCTCTGCCACTTGAGCTGTGGAGGCCTATCTAGTGAACCAGATTATCTTGTGCACTCCGACACATTTTGGGTGCAATGCCCTCCAAAAAAGAAAAACCTTTGCCAAATAGGAATATGGACCCAGATGTTGGTAGCTGTCTGCAACCAAAGGTCTGGAAATTATAGATGCACCCCCGTTGTGAATACCAGCAACTGGTAACACTGTCTTCTTATTCTTTCAGGCACTGAGAGATGCTTAATTATTTAGTAAAACTGAACAAGCAAACCAGGGCTCTAAAGCTCTCTGGAGTCATTAGAGTGTAGACTGTGTGTTTCATGAACGTTCAGCAACTAGTTGTGATGACAAATGCAAAGGAAGAATAAACATGTGGCTACCTCTTTTTTTCTTGCTACTACTTGTGGCTTCCTACTTTTTTTCTTGCCCGTGATTTTAATCGTCCATTTTGCAGGGGTCTGCAACCTGCGGCTCTCCAGATGTTCACGGACTACAAATCCCATCAGCCCCTGCCAGAATGGCCAATTGGCCATGCTGGCAGGGGCCCCCCACCCCCCCCCCCCCCCACCCCCCCCCCCCCCCACCCCCCCCCCCCCCCACCCCCCCCCCCCCCCACCCCCCCCCCCCCCCACCCCCCCCCCCCCCCACCCCCCCCCCCCCCCACCCCCCCCCCCCCCCACCCCCCCCCCCCCCCACCCCCCCCCCCCCCCACCCCCCCCCCCCCCCACCCCCCCCCCCCCCCACCCCCCCCCCCCCCCACCCCCCCCCCCCCCCACCCCCCCCCCCCCCCACCCCCCCCCCCCCCCACCCCCCCCCCCCCCCACCCCCCCCCCCCCCCACCCCCCCCCCCCCCCACCCCCCCCCCCCCCCACCCCCCCCCCCCCCCACCCCCCCCCCCCCCCACCCCCCCCCCCCCCCACCCCCCCCCCCCCCCACCCCCCCCCCCCCCCACCCCCCCCCCCCCCCACCCCCCCCCCCCCCCACCCCCCCCCCCCCCCACCCCCCCCCCCCCCCACCCCCCCCCCCCCCCACCCCCCCCCCCCCCCACCCCCCCCCCCCCCCACCCCCCCCCCCCCCCACCCCCCCCCCCCCCCACCCCCCCCCCCCCCCACCCCCCCCCCCCCCCACCCCCCCCCCCCCCCACCCCCCCCCCCCCCCACCCCCCCCCCCCCCCACCCCCCCCCCCCCCCACCCCCCCCCCCCCCCACCCCCCCCCCCCCCCACCCCCCCCCCCCCCCACCCCCCCCCCCCCCCACCCCCCCCCCCCCCCACCCCCCCCCCCCCCCACCCCCCCCCCCCCCCACCCCCCCCCCCCCCCACCCCCCCCCCCCCCCACCCCCCCCCCCCCCCACCCCCCCCCCCCCCCACCCCCCCCCCCCCCCACCCCCCCCCCCCCCCACCCCCCCCCCCCCCCACCCCCCCCCCCCCCCACCCCCCCCCCCCCCCACCCCCCCCCCCCCCCACCCCCCCCCCCCCCCACCCCCCCCCCCCCCCACCCCCCCCCCCCCCCACCCCCCCCCCCCCCCACCCCCCCCCCCCCCCACCCCCCCCCCCCCCCACCCCCCCCCCCCCCCACCCCCCCCCCCCCCCACCCCCCCCCCCCCCCACCCCCCCCCCCCCCCACCCCCCCCCCCCCCCACCCCCCCCCCCCCCCACCCCCCCCCCCCCCCACCCCCCCCCCCCCCCACCCCCCCCCCCCCCCACCCCCCCCCCCCCCCACCCCCCCCCCCCCCCACCCCCCCCCCCCCCCACCCCCCCCCCCCCCCACCCCCCCCCCCCCCCACCCCCCCCCCCCCCCACCCCCCCCCCCCCCCACCCCCCCCCCCCCCCACCCCCCCCCCCCCCCACCCCCCCCCCCCCCCACCCCCCCCCCCCCCCACCCCCCCCCCCCCCCACCCCCCCCCCCCCCCACCCCCCCCCCCCCCCACCCCCCCCCCCCCCCACCCCCCCCCCCCCCCACCCCCCCCCCCCCCCACCCCCCCCCCCCCCCACCCCCCCCCCCCCCCACCCCCCCCCCCCCCCACCCCCCCCCCCCCCCACCCCCCCCCCCCCCCACCCCCCCCCCCCCCCACCCCCCCCCCCCCCCACCCCCCCCCCCCCCCACCCCCCCCCCCCCCCACCCCCCCCCCCCCCCACCCCCCCCCCCCCCCACCCCCCCCCCCCCCCACCCCCCCCCCCCCCCACCCCCCCCCCCCCCCACCCCCCCCCCCCCCCACCCCCCCCCCCCCCCACCCCCCCCCCCCCCCACCCCCCCCCCCCCCCACCCCCCCCCCCCCCCACCCCCCCCCCCCCCCACCCCCCCCCCCCCCCACCCCCCCCCCCCCCCACCCCCCCCCCCCCCCACCCCCCCCCCCCCCCACCCCCCCCCCCCCCCACCCCCCCCCCCCCCCACCCCCCCCCCCCCCCACCCCCCCCCCCCCCCACCCCCCCCCCCCCCCACCCCCCCCCCCCCCCACCCCCCCCCCCCCCCACCCCCCCCCCCCCCCACCCCCCCCCCCCCCCACCCCCCCCCCCCCCCACCCCCCCCCCCCCCCACCCCCCCCCCCCCCCACCCCCCCCCCCCCCCACCCCCCCCCCCCCCCACCCCCCCCCCCCCCCACCCCCCCCCCCCCCCACCCCCCCCCCCCCCCACCCCCCCCCCCCCCCACCCCCCCCCCCCCCCACCCCCCCCCCCCCCCACCCCCCCCCCCCCCCACCCCCCCCCCCCCCCACCCCCCCCCCCCCCCACCCCCCCCCCCCCCCACCCCCCCCCCCCCCCACCCCCCCCCCCCCCCACCCCCCCCCCCCCCCACCCCCCCCCCCCCCCACCCCCCCCCCCCCCCACCCCCCCCCCCCCCCACCCCCCCCCCCCCCCACCCCCCCCCCCCCCCACCCCCCCCCCCCCCCACCCCCCCCCCCCCCCACCCCCCCCCCCCCCCACCCCCCCCCCCCCCCACCCCCCCCCCCCCCCACCCCCCCCCCCCCCCACCCCCCCCCCCCCCCACCCCCCCCCCCCCCCACCCCCCCCCCCCCCCACCCCCCCCCCCCCCCACCCCCCCCCCCCCCCACCCCCCCCCCCCCCCACCCCCCCCCCCCCCCACCCCCCCCCCCCCCCACCCCCCCCCCCCCCCACCCCCCCCCCCCCCCACCCCCCCCCCCCCCCACCCCCCCCCCCCCCCACCCCCCCCCCCCCCCACCCCCCCCCCCCCCCACCCCCCCCCCCCCCCACCCCCCCCCCCCCCCACCCCCCCCCCCCCCCACCCCCCCCCCCCCCCACCCCCCCCCCCCCCCACCCCCCCCCCCCCCCACCCCCCCCCCCCCCCACCCCCCCCCCCCCCCACCCCCCCCCCCCCCCACCCCCCCCCCCCCCCACCCCCCCCCCCCCCCACCCCCCCCCCCCCCCACCCCCCCCCCCCCCCACCCCCCCCCCCCCCCACCCCCCCCCCCCCCCACCCCCCCCCCCCCCCACCCCCCCCCCCCCCCACCCCCCCCCCCCCCCACCCCCCCCCCCCCCCACCCCCCCCCCCCCCCACCCCCCCCCCCCCCCACCCCCCCCCCCCCCCACCCCCCCCCCCCCCCACCCCCCCCCCCCCCCACCCCCCCCCCCCCCCACCCCCCCCCCCCCCCACCCCCCCCCCCCCCCACCCCCCCCCCCCCCCACCCCCCCCCCCCCCCACCCCCCCCCCCCCCCACCCCCCCCCCCCCCCACCCCCCCCCCCCCCCACCCCCCCCCCCCCCCACCCCCCCCCCCCCCCACCCCCCCCCCCCCCCACCCCCCCCCCCCCCCACCCCCCCCCCCCCCCACCCCCCCCCCCCCCCACCCCCCCCCCCCCCCACCCCCCCCCCCCCCCACCCCCCCCCCCCCCCACCCCCCCCCCCCCCCACCCCCCCCCCCCCCCACCCCCCCCCCCCCCCACCCCCCCCCCCCCCCACCCCCCCCCCCCCCCACCCCCCCCCCCCCCCACCCCCCCCCCCCCCCACCCCCCCCCCCCCCCACCCCCCCCCCCCCCCACCCCCCCCCCCCCCCACCCCCCCCCCCCCCCACCCCCCCCCCCCCCCACCCCCCCCCCCCCCCACCCCCCCCCCCCCCCACCCCCCCCCCCCCCCACCCCCCCCCCCCCCCACCCCCCCCCCCCCCCACCCCCCCCCCCCCCCACCCCCCCCCCCCCCCACCCCCCCCCCCCCCCACCCCCCCCCCCCCCCACCCCCCCCCCCCCCCACCCCCCCCCCCCCCCACCCCCCCCCCCCCCCACCCCCCCCCCCCCCCACCCCCCCCCCCCCCCACCCCCCCCCCCCCCCACCCCCCCCCCCCCCCACCCCCCCCCCCCCCCACCCCCCCCCCCCCCCACCCCCCCCCCCCCCCACCCCCCCCCCCCCCCACCCCCCCCCCCCCCCACCCCCCCCCCCCCCCACCCCCCCCCCCCCCCACCCCCCCCCCCCCCCACCCCCCCCCCCCCCCACCCCCCCCCCCCCCCACCCCCCCCCCCCCCCACCCCCCCCCCCCCCCACCCCCCCCCCCCCCCACCCCCCCCCCCCCCCACCCCCCCCCCCCCCCACCCCCCCCCCCCCCCACCCCCCCCCCCCCCCACCCCCCCCCCCCCCCACCCCCCCCCCCCCCCACCCCCCCCCCCCCCCACCCCCCCCCCCCCCCACCCCCCCCCCCCCCCACCCCCCCCCCCCCCCACCCCCCCCCCCCCCCACCCCCCCCCCCCCCCACCCCCCCCCCCCCCCACCCCCCCCCCCCCCCACCCCCCCCCCCCCCCACCCCCCCCCCCCCCCACCCCCCCCCCCCCCCACCCCCCCCCCCCCCCACCCCCCCCCCCCCCCACCCCCCCCCCCCCCCACCCCCCCCCCCCCCCACCCCCCCCCCCCCCCACCCCCCCCCCCCCCCACCCCCCCCCCCCCCCACCCCCCCCCCCCCCCACCCCCCCCCCCCCCCACCCCCCCCCCCCCCCACCCCCCCCCCCCCCCACCCCCCCCCCCCCCCACCCCCCCCCCCCCCCACCCCCCCCCCCCCCCACCCCCCCCCCCCCCCACCCCCCCCCCCCCCCACCCCCCCCCCCCCCCACCCCCCCCCCCCCCCACCCCCCCCCCCCCCCACCCCCCCCCCCCCCCACCCCCCCCCCCCCCCACCCCCCCCCCCCCCCACCCCCCCCCCCCCCCACCCCCCCCCCCCCCCACCCCCCCCCCCCCCCACCCCCCCCCCCCCCCACCCCCCCCCCCCCCCACCCCCCCCCCCCCCCACCCCCCCCCCCCCCCACCCCCCCCCCCCCCCACCCCCCCCCCCCCCCACCCCCCCCCCCCCCCACCCCCCCCCCCCCCCACCCCCCCCCCCCCCCACCCCCCCCCCCCCCCACCCCCCCCCCCCCCCACCCCCCCCCCCCCCCACCCCCCCCCCCCCCCACCCCCCCCCCCCCCCACCCCCCCCCCCCCCCACCCCCCCCCCCCCCCACCCCCCCCCCCCCCCACCCCCCCCCCCCCCCACCCCCCCCCCCCCCCACCCCCCCCCCCCCCCACCCCCCCCCCCCCCCACCCCCCCCCCCCCCCACCCCCCCCCCCCCCCACCCCCCCCCCCCCCCACCCCCCCCCCCCCCCACCCCCCCCCCCCCCCACCCCCCCCCCCCCCCACCCCCCCCCCCCCCCACCCCCCCCCCCCCCCACCCCCCCCCCCCCCCACCCCCCCCCCCCCCCACCCCCCCCCCCCCCCACCCCCCCCCCCCCCCACCCCCCCCCCCCCCCACCCCCCCCCCCCCCCACCCCCCCCCCCCCCCACCCCCCCCCCCCCCCACCCCCCCCCCCCCCCACCCCCCCCCCCCCCCACCCCCCCCCCCCCCCACCCCCCCCCCCCCCCACCCCCCCCCCCCCCCACCCCCCCCCCCCCCCACCCCCCCCCCCCCCCACCCCCCCCCCCCCCCACCCCCCCCCCCCCCCACCCCCCCCCCCCCCCACCCCCCCCCCCCCCCACCCCCCCCCCCCCCCACCCCCCCCCCCCCCCACCCCCCCCCCCCCCCACCCCCCCCCCCCCCCACCCCCCCCCCCCCCCACCCCCCCCCCCCCCCACCCCCCCCCCCCCCCACCCCCCCCCCCCCCCACCCCCCCCCCCCCCCACCCCCCCCCCCCCCCACCCCCCCCCCCCCCCACCCCCCCCCCCCCCCACCCCCCCCCCCCCCCACCCCCCCCCCCCCCCACCCCCCCCCCCCCCCACCCCCCCCCCCCCCCACCCCCCCCCCCCCCCACCCCCCCCCCCCCCCACCCCCCCCCCCCCCCACCCCCCCCCCCCCCCACCCCCCCCCCCCCCCACCCCCCCCCCCCCCCACCCCCCCCCCCCCCCACCCCCCCCCCCCCCCACCCCCCCCCCCCCCCACCCCCCCCCCCCCCCACCCCCCCCCCCCCCCACCCCCCCCCCCCCCCACCCCCCCCCCCCCCCACCCCCCCCCCCCCCCACCCCCCCCCCCCCCCACCCCCCCCCCCCCCCACCCCCCCCCCCCCCCACCCCCCCCCCCCCCCACCCCCCCCCCCCCCCACCCCCCCCCCCCCCCACCCCCCCCCCCCCCCACCCCCCCCCCCCCCCACCCCCCCCCCCCCCCACCCCCCCCCCCCCCCACCCCCCCCCCCCCCCACCCCCCCCCCCCCCCACCCCCCCCCCCCCCCACCCCCCCCCCCCCCCACCCCCCCCCCCCCCCACCCCCCCCCCCCCCCACCCCCCCCCCCCCCCACCCCCCCCCCCCCCCACCCCCCCCCCCCCCCACCCCCCCCCCCCCCCACCCCCCCCCCCCCCCACCCCCCCCCCCCCCCACCCCCCCCCCCCCCCACCCCCCCCCCCCCCCACCCCCCCCCCCCCCCACCCCCCCCCCCCCCCACCCCCCCCCCCCCCCACCCCCCCCCCCCCCCACCCCCCCCCCCCCCCACCCCCCCCCCCCCCCACCCCCCCCCCCCCCCACCCCCCCCCCCCCCCACCCCCCCCCCCCCCCACCCCCCCCCCCCCCCACCCCCCCCCCCCCCCACCCCCCCCCCCCCCCACCCCCCCCCCCCCCCACCCCCCCCCCCCCCCACCCCCCCCCCCCCCCACCCCCCCCCCCCCCCACCCCCCCCCCCCCCCACCCCCCCCCCCCCCCACCCCCCCCCCCCCCCACCCCCCCCCCCCCCCACCCCCCCCCCCCCCCACCCCCCCCCCCCCCCACCCCCCCCCCCCCCCACCCCCCCCCCCCCCCACCCCCCCCCCCCCCCACCCCCCCCCCCCCCCACCCCCCCCCCCCCCCACCCCCCCCCCCCCCCACCCCCCCCCCCCCCCACCCCCCCCCCCCCCCACCCCCCCCCCCCCCCACCCCCCCCCCCCCCCACCCCCCCCCCCCCCCACCCCCCCCCCCCCCCACCCCCCCCCCCCCCCACCCCCCCCCCCCCCCACCCCCCCCCCCCCCCACCCCCCCCCCCCCCCACCCCCCCCCCCCCCCACCCCCCCCCCCCCCCACCCCCCCCCCCCCCCACCCCCCCCCCCCCCCACCCCCCCCCCCCCCCACCCCCCCCCCCCCCCACCCCCCCCCCCCCCCACCCCCCCCCCCCCCCACCCCCCCCCCCCCCCACCCCCCCCCCCCCCCACCCCCCCCCCCCCCCACCCCCCCCCCCCCCCACCCCCCCCCCCCCCCACCCCCCCCCCCCCCCACCCCCCCCCCCCCCCACCCCCCCCCCCCCCCACCCCCCCCCCCCCCCACCCCCCCCCCCCCCCACCCCCCCCCCCCCCCACCCCCCCCCCCCCCCACCCCCCCCCCCCCCCACCCCCCCCCCCCCCCACCCCCCCCCCCCCCCACCCCCCCCCCCCCCCACCCCCCCCCCCCCCCACCCCCCCCCCCCCCCACCCCCCCCCCCCCCCACCCCCCCCCCCCCCCACCCCCCCCCCCCCCCACCCCCCCCCCCCCCCACCCCCCCCCCCCCCCACCCCCCCCCCCCCCCACCCCCCCCCCCCCCCACCCCCCCCCCCCCCCACCCCCCCCCCCCCCCACCCCCCCCCCCCCCCACCCCCCCCCCCCCCCACCCCCCCCCCCCCCCACCCCCCCCCCCCCCCACCCCCCCCCCCCCCCACCCCCCCCCCCCCCCACCCCCCCCCCCCCCCACCCCCCCCCCCCCCCACCCCCCCCCCCCCCCACCCCCCCCCCCCCCCACCCCCCCCCCCCCCCACCCCCCCCCCCCCCCACCCCCCCCCCCCCCCACCCCCCCCCCCCCCCACCCCCCCCCCCCCCCACCCCCCCCCCCCCCCACCCCCCCCCCCCCCCACCCCCCCCCCCCCCCACCCCCCCCCCCCCCCACCCCCCCCCCCCCCCACCCCCCCCCCCCCCCACCCCCCCCCCCCCCCACCCCCCCCCCCCCCCACCCCCCCCCCCCCCCACCCCCCCCCCCCCCCACCCCCCCCCCCCCCCACCCCCCCCCCCCCCCACCCCCCCCCCCCCCCACCCCCCCCCCCCCCCACCCCCCCCCCCCCCCACCCCCCCCCCCCCCCACCCCCCCCCCCCCCCACCCCCCCCCCCCCCCACCCCCCCCCCCCCCCACCCCCCCCCCCCCCCACCCCCCCCCCCCCCCACCCCCCCCCCCCCCCACCCCCCCCCCCCCCCACCCCCCCCCCCCCCCACCCCCCCCCCCCCCCACCCCCCCCCCCCCCCACCCCCCCCCCCCCCCACCCCCCCCCCCCCCCACCCCCCCCCCCCCCCACCCCCCCCCCCCCCCACCCCCCCCCCCCCCCACCCCCCCCCCCCCCCACCCCCCCCCCCCCCCACCCCCCCCCCCCCCCACCCCCCCCCCCCCCCACCCCCCCCCCCCCCCACCCCCCCCCCCCCCCACCCCCCCCCCCCCCCACCCCCCCCCCCCCCCACCCCCCCCCCCCCCCACCCCCCCCCCCCCCCACCCCCCCCCCCCCCCACCCCCCCCCCCCCCCACCCCCCCCCCCCCCCACCCCCCCCCCCCCCCACCCCCCCCCCCCCCCACCCCCCCCCCCCCCCACCCCCCCCCCCCCCCACCCCCCCCCCCCCCCACCCCCCCCCCCCCCCACCCCCCCCCCCCCCCACCCCCCCCCCCCCCCACCCCCCCCCCCCCCCACCCCCCCCCCCCCCCACCCCCCCCCCCCCCCACCCCCCCCCCCCCCCACCCCCCCCCCCCCCCACCCCCCCCCCCCCCCACCCCCCCCCCCCCCCACCCCCCCCCCCCCCCACCCCCCCCCCCCCCCACCCCCCCCCCCCCCCACCCCCCCCCCCCCCCACCCCCCCCCCCCCCCACCCCCCCCCCCCCCCACCCCCCCCCCCCCCCACCCCCCCCCCCCCCCACCCCCCCCCCCCCCCACCCCCCCCCCCCCCCACCCCCCCCCCCCCCCACCCCCCCCCCCCCCCACCCCCCCCCCCCCCCACCCCCCCCCCCCCCCACCCCCCCCCCCCCCCACCCCCCCCCCCCCCCACCCCCCCCCCCCCCCACCCCCCCCCCCCCCCACCCCCCCCCCCCCCCACCCCCCCCCCCCCCCACCCCCCCCCCCCCCCACCCCCCCCCCCCCCCACCCCCCCCCCCCCCCACCCCCCCCCCCCCCCACCCCCCCCCCCCCCCACCCCCCCCCCCCCCCACCCCCCCCCCCCCCCACCCCCCCCCCCCCCCACCCCCCCCCCCCCCCACCCCCCCCCCCCCCCACCCCCCCCCCCCCCCACCCCCCCCCCCCCCCACCCCCCCCCCCCCCCACCCCCCCCCCCCCCCACCCCCCCCCCCCCCCACCCCCCCCCCCCCCCACCCCCCCCCCCCCCCACCCCCCCCCCCCCCCACCCCCCCCCCCCCCCACCCCCCCCCCCCCCCACCCCCCCCCCCCCCCACCCCCCCCCCCCCCCACCCCCCCCCCCCCCCACCCCCCCCCCCCCCCACCCCCCCCCCCCCCCACCCCCCCCCCCCCCCACCCCCCCCCCCCCCCACCCCCCCCCCCCCCCACCCCCCCCCCCCCCCACCCCCCCCCCCCCCCACCCCCCCCCCCCCCCACCCCCCCCCCCCCCCACCCCCCCCCCCCCCCACCCCCCCCCCCCCCCACCCCCCCCCCCCCCCACCCCCCCCCCCCCCCACCCCCCCCCCCCCCCACCCCCCCCCCCCCCCACCCCCCCCCCCCCCCACCCCCCCCCCCCCCCACCCCCCCCCCCCCCCACCCCCCCCCCCCCCCACCCCCCCCCCCCCCCACCCCCCCCCCCCCCCACCCCCCCCCCCCCCCACCCCCCCCCCCCCCCACCCCCCCCCCCCCCCACCCCCCCCCCCCCCCACCCCCCCCCCCCCCCACCCCCCCCCCCCCCCACCCCCCCCCCCCCCCACCCCCCCCCCCCCCCACCCCCCCCCCCCCCCACCCCCCCCCCCCCCCACCCCCCCCCCCCCCCACCCCCCCCCCCCCCCACCCCCCCCCCCCCCCACCCCCCCCCCCCCCCACCCCCCCCCCCCCCCACCCCCCCCCCCCCCCACCCCCCCCCCCCCCCACCCCCCCCCCCCCCCACCCCCCCCCCCCCCCACCCCCCCCCCCCCCCACCCCCCCCCCCCCCCACCCCCCCCCCCCCCCACCCCCCCCAAGCATGGCCAATTGGCCATGCTGGCAGGGGCTGATGGGAATTGTAGTTCCTGAACATCTGGAGAGCCGCAGGTTCCCTACCCCAGGTCTAGACAAAGGTTACACTGGAGCATTTGGTCAGATCATAAAGCTTGAGTAAACACCTTGTTGAATGTGAGCAGAGCCTCAATCCGCTTCAAAGCCGGTGAGATCCTTTTGCACAACAAAAATATCTGACCTGCAAGTTAATATCTTGGACCAAATGGCAAAGGTGGGGGAGCCCTTTTCTAGACGACACCCAAAGTGAACCAAGAAGACAGTTTTTGCTCAATCTGTGTGCAGGCACACCCACTGATGTCATGGAACCTCCTGTGACTTATGTTTATCTCCATGTTACGTGATTATTAGGAGTTAGATTTGGTTATCTTTACTGCACCAACTTACTTGAATACTGCGTGTACCTGAACTTTTTATTTTATACTGAAATAAAATCTAAAGCTTTTACAGGTGTGATTTTGCTGTTTGCAAGGGTCCAACCCCAAACTTAGGCAGGGCTACCTTAAAGGGGGATTAGATTCCAGGGTCCAGATATGGGACAGGGGAATTACTCCAAGGGTGCGTTATTTCCAGGATCATAAAATACTCATGAAGTTACAAAACACTAGAAGACAAAAGTGCATGGCTTCCCCATGGCAAATTCGTTGCAAAAAAAGGTTATAGTAAGGGGGTTGGGAGCAGCAAGGAAGTTGCACAATGTGAGACTCCCATCTCTGCTAAAGGTGCAAAAATGTGTATGCTTCTTAACCCCCCAAAACCAGGAAATGGAACACAAAGTGGATAATCATTTAATGTATTGTGATTGTATCATCGTGCACATCCTCTGTAGCAGACTGCACAAAAATCAGTTAGGCAGTATATTCCCATCAAATTGTTGAGAATGGAGCAAAATATCAAATTTCACTGTGCCTGGGTCCAGGTGCCAACTAGATAGTAAAGACCAAAACAACAACAATAAAATCTGCTGACATCTACTCATTAAGAACTAACCAACCGAGGATCCACTTTCTAACAGACTCAGTTCTATAGCCACAATTTATTGGGATTCACTTCTGAGTATATTTGCGTACGACAGAACTGCATTTATTTAACAGTATATAAAAGTAGTCTGTTGACTGACATATTAAAGAGAAAATAATGTTGTGCTCAGGTTGTGTTCAGTTAAAATGTAACAGGAATAATTCTTCTCCTTTGGCCACAATAACGTGGTCCAAATATGCATCTTGCCTGGGTTTATGTAGCAAGAATAGTTTGTTTTCAAATAATGGCAGTTTCCCTTCCCCCAAGCCAAAAAAAAATCCCCACACTGCAAGATTCAAGTTCAGTTTGAATATCCTTCGGACTGATCAGGTTTTCCCACCAGTAGAGTGGATTCTCCGTGGCCTAGTCAACCCCAGCCCCCATTTTATTGTTTCCCTGCTTTTTAGGGGGTATTTGGGAGGTTTCTTGGTTTGGTGGATTGTCTCATGCTGGTTCCGGTTGGAGTTTTGGCTGAAGCCCTTCCCACACAGCCGGCACTTGTAGGGTCTTTCACCCGTGTGGATGCGCTGGTGCTCAATGAGGACAGAGCTACGTGTGAAACTCTTGCCACAGTTTCCACAGGTGTACGGCTTCTCTCCCGTGTGAGTGATATGATGTCGGATGAAATCTGTGCTCCGCGCAAAGCATTTCCCGCACTCTGGGCACCCGTAAGGCTTCTCAACCACGTGGTGCCTCTGGTACTTCAACAACTTTGAGCTCCAAGAGAGGTCTTCTCCAGACACCTGAGATCTTTCTTCGGATCCCAGCTCTGTTCCCGAACCCTCAACAGTTATCATCATGCTTGAAGATGGGCTCTTCTGGTCCTCTGTCCTTTGCTGGTTTATTTCCCAGCATGCTGGGCTACTCATTTTCTCCTTGCTGTGAGTCCTCTCATGCTGGTTCCGGTTGGAGCTCTGGCTGAAGCCTTGCCCGCAATGACTGCATTTGTAGGGCTTTTCACCTGTGTGGATTCTCTGGTGCTCAAGGAGGATCGAACTTCGGCTGAAGCTCTTCCCACAGTCCAGGCACAGGTAAGGCCTTTCTCCAGTATGGGTTCTCTGGTGTCTTAG
This sequence comes from Sphaerodactylus townsendi, assembly GCF_021028975.2. NCBI lineage: Eukaryota > Metazoa > Chordata > Lepidosauria > Squamata > Sphaerodactylidae > Sphaerodactylus > Sphaerodactylus townsendi. Next base: position 31,431,340 of record NC_059439.1, read on the forward strand.
AAGATCTGTGCTCCTGCGGTAACTTTTCCCACAATCGGAACATCTGTAAGATTTAGACTTGCCACACAGGGACCCTGTAGGACCTTTGAATTTTGGTTTATGTTGAGCCCGTCGGTCTTCTGCAGGGTCTTGTCGCTGGATCCCCTTATTTCCATCCCATTTGGAAACATTCAAGGATGGCCTATGATGTCCCGTGCTTTCGTCCTGTGGACTTTGTGTTTTGTTCTTACCCTCTGCTGGGAGGGACAGAATCCAGGCAGGATTTGTTCCATTTTCTGCAAATAGAAGAGAGGTTTGGCCTCCATATTATTAAATGCCTGTGTGTAACTGCCAGGGATTTATACAGGTCGGGGAACCCTGACTGACAGCGGGTTCAAAAAGAGAAATCTACCATTAACCTGAGAGAGCAGCAGTTGGGAGTGGCAGTTGAGAGTGGCAGTTAGATCGGCCACTTGGGAATGGTGTAGGAGATGAGGGTGGGATCGAGGAGGATCCCGAGATAGGGAAGGAAATCAGGTAGCTCCAAGTGGGGGGGTGAGCCTTTCCAAGCGTTAAAGAAGAAAAATGGGATCTTATGTGTTGCCTCCACAGCTGTTGGTTGACCATAACAGCTGCATCCTTTGGACCAGGGGTCTGCAACCTGCGGCTCTCCAGATGTTCATGGGTTTGGCCATGCTGGCAGGGGCTGATGGGATTTGTAGTCCATGAACATCTGGAGAGCCACAGGTTGCAGACCCCTGCTTTGGACAAACTATCTATTGTATATACATTTACACAAAGATTCCCTCTTGCTTGCTGCCTTTCCACCTGCTACGTTTAACCCTGAAACCTCCTTGACACCTGACTTGACCATTTCCCTGCAAGAGCAAAATAAAACTGTGTGTTGAGAATTCCTATTAGCCTTGCGTGCCACATCCAGACATATATTGGCAAGAGATTTTTCAGTTCCTCAGCTCCTTAGGCTGGGTCAGAATACATCAATATGCATTTTATACATCACAGCCGGCTTTAAAATACAGCATAATCCTCTCCCTGCGGGTAAGACACAGCTTTTCACCTCGTGCAGACTCATGTGTTCGTAATAGGCAGCAAGACTTGCTAAGCAAGAATTCTTTGAAAGAAAATGTGGTCTAACAAAATGTCTGGGAAGAAGGGATAGCTTTGGGGTGTGTGGGGCAGCCTCTGGCTAGCATGGATTTTTCTCAGTCTTACCCAGAACAGTGTCATTATTTTGCTCTCTCATTATTTTGCTCATGAGGGAAGAACGGCTCCCGTAGTACAGGCAGGCACATTATGCGACTGGAGGAGACTGCTGTTGCAAAAATGGCCATAAACTTTTACCATGGAGGCCCACGTGGAAGACCAAAGAAACAGTGGATGGACCGCATTGCTGAAGACATGCGTGCTGTCAACCTTACCCCTGCAATTGCCCAGCATGGAGTTATTTGGCGAAGAAAACGCCAGTGCTAACCCCCTCAAGGGGAATATAGCCCAAGAACAAGAAGATTGTACACATACTTAGGAGTGCATGCTTCCCATTACCCACCATAAAGTAACAAATGATAACAGACTTTAAATTCACACTTTAAGCTTTACATCAGAAATGGGGAACAGTTGGCGGGATAAATTCTGCAAGTGACAGTAAGCCCTGGTCTATGACCCTCTTTCCACACATTGCACAACCTTACCTGGGGTCAGCACCAGTGACCCACCAGCAGGGATGTCGAGAGGCAGCAGCAAATAGAAGGAACCCTCAGCTGGACCTCCAAGCCACAGAGAGGGACAGGAGGCAGCGGAAGGAGCTCCAGCCTCCATCAGGAGAATACAAGAGCTAGTCGGAGGTTCAAGGCAGTAGTGGAATGGTCAACATGTCTCACTTGCAAAGGACTGTGGGAAAGAAGGCTGCCCCGCACAGCAACCTGGGAGATGTAGTTTCACAAACCCGGGAGTTAAAAGAAAGGAGGGTGAATGGGGAAAGGAAGGAGGGAAACAAAATGGATTCTGGGGGGGAAGAAGAAGAATGAATGAATGAATGAGTTCCAGGGATGAAGGAGTGGGAAGGAGGTTAATGTAAAGAGCATCTTTTAAGTTAGAACCCAAAGGGCTTTTTTTATTGCATCATCCTAATGGGGGCCGGTTGCAGTGCCCCCTCCTGGGATGCTGTGCCCATGTGAAGGTAAGTTTTAAAAAGGCTTCCTTACAGGGAAGTAAAAGGACATGTGCAGGTTGCATTCCTTCAGCAAAGATATTCTTGGTTTGTAGTGGCACTTAGACACATGTAAACGTTGTGTTGTTCAAACGACTTCACAATTGCGGTGGAAACATTGAAGTGCTACGGGACCCCGTGCGTTTCAACACTGTTTTCCACCTGCACTGCCCCTGAAACCACAACATTTCTGTGTTCAGGCAAGCTATATAGGAAGGGGGGTGGGGCTGTTATATCCACTATGTTATGAGCATTGGGGGGAAAACATATTTTGGAAGAGGGACTTCTGCAATCCAGGAATATATTGATTTTTCAGTGGCTTTTTCACCCAACTTCCCTCAAGGACGGTTCGGCATCTAAAGATTTTGGAACGTCCCTGAAATAGGCTTCTGACCCCCCCCCCCCCATCTTTTTTTCCAAAATGCTTTCTATTTAAACCCTGCCGGGGATAGGACGTAGAGTTTAGATACAACAGTGGTGAATCCTGGCTTCTGTTTGGAAAAAAAAAGTGGGCTTTCAAATTGCACGACAAAAAGATTTATCTGAAGGTGCTGGCGGGGAGAAGCCACATCATTTAATGGGGGCTCCTTTAAAAATGCATTGGTGCCATGTCCTGACCCAAGATGGCTGCCAACCCAGCCCTCTTTCTGAGTTTCGTTTCGTTTTTGCCCTTTCCAAAAATGGCAGGCTTTTCACCTCAGCGGCCCTCTTTCCCTTTCCCAAGATGACGCTCGTCCCACTTTTCTTGCAACGCAGTCAGAACTCTTCCCCCCCCTCCCGCCCCGTTTGCCCTCAGTAGAGATGGCGGCACTTCAGCCGCCCGGCCTCGGCAAAGAAAGCCTTGCCTATTGGGTGTGGCGGACAGCAAGGCTTCCTGTTATTGGGTGAGCTGGATCTGGAGAAGGGTCCGGGCAGGTCGGGCGGCGGCAGAGGACCAGGCTGTGGTGGTGAGCTGCAGGGTGGGCACTAAACTGGGAGTGGGTGTTTTTTTATTTTGCAAATGTAGTTCTAATTTGGTCGTGGGCGCTGGAATTTGCATCTGTAACTTAGTTTATTGAACTCAGTAAGGAGGCTGGAGAAGGTGGGGCTGGAGGGGAGAGACCCCGGGGTTTGGGGGGAGAAGGTGGCTGCATCCCGGTGGGCATGGAGAAAGATGCGCCTGGCCGGGGGTGGTCTTGGGGCGAAGCCATAGAAGTGGCAGAGGATGCTGGCAGCGAGAGAGGAGGAGGTGGGAAACTCGTGGGTGGACCGTGGAGGACTTTTTTTGTGGGGGGGGGGGGACGCGCAGAAGATGTTGGCATGGAGGGGTTGGAAAGATGCTTGGAGCCCTGGGGAGAAGGGATGGGGAGGGGGTGAGGACAGCCGGGTCCTGGGGAGAAGGCGAAAGAGGAGCGTCGGCAGAAGGCTTTGGAGTAAAGGTGTTTGAGTCGCTGATTCAGAGCGCAGGTGCGGATCGGGCTGTTATCTGGGGCGGCAAAGTGGGGCGAAGCGGCTGGAGGGATGCTGAGTGCCCAAAAGGCCCCTTGGGGGTAGGTTTCCTTTCACGCCATCTGCCCCCTGTTTAGTAGTTGACACGGCAGGAAAGGTACGCTTTAGAATGGAAAAGGAGCCATCTCAGTATGGAGACCGATCCTATCCCATCAAGTGCTGTCTCTGGTATGAAGGAGACGGATCCTATCCCACAAAATGTTGTTTTTGGTATGAAGGAGACTGATCCTATCCCACAAAATGTTGTTTCTGATATGAACGAAACAGAGCCTATCCTACAAAATGTTGTTTCTGGTACAAAGGAGACAGATCCTATCCCACAAAATGTTTCTGGTACGAAGGAGACTGATCTTATCCTACAAAATGTTGTTTCTGGTATGAGGGAGACAGATCCTATCCCACAAAATGTTGTTTTTGGTATGAAGGAGACTGATCCTATCCCACAACATGTTGTTTTAATTGAAGGAGACTGATCCTATCACAAATATTGTTTCTGTGGTATGAAGAGGCGGATCCTATCCCACAAAATGTTGTTTTGGTATAGAAGGAAGTGGATATCAAAATGTTGTTTTTGGTATGAAGGAGACTGATCCTATCCCACAAAATGTTGTTTTTGGTATGAAGGAGACTGATCCTATCCCACAAAATGTTGTTTTTGGTATGAAGGAGACTGATCCTATCCCACAAAATGTTGTTTCTGGTATGAAGGGATGAGATCCTATCCCTAAAATGTTGTTTTGGTATGAAGGAAGCGGATCCTATCCCACAAAATATTGTTTTTTGGTATGAAGGGTACTGATCCTATCTACAAAATGTTGTTTCTGAGGTAGCCAAGAAGGGGCAGGATCCTATCCACAAAATGTTGTTTTGGTATGAAGGGAGACTGATCCTATCCTACAAAAAATATTGTTTTGGTATGAAGGGAGGCGGATCCTATCCCACAAATGTTGTTTTAATTTACATGAAGGAGACTGATCCTATCCCACAAAATGTTGTTTCTGGTATGGAGACTGATCCTATCCCACAAAATGTTTTTTCTGGTATGGAGACTGATCCTATCCCACAAAATGTTGTTTCTGGTATGGAGACTGATCCTATCCCACAAAATGTTGTTTTTGGTATGAAGGAGACTGATCCTATCCCACAAAATGTTGTTTCTGATATGAAGGAGACTGATCCTATCCCACAAAATGTTGTTTCTGGTATGAAGGAGACTGATCCTATCCCACAAAATGTTGTTTCTGATATGAAGGAGACTGATCCTATCCCACCAAGTGCTGTTTCTGGTATGAAGGAGACGGATCCTATCCCACAAAATGTTGTTTTTGGTATGAAGGAGACTGATCCTATCCCACAAAATGTTGTTTCTGGTATGAAGGAGACGGATCCTATCCCACAAAATGTTGTTTTTGGTATGAAGGAGACGGATCCTATCCCACAAAATGTTGTTTTTGGTATGAAGGAGACTGATCCTATCCCACAAAATGTTGTTTCTGGTATGAAGGAGACGGATCCTATCCCACAAAATGTTGTTTTTGGTATGAAGGAGACGGATCCTATCCCACAAAATGTTGTTTTTGGTATGAAGGAGACTGATCCTATCCCACAAAATGTTGTTTCTGGTATGAAGGAGACTGATCCTATCCCACAAAATGTTGTTTCTGGTATGGAGACTGATCCTATCCCACAAAATGTTTTTTCTGGTATGGAGACTGATCCTATCCCACAAAATGTTGTTTCTGGTATGGAGACTGATCCTATCCCACAAAATGTTGTTTTTGGTATGAAGGAGACTGATCCTATCCCACAAAATGTAGTTTCGCTGATCCTATCCCACAAAATGTTGTTTCTGATATGAAGGAGACAGATCCTATCCTACAAAATGTTGTTTCTGGTATGAAGGAGACTGATCCTATCCCACAAAATGTTGTTTCTGAGTATGGAAGGAGGCCAGGATCCTATCCCACAAAATGTTGGTGCAGTATGAAGGAGACTGATCCTATCCCACAAAAAAATGAACACAGGTATGAAGGAGGCCGGATCCATCACAAAATATTTGTTTTGGTAGGAGGAGGCGGATCATCACGAATGGTGTTTTGGTATGAAGGGAGACTGATCCATCACAAAATGTTGTTTCTGGTATGAAGGGAGACCTGATCCTATCCACGAGATAATTTGTTTTGGTATGAGAGGAGACAGATCCTATCCCACAAAATAGTGAATTTCACAAGTACATAAAGGAAGAGACTGATCTATCCACAAAATGTTGTTTTCTGGTATGAAGGGGCGATCCTATCCCACAAAATGTTGTTCTAGTATGGGGGCTGATCCTATCCCACAAAATGTTGTTTCTGGTACGGAGACTGATCCTATCCTGCAAAATGTTGTTTCACAGTGGGGGCTGAGTCCTATCCCTAAAATGTTGTTTTGGTGTGAGGAGTGGCTGATCCTCATCCCACAAAATGTAGTTTAAGCTGATCCTATCACAGAATGTTGTTTCTGATATGGAAGAACCAGATCTATCCACCACAGAAATGTTGTTTCTGGTACATGAAGGGAACTGATCCTATGCACAGAAATCATTGTTTTTACGTGGAGTCTCTCTGAAGCTAATTATATTTTTTAGTGTGAGAAGGACAGTGGATTGTAATCTTAAAAGCATAGTGGAGTGGAACAGGAATGGGAAGCTGACCCTGGTTGACTGTAACTTTCTCTGTCCTTGAATCCTCTGCTTTTTAACCTTCCTTGGAGAGGGAACTATGACATATCAGTATTCAGTGCAGCACCTAGCATCTCACCGAAAGACCCAATAAGATTGAGGGTGGCAACACTGTTCCAAGCTGGGGAGTGAGGTTTTAGGAAAGGAAGTGTTTGCATGGAAAAGATCCTATGCCTGTTAACTGAAAAGCACTTGTGATCCTATGCCTGTTAATTGAAAAGCACTTTTCATGGAAACAAGAAAGGCTTACTTGGAAGGCTCATGCTGGTGGAAATATGGTTGGTTTTCAGGTGCCGCTAGACTTTTGTTTTGCTCCAGAGTAGACGCTATTAGGTGTGGCCTGTAAAGGGTTGTTTACTAAAAAGGAGCAACCAATTAGTTTAATTAGCTGTAGACTCACTGGGGCTTGTGAGTGTCTCATTTTGTCACTGGTGACATCTGCCTGCACGCTTACCTGCCTGTCACGTCCTGGCCAGAGCGTGATACAACTGTCTGGCTAATTCAGGGTGCCTTGGTTTCTGTCATGTGGTACAAAGAAGCCTGTTGGCTACATTTGACTTCTAATTTGCTTACCTCGACTCAAATGAAAAGGGTTATGGAAGTTGACTATTTGAAGGCTGCTTCAATCTTGTGAGGATGCTTGTATCATGGGAAGGCTCAAGTTGGCCTGGTCCTAGCCCATGTCTCTTTTGAGACCTTTGAGCCAGCCTGGTGTAGAAGAAGAAGAAGAGTTTGGATTTATATCCCCCCCTTTCTCTCCTGCAGGAGACCCAAAGGGGTTTACAATCTCCTTGCCCTTCCCCTCTCACAACAAACACCCTGTGAGGTAGGTGGGGCTGAGAGAGCTCCGAGAAGCTGTGACTAGCCCAAGGTCACCCAGCTGGCGTGTGTGGGCGTGTACAGGCTAATCTGAATTCCCCAGATAAGCCTCCCACAGCTCATTTGCCGACTTGAGAGCCTGAGGAATCAAACCCGGTTCCTCCAGATTAGATACATGAGCTCTTAACCTCCTACGCCACTGCTGCTGGTTAAGAGCAGGTGGATTCTAATCTGGAGAACCGGGTTTGGTTCCCCACCCCTCCACCTGAGTGGCAGAGGCTTATCTAGCGAACCGGTTGTGTTTCTGCACTCCTACATTCCTGCTGGGTGACCTTGGGCTGGTCACAGTTCTCTCAGACTCTCTCAGCCCCACCGACCTCACCAGGTGTCTGTTGTGGGGAGAGGAAGGGAAAGAAGTTTGTGAGCCACTTTGAGTCTCCTTACAGGAGAGAAAGGTGGGGGGGTTTTCCAGGCTGTATGGCCGTGTTCCAGTAGTATTTTCTCCTGACGTTTCGCCTGCATCTGTGGCTGGCATCTTCAGAGGATCTGGGGGTCACATACAATATCCTAGAACTATTAATGTAATTATGGATGACAAGAACGGATCTGAGGGCAAGATACATTCTGAATTAATTGGAAGTGAAGAGCATTTTACACGGATCAGCCAGAGCTGCATCGGTGGTCTGCAAGGAGGTGTGACTTGGGTTTCTTTAGATATTTGAAGGGATGTCATGTAGGTGAGGGAGCAAGCTTGTTTCCTGCTGCTCCAGGGACGAGGACCAGGAGTCATGGGTTCAAGGAAAAGAGATTCCACCTAAACAGCGGGAAAAACTTCCTGACCATCAGGGCTGTTCGACAGTGGAATTCACTGCCTCGGAGTGTGGTGGAGTCTCCTTCTTTGGAGGTTTTTAAAGAGAGGCTGGATGGCCATCTGTCAGGAGTGCTTTGATTGTGTGTTCCTGCATTGGAGGGGGTTGGACTCTATGGCCCTTGATGTCTCTTCCAACTCTATGATTCTATGATTTATTTTCCCTTTCTTTTTTCCCCTTGAAGCAGAGAGGTGAGAGATGTGGACTTGGTGGGACACCCTGGGCCGTCCTCCAAACCCCTGATCCCAGGGGAGTGAGGGGAGATCTCTGCTCCCTGGAATCAGCCATGGAGTGCCCCCTTCCGGCGGACGTCTCAGAGGGAGACCCCCAGCCAACGCCTTCCTGTCAAAAGCAGGTTAGGCGACAAAGAATCATGGTGTACAGGTGAGAGAAGAGTCGGTCTGCCTAGAAAGGCAAGCGAGGAAGCCGCTGCATTGCAGCCTCGAGACTTGACGTATCGTTTCACATTTTCAGGCCTGCCCCTGAGAAGCAAGGGTCTTCCGCTGTCTGCCGGAAACCTCTTGAGCGAGGCAGGATGCCTTCCCTCGAATGCGGGGATGCAGACAGGTCGCCCAGCAAGAAACAACGGCTGCAACAGGGTCCCCTCCCAGTGCTGGAGAGCAGCAGGGAAGGTTGTGGCAGAGGGGGAGAGACCCTGTGGCACATGGCATCTCCTATGGAGAGGAAACAACGGAAAGTTCTGGCTGTGGATCTGGGGGACTTTCCCACAACTGAAGTGCCTGTGAGTGGTATTTCATGGAGTAGTGGCTGGGATAAGGGTGGTCTGTGATAAAACAGGGGACCCCCACCAAGGAAGTGGTGTAATAGCTCCCTGCAAAAACAAAAGTGAGAATTTCTAAATCTGGCAGGAAAAATGGCTGCACAGTGAACAGGGAATGTTTTGACAATTTCTCAGGAAAAAGATCCTCTAGTTCAGCATTTTTGGAATAAACCTTCCTGTCAAAATGCAGTTTCCTCCGTAGAGGAAATCCTACCCTGTCCTACAACCACCACAACAGAAGGGTCTGGAGATTGCTCCTTCATTTGTATACCACAAGATTCACTTCATATATCTGTTTCAGACACTCCAGGCTGACTCTGGAAATTCTCCCGGACTGTGAATAGGAACTCTCTGCCCACTTCTCATACGAGTTGATACGGGAGTGTAGGCGCAGCTTCTTGAGTTTGCTCATAATGTCTTGTAGCTCCCACAATGCTCCCAGTTAGGAGAATGAGGCCCTGTGGTATATTGTTTTTTTTCACATGGTTGGGGAAGAAGACTCCAGATGCTTGATTGTATATGCTAAAGCAACCATTCTCAACCAGGGTACCCTGGGGTGCCGTGAGCATGTCCCAGGGGTACCGCGGCAACACTACCGCCCCTCCTCCTTCCATGCTGTGGGAAATTAGTGGCACCAGCAGGACATCAGGAGCTGGCCCATGGTTTGAAACACTGGTGGAGTTTGCTCATTCATTTGTATACCACAAAATTTACGTCATATATTTGTTTCAGACACTCCAGGCTGACTCTGGAAATTCTCCTGGACTGTGAATAGGAACTCCCTGCCCACTTCTCGTACGAGTTAATACGGGAGTGTGGGCGCAGCTTCTTGAGTTTGCTCATAATGTCTTGTAGCTCCCACGTTGCTCCCAGTTAGGAGAATGGGGCCCTGTGGTATATTGTTCTTTTCACCTGGTTGGGGAAGAAGACTCCAGATGCTTGATTGTATACTCTAAAGGATGGATTTGTCCCCCTAAGTCAGTGGTGGCGAACCTATGGCATGCGTGCCAGAGGTGGCACTCAGAGCCCTCTCTGTGGGCACGCGCGCACAGAGTTTGTCATGTAGGGGGAGCGGAAAATCACCCACCCACCCACACACACACATACACATATCTAGGCTGGCCTTGTTTCTGAGTAAACCCTCCTAGGGTCGTGATTCACCCATTCAAAGCGTTGCAAGGTAGCTTCTCCTGAGTAACACATGCCTCGGAGCAAACCGTTTTTTTCTAAACTAAAACCTCAGTATTCAGGTTAAATTGCCATGTTGGCACTTTGTGATAAATAAGTGGGCTTTGGGTTGCAGTTTGGGCACTTGATCTCAAAAAGGTTCGCCATCACTGCCCTAAGTCATTTCTTGAGATGGAGGAAGGGGAGGAGAGCAGGCCCGTGATCTTACCTGTTCTGAAGCTGTTTGAAACCTGGGAGATGTCTCGCTTTTCCCCAGGAAGCCCCACAACGGTGCTCACCTCTGCAGAGATCACCTGAGTCCCCCTGTGTAAGCCTCCTCCCACCATCCAGTATGAATGAAGTTGGACCCTCCTGGCCGGCAAAGGGTCAAAGCGGCACTTTCTCCAGGTGAGCCGGGACCCAAGAGGCCAAAGGCAGGCCTTGGGTGCTTAACTTGAAACCCTGTGTCTTGTATGAAAAGATTTGGAAATGTTGCCATTTTTAAAAAAGAACGTTATATGTTACGTGTTGAAATCTCTCTTTCCCCATATTTTATTTATTCATTAAAAAAAAATTATATGAGATACAGATATAACTTGAAGTAAATATTTCCTAGATATATGTTGGTTAACTACATTAATCTCTCTGGTCGGTAATTTCATAGTTAGGTAGGATAAGTTAATATTACAGCACATTAGAATTCAGGATTAAGTAGCAGTATTTTGTCTAGAATGAGACCCAATGTTACAGACAGCAAGAAGTTAATATAAGAATCAGAATAAGGTAAGTATCTTTTGATCTAGTTTACTGTTATTTCTCTCTTTCTTTATGTTCTTCGTAGTTGTTATTGCAGAGGATCTCAGATGTAATTACAGGATATTAAGAGGGTTTAGGGATCGCAATAGCGAGGTTTATATTTACAATCTATTTTCCTTCTTCTTTCCTTCTTTCCTTGTTCTTATTCTTTGTAGTGCTCTGTTTCTTTTTCTATCCACTATCTTTAATCTTTTTGACATATAATCTTTTTCTGTATAAACAAACGTAACTAATTGTACTTAATTGTGTATACATACATTAGCCTTTATTGGCATAATCAGAAAGCAAAATAAATGCATCAGTAATAAAAGGACCATAACAGATACATACTATTAGATACTCTCAGCTATGTCCGTAATAAAATTGGCGACCTCTCCACAAAAGCCAGGGTCAGAGTTATTCAGCAATAAAGATAACCTAATCAGATCTGGCAGCCCAGATTGGAGTACTTAATTGTGTATTTTATGTATGTATGTATGTATGTATGTATGTATGTATGTATGTATGTATGTATGTATGTATGTATGTATGTATGTATGTATGTATTTATACTTTTATACCGCCCCATTGGAATTGGAATTATTGGAATTTGTATTTTATAAATTTTTGTTTTGTCAATAAAGAGACTTAGTTTAAAGAAAAAAAAGAAACCTTCTCTCTTTTGCTTCTTCTTTACCCCTACCCCAGGCCATCTTCTCCTAAGGGCTACTCCCTGTCCTGTCAAGAGCCTCGGGAGCGACTGGGTCACGCTTGCCAGAAACCGTGGCCTCAGAGGGTGCCTCAGAGTCCCGAGTTGGAGCGCCTGGAAGCCAAAAGGCAGCGTCTTCAAAGGGCAGCACCCCTAGCAAACGGCAGTGAGGCGATCCAGGCGTCTGCGCTGGAGAAGGCCCGCCAGCAGATCCTGGCCATCAGCCTGGACGACTGTTCCTTCAGCCAAGCGAGAGTGAGTGGGGATGGGACAGGGGAGGAGGGGAGACGTGTTAAGGGAGCAGGAGGGCAGCGGCCTGGTCCAAGTTTCAGTTCAGACGTCTCTTCTTGCTGGCAGGATGACGGTGCCGGCAAGGAGCCGCTGGAGACCTCACTGTGCCCCTGTAGGTGAGTGCTCCTTCGCAAAACAGACTGAGGCTCGGAATTGGCTGTGGTGCCAGTCGATAGCACAAGAAAACTCACCAGCTTCCACAGCTTCAGCGCTGATACCATCCGATGCTCCCTCGTGGTGTAACGGGATGGTTTCTTTGGTCCGCTCGTCTCCCTTAAAGCCAGAGAAGGCTGCCCGTCACTTTCCTTGTGTTTTTGTTCTTGCGCAGTAGTTATCAAGCGACGCCTCCTCACCAAATGCCCATCGTCAACGTGGAAGAGCCCACCCTTCCTGATAGACATGAGAAACGTCACCAGACAGGTAGGGGAGGCCTCTGAATTTGGCTCTGTGTCGTGTTCATCTTTTCCGATGTGAAAGGTGGGGCTGGGACCGTGTTGATGAAAGTACACCTATGTTTCCTGGGCTGGACACGCCTGCTTATAGAAGTTTGCGATCTCTTATAAAACAAAAGTGAAAAAACCACAGACTCCTGCAGCTGAAATGTGTGTGAGCGGGTCCAGAGGGCAACCAAAATGGTAAAAGGTCTGAAATCCATGCTATATGAGGAGAGACTTAGGGAGCTGGAGATGTTTAGCTTGGTGAAGAGAAGGTTAAGAGGTGACATGATAGCTATGTTTAGATATTTGAAGGGATGTCAGGTTGGTGAGGGAGCAAGCTTGTTTTCTGCTGCTCCAGAGACCAGGACCAGGAGGAATCAGTTCAAGGTGAAGGAGAAGAGATGATTCCACCTAAACATCAGGAAAAACTTCCTGACAGTCAGGGCTGTTCGATAGTGGAATTCACTGCCTCGGAATGTGGTGGAGTCCCCCATCTGTCAGGAGTGCTTTGCTTGTGTGTTCCTGCATTGCAGGGGGTTGGACTTGATGGCCCTTGGGGTCTCTTCCAACTCTATGATTCTACGAGCCAATTTTGCATACCTTAGCCTAGAAGTGTAGTATAGGTTCACTTTGCATCTGTGTGCATGGCACAGGAGGTCAGTTGACCACACACAGCTCTGCCAAGACATGCAAAGTGTGCAAACTGGGTATTATGGGATTTGTGTGTCAAGCAACTATTTGCAGGCAAAGGAGAGAGATGCACTGAGCCCAAAAGATTCCTGGAATGATGTTAGTGAATGACCATCTATTTTTTTTTGTTTCTTCTGCTCTTCCTCCCATTAGATGCCCCTTCTGAAATAACTGAACCGCTCTCTTCCTGGCCACCTTCAATGACAGCTCTCTTACGTCCATCCGTGGTCCCCCGTTTCCGGCACTGGGGGCTGGCTCCCGTCTTCCAGAGTATGCGGTCCAAGCTGGAGGCTTTCGCCGACATCTTCCTTAGTCCGTCCAAGCCCTCCCTTCCGTCCTCTGAGGAGATGCCCTCCTTACCACTGTGTCCCCAACAGACAGAGGACCGGGCAGCTGCCCAACCGGGAACTCCCCGCCGAGGAGTCAACATCCAGGTCAAAATTGCCATTTCAGAGCCGCGTCCCCGGAAGAGGACTTGCCACCCCGAAGAAGAGGAGGCGGCGGCAGGCAGCCTGGTGGTGAGCGGGCGGCCTCCAATCTGCCAGTGGCGCCTGAACGAAGGGGATCCGGCTCCCCAGCCCCGTCTTGGACGCAGCTACTCCTGCCCGGATTTTCCGGGAGCCCGTTCTTGGCGAGCCTCCGCTACATCTCTTTCCCTGCCTGCGCAGCTGCGACAGCGCCGGCACACGGTGTGTAGCCTGGAGGTATCCCGAGAGCTGGGCCGTCCTACCATGCCCTGCCTACGCAAAGAGGTGTATCCCTTCAGTACGCCCCCTGGGAGTACAGTACGTCCCTCTGCGCACTCTCCCCGCTGTGACGGCTCCTCCCACTCTTCCCCTGTGCCTTCCTGCTGCTTTGCATCCGACCCAGTTCATTCCAGGTAAAACCTCTTGCCTACTTCTCTTCCTTGCTCCTTGTGTGCTCTTCCTGGGGAGTCTTGTAGAGCCCCGCCTTTCAAAATGCAAGGAAAACCACCCTAGCGAAGTATGAGCAAGCCCTTAGGTGAGTGCATGTTCCTCTCTGATCCCCGCTCACCCTTTTAAAAAGAAAATAATATTGTGATGGAACACATGTATCTGGTACATATTTATCCTGTCTTTCTTCCAAGAAGCTCAGGGTAGCGCACATAATTCTCCCTTCTCTATTTTCTGCTCACAGCATCCCAGCTAGGTAGGTCAGGCTGAAAGAGAATGAATCGCCCAGCAAGCCTTATGACAGAGTGGGAATGTGAGCCCAGGCCTCCCAGATTCTAATTAGGCACTCTACAAAGAACATTGTTTACATTGTTTACCTTTTCCTAGCAGAAGATGTATCTGTTCGTATGCCAGAACCCCCCTGCTTCCCCCCTGCCACCGACTAATTTACAGAAGCAAGAGCAGGGTCGGGAAAAAAAATCTTCCTGACACCCCGTTGGGTACTCTGGGCTCGAAGAACCAAACATCTGTGTAATACACGCAGCTGCTGTGTTTCTTTTGTGTCGATCGTTTCTGGAGAGGGTGGGATGGGGAGGGCCTCTTATTTTCTTTGCTAGGAGAGAAAGCACCAAGTCTTCTAGTTCCTGGTGCTCTTTGTGCCACCGGTGATGTATCTCTGTGTCACCAGTGTGACTTGTTGGCCCCACCCCCCATCTCAAGGTGGCAAGGGGGAGCTACAGGTCTGGAAGTATATCTAGACCACAGGTGTCAAACTTGCGGCCTTCTAGATGTTATGGACTACAGTTCCCATCATCCCCTGCCAGCATGATGCCTAGAACATGCTTCTCTACTTATACTGTTTCTCCTCTATCCCTGTAGGGACCTGTCCTCTTCTCCTGATGGTGCACAGAGAGTACCAGGTGTTGGCCGGAATGTGGCTGATTCGGAGATGCTCACGTCAGAGCAGGTGATGCTCTCAGAGTCCGAGGTGAGAGTTGGTCACACTGGGAGGTGCTTTGGTGCTGTTGGAGGGGGCTTTGCTTGTGTTGGTGGAGGGGATATTATTATGGTGCATGAACGGTTGTTCACTTCTCTCTGCAGGGTTCCCAAGAGAACACAGTAGGGAAGGTCTCCTGCATAAGGATCCGCAGGACGCCTGTCAGGCAGCAGGCAAACCTCACCCCCATGGGGCTTCCCCGGCCGGTCAGGTGAGAAGGGCTAAAGGAGGGTGAGAACGGAAAGAGCTGGCCTTTGTGACCTTATCTGGTCACAAAGAAGAGTTTGGATTTATATCCCCCCCTCCTTCCTCTTCTGTAAGGAGACTCAAAGGGGCTTACGATCTCCTTTCCCTTTCCACCCCTCATAACAAACACCATGTCAGATGGGTGGGGCTGAGAGAGCTCCGAAGAACTGTGACTAGCCCAAGGTCACCCAGCTGGCACGTGTTGGGAGTGCACATGCTAATGTGGTTCCCCAGATAAGCCTCCACAGCTCAAGTGGCAGAGTGGGGAATCAAATCCGGTTCTCCAGATTAGAGTGCACCTGCTCTTAACCCTACACCATATTGGCTCTCCACACTGAATTCCTCCAGGAAGGTGTAGCATATTAACTCACACGTCTCCTGTCATCTTTCCCCGAGGCAGAGTTTAGTAACCTTACATGGCAGTTTTATCATGAGGTATTTTCCACCCGCCCTGTCTGTACTGCCTGCCCTTTCTGGCTACTCGTGAGTAAACCTTTGCAAATACCAGAGGGATGTTTGGTGGCGAAACTATGCCAGGCTGCTCTGATTCCCTTTATGTTCGGTACTGCAACTCCTGCAGTCACCATGAGCCTGTGGCCAATTTTAAGGGGCCTAGCTTTATTTCCTAATGAGTAATGCTTGCCACAGATGGACAGACAGATCTAGATTATCTACTTCATTTATACCCGCCTTTCTCCCACTGGGTGCCCACAGTGGCTTAACATCGTTCTTCCCTCCATTTTACCTTCACAACAACCCTATGAGGGAGGTTAAGCTGAATGTGTGTGACAAAGTCATCCTACGAGCTTCCGTGACCAATCAGGGAGCTGGCCTTGGGTTTCCCGGATCCCAGTCCAATACTCTACGGTGGGTGTGGCCAACCTATGGTGCTCCAGATGTTCGTAGACTACAGTTCCCATCAGCCCCTGCCAGCGTGGCCAATTGGGGCAGGGGCTGATGGGAATTGTAGCCTACGGACATCTGGAGATCCATAGGTTGGCCACCCCTGCTCTAAGCGTTACACCATTCTGCCTCTTGGAGACCAGTTAACAAGGACTCTCGAGGGCTGTGGTTTGTGGGTTGGAGATGAGCATTTCTGAGAGCTCTGGAGAATGTGAATTGCACTTGGGGAAAGAGTAGGAACCAGGGCTCCTGGCAAAAGTACTGGAAGAATGAGCCCTTATAGAGCAGGACTGAATGTAAACCTGAGATCCAGGGAAAGTGTGAGTTTGCGGGTTGTGTGTGTCATAGAATGCTATCTTGGCATACAGCAGAATTAAGCTCCTGTTCCCCTGCTTTGGAGAGCATGCATTTTTGATACTGGACAAGGGATTAGTTTTGTTTCTCTTTTAACAGGTTAAACAAGAAGGAATTCAGTTTAGAGGAGATCTACACAAACAAAAACTACCGCACACCCACAGAGAAGAGGTAAGGAGGTCTGCAGAGGTCCAGCTCCTGGCCTATCCCCAAACAGTGAGTTTTTCATGACTATGACCCTTGCCCATGCAGACACACTCTGCCAGCCAGAAACAGTCAAACGTTCGGAACAGAAAGCAGCAAACACTGATTTTGTAATCTAAGCATGATTTATGAATCTGCGGAACTTGCTCCCAAAAGGGGAAGAGGGAGAACATGGGGTTAAGACAGACAAAAGCTGAAAAAGCTCATATCTAATTTCTTTGTCCAGTTCAGAGAAACAGGGGAATTACCTTTACCTCATTATATCAGGAACTACGGGCAAAGAAGGCTGTTCACGTTTGAGAACCAGCATTTTGGAGCCGTAGTGGTATTAACATAATATGTGTCTGCTGTTTCAAGATAGGGCATGTTGTGCACTAGAAAGTGATGTACCAATTGGACAGTTTGCATTTGACAAAAAATGGACAGGTGGACCACAGCAGCTGTTTTCTCCATGGTTATTCCGTGCTAAGTTGATTGCTCATGCCTGTTCTATATTTTGTGGTTTTTAGGGGTTTCCTACATGCAGTCTGCTTTCTGTGCCCTGTGGAATCTGAACTGCTGTTGTAACTGCTGCTTTTCATTTAAAAGTTTCTGGTTCTCAGGATTGATAAAGGAAATTTTAATTTACCAATAATTAGTACATGGTGCAGAGTGGTAAGTTGGACTTCTGCAGTGAAAGCTCTGCTCACGACCTGAGTTCGATCCTGGAGGATGCCCGTTTCAGGTAGCCGACTAAAGGTTGACTCAGCCTTCCATCCTTCCAAGGTTGGAAAAGGAGTACCCAGCTGGCTGGGAGTAAAGTATAGATAATTGGGGAAGGCATTGCAAACCACCCCGTAAACATAGTCTGCTAATAAATGTTGTGATGTGACGTTACCCCTTGGGTCCATAATGACCTGGTATTTGCACTGGGGACTACCTGTACCTTTTAAATTAGTACTGAGCGCTCTGAATCCAAGGGGAGCTTGTACTTGGTTGACTACAAAGGCATTCTGGATTCTTACAAGGTTTTTTATCCCAACACCTTCCAAACTTCTTTCACGCTTAACTTTCCTTTGTTCCACTGTTAGACGTCGCTGGCATATTCTGATTTCTGCAGCAATTCAACTGCTGTAACCAGAGCCTTAGACGTACTGTGTCTGTATAGCTGCATAACTTATTCCAGTCACAACATTTCACTCATTGGTCTTTTATACAGGCTGGGCTAGCCTTGATCTTACAAACTATCAGAGAATCCCTGCCTCTTATCTGATGTACTTCTCGCCGCAGGTCATTTGAGACTATTTTTGAGGTGCCACTGGAACGCAACGGGGCGCTCGTCTTCACCAGCCAACGCAAGTTAAAAAGAGCCATGGAGTTCCGGGAGGGAGGCCTTCCCCGCAAACCACGCAAAGCCCGTTCCCGAGGAGGGCGCAGAGCTGGGGGACGGAGGGCTCAGTCGCAGCCCCCTGAGCTGGAGGAGATGTTGCAGCAGCGGCTGGCGGAGCTGGATGCCTTATTTGAGGAAGAAGAATGCTGAGCTGAACAGAGCTGGCCTCTCTAAAGAGGAAAGGGTAGCCACCTTAGGGTCCTTTGCACTCCTGTCTTTCCCCCAGAAGTACCTGTTTCTGTGAGCTGGGGAATCTCTTTCAAATTGCCATCACCACTCCACCTGTGGCCACCTTCGCTCTCTAAGCCCAGCTCCCCTCTGAAAATTGGGTCTTTTGTGGATTCCTTTGTGGATTCTAGATCAGAGTCAAAACATGGACACTGTGTCTATTAAAACTGGGTTTTGGTGTCACTCTCTGCCACCTGGCCGGTCACCAAGCTGCCTGCTTTGGTATCATGACATATCCTCCCACTCAGCTCTTTGGCTCACAAGCACAAGAGGAAGAATGTTCGTGGTATCATGAACCTGCCCCGTCTCTTTGCTCTTCCTACGCACAGTTAAGCTGCTGGTGCCTTGTTGCTTGGTGGAGTAGTGGAGCGGTATCTTCCATCCACCGTGCTAGACCAGTTGTGTCCTCTGCCAGGAAGTGATGTGCCTGCCCAGGTGGGGAACAAATACCCAATCTGGGGTTTCTCTCCCCCGCCCCCGCCCCCCCCCCCCAAAAAAACAAAACAAAATATGAATGTAAAGCAATTTCCAGGTCTATTGGTTGGAAAGTCCAAAGGCAAATTAGAAGAAAAAGCAGGAGGCTTGTTGTGGGACAGGAAATGACACGGACATAGAGGAGAGGTGCCAAGTTTGAAAAAAGAAGAGTGCATCCATCCAAATGGCAAAACCTACAGTCTACAAACAGCTGAGAACTTTGCCGAGTTTGTTTGGGTCCTCATTTAGGATCAAGGCCTCACTGTTCCCAGTTCCTGTTGACATTCTGGGGAAGCTAGGCAGTTGTTGTTTTTGGTTTGCATTTTTGTATTAATCTATATTTCTAATAAACATTTTGGCTTTAAAAAAAAAGTGTATTCCAAGTCGCTTGTCTTTGTTAGCATTGCTGTGTTCCCAAAGTGTGGGGCGAGGGCTGACGCAGGGTTATAACTACATGGCCTTCGTTTCAGTAGGCCACTCCATGGATCAGCAAACAAAAGGGGAACAGTAGCCTGCTCCCAGATATGCCTTGCCTAGGATCTAGTTATGTTGCTTTAAATTTTGGGGGGGGATTCCCTTCCTCTGTGTGTTCCCTTCCCTCCCTCACTTCCAACTTATGGCGACCCTTTGAATTAATGTCCTCCAAAATTTGCTCAAGTCTGGCAGACTAAGAGCTGTGGCTTCCTGTACAGATTCAATCCATCTTTTCCTGATGCTTTCAACTTTTCCTAGCATTATGTCTTTTCCAGTGAGACTTTTTCCCTTATAATGTGATCAAAATATTACAGCCTCAGTTTGCTCACTTTAGCTTCTAGGGAAAGTTCAGGCTTGGTTGAATCTAGAACACACCGATTTGTCTTTTTGGCTGTCCACAGTATCAGTAAAACTCCCCTCCAACACCACATTTCAAAGGAGTCAACTTTGATGATGGAGCCAAGGAACAGAAAATCTTGGAACAATTGTCAAACTTAACAGTTGTGTAATTTCCCTGCATTGCTTTCATCTTCTCATTGTTTGGCTATAATCCTGCTTTGGCCCTTTCTAAACCTTTATCAGTGGTCATTTCAAGTCTTTGCTTTTTTCTAGCAGTAATTGTCGCGTCATCTACATATCTCAAATATCTGCCCTCCATCCTCTGGAGGCTTGGCTATGATTGCTTCTCTTTAGCAATTATCTTACCTTACTACATTTCTGAAGCAGACTGCAATACATATAGGTTGGCCCTATTCCTCCCTTCCGCAAGTGTCTGTAGGCACAGGAACTCCAAAATCTTGGCAGATTTGCACCGTGCATGCAGGCTTTCAGGCCCCATTATGTAGGATGGCATGGGATTGCCCTAAAGTGACTCGCAGCATGTATTGCTTTAACTACCTTGAAGAGGCTGTTCCTCCCAATGGCTGCAGAAACTGCTCTTGGCAATTTCATGTCAAAGCGTGTCCCACGCTTTCTGCTCCTGAGGTGAACTCTAAATTTGTTGCCTTGACTGGGGAAAGGGTCAGCTTTTTCAGGCTGGCCTTGGGGAATCGAGAAACATAAGTCATGTAGCTATAAGATATATAGATTATTTTAGCAGATGAGATTGTATTAGTGCAGTGTGCTTTAAGCATACGTCTCACAATATAAGCAAAAGCATGTAAGGGCAGCTGTCCTACACCAGATCATCAAGATTAACATTCTGTTTTCAGTTTTTCACAAATCATTTAAACATTCTGTAAGGAAGAACTCTGTCCTAAATTTACTCCCATTGACCATTGACTGCTGCCCTACCCCACCTCTTGGTTATGCAATTTTTGGCAATGGGAGGGAACCAGGTCATACTATGTACAATGTCAGGAGTTTGTTTCTCCACCTGCCAGCTTCCATTCTTAAACTGAAAACCCCAAGTGGCTTAGGATTTCTATATCGAGAACGTACTCCAGCTTCTTAAACATTTCACCAGAATCAAGCAATTTAATGGCCAACCTCAAAACGTTGTATGCAAACTTTCAAGTTCTGCACAATTCATTTGGTTCATTCAAAAGCTAGCCTACTACCTTTCATTGCTAAGATGGTTTTCAGATTCTTCTGTAAGGCCACACCGCTACCTACCCACAATATTAATTTTAGTTGACCTTTTCTTCACATCTTATCTCCAGAATATCCTTTGTGGCGAGGCGGTGTGACGAAGCAATGCGCCGCTATTACGTCATGCTGCCACGCACCGTGACGTCACAGGGCGGGCAAGGAACGCCGCATCCCATTCTGAGGCAATAGGTTGCTAATGCCATGACGTCACCGCGCGGAAACGATCGCGACGGGATTTAAAATGACGCCCCGGCCCCGGAAAGAGGCGGGGGCGGGGTTTCACCGAAGGGACTACTTCTTTCTTCTAGCGGAAGGATTCTACAGATCGTGTGTCTAAACGACAAGCGGAGGGATATGACGCTGTGGGCGGAGTTGCGTGCCGTGCGCAGAGGGGAAGGGGATCTGGCAGCGACAGCTAGAGGGAGAGTCCGAGGGCCGCAGCGGAGACGGAGCGGGGAGGGGGCGGACAGACGACGAGGCCCGAAGCCCCCCCCTGCCCTCGGGGGAAGGGGTCGCGGCGCCCGCCTGGCCGCTCGCTCGGCCGCTTCCCTCAGGCCGGACCACCTCAGCCGCCCCTCCCCCACCCTCACTCACCTCACGGCCTCGGCCAATCAGCTGAGGGGGGGCCGCGAGGTAGCGGAGGGTGCCAGCCCCGCGGCCAATCAGCGTTGGGGGCGCGCGGGACCCCTCGCCGCGAGCCTCAGCGACTGGGGCGGGTGGGGGGGGGGCACGCGCGTCGCCAGCGCCCACAACGGCCGGCGCTCTTAAAGGTACAGCTTCGAGTTGGGGGGGCGCCCACGAGAAGAGGGGCCGTTTCAGCCGGAGGACAACAACACCCCCCCTCCCCCCCGCGACACTCTCTTGCTCCTGTCAATGGATTTAAAGGGAGCTCGGCCCTCTTAAAGGGGAGTTTTCCTCGGCCCTCATTGTGGCTGGGAGGGAGGGGTGGCTCTTAAAGGTGAAATTTCGGATTTGCCTGGACTTGGAACGCCGGAGCCTTAAAGGGGAGTTGGACCTGGCGAGGAAAAGACGCGGAAGGGCTTTTAATTCCCGGTGGCCAGGAAAGGAGGCGAGGCCTGACCAGGAAACCGGGGAAGAACTTTAAATCTGGGTGCTTTAAAGGGGAGGCTGCGCCTGGCAGGAGATGTGTGGTGGACATTAAATCGTGATTTCCCCCGAGGGCGGGGGTAGGATTGAGAGGAAACGAGAGATTCGGGAATCCGGAGCCTTGAAGACCCTCGTCTCGACCTGTGGAGGTTGAATGTTTGCGCAGAGGCCGTGACCCAGGTGAGAAGGCCGGGCAGGGATTTTGGAGGAAGAGAAGCCGCTGTAGAGCTGCTGATGGAAACCTTCCTAATCAAAGGAGAGGAAGTGGCTGCCCTCTGAGCGGAAACCCATTTGCCATTGTTGGCAGAAGTTGCATTTGCAGTCTTGAAGGGGGAGGCTGAGTTCTTACTGCTCTTGGGTACTGGCAAGGCCTGATTCGTCAAAAAGCAACACTGGGGGGACAGTCCCTTGTTTCATGAATATCTAGGCACTTAAAGCGAGCATCTCCTTTGTGTTAACGAGAAGACACCTGCCGAATTCTGGAGTTTGTTTACTGGACTTGTAGAAACGGGCTCTCAAAGACACCTAACCCTCTGCACCGTGTTGTGGAGGGATGTGAAAGCCCTTTATCAAAGGTGAAGGGGTGCTGGCGATTGGAAGCTTATATCCTGGGCAGGAAAGTGTTGTTCTATAATAAAGGAGATTGGCAAAGCCTTTTATATCAGAACAATCAAATTGGTTCCTAGTTTTTGTTATGTCAAAACTATTTAATTCTTTTATGTACGGGTCTTCTCTTTAAGGGGAGGACGGGAAAAAAAGGAAGCTGCCATTCCTGTCGCAAGGAATTAAAAGGAGTCGCAGTGACTTGTGAAGCAAAGATCCTTCTGTTTTGAGTAGGCTTTGTAAATGTAAACTTAAGAAAGGTTCAGAAGAGGAGCGAACAGAAGCCGGGGGAATTTCTGCTGAAGGATTTAAAGTTCTTTCTTGAAAAGTGTAATCTTATATTTGTACCTGGTGCTCTGTTGAGTGGCATCCATAGAAGAAAAAGGTCCTATTGAGAGCAGTTGCAATGCAACTGGCTGGCGAGGGGTGAAGAGTGCCCCCCCCCCCCCCGGCCGCATCTGCTGCACCCGTAAGACACGACACATTCTCTGTACTTCAAGAGGGGCATCATGGAAGGAACAGCGGCAGCCCCTGCCCCATGCTGGAGCGGGGGAGGAGGCAGCAGCGGCAGAGCCCGTAGGCAACGGCGCTGCTCACGGCGGGACCGTGAGAGTCGCTGCACTCGCCACCGAGGGAGCCGTCCGGGGGATGTTTCTCATCGGGGACTTTCATCATCGTCGTCTTCAGGATCAGACAGTGAAGGGCCCTCTCCTCCTGCCCCTGTGGCCCCTGGCAAAGCCCATCCCCTGCAGCAGCAACGCCGCCGGCGGCGACCCCTGCGGCGGCGGAAGAGAGCCTCTGGATCTTCTTGCAGTCGAGAGGAGGAGGAAGAGGAAGAGGAAGAAGAGGATCTTATTGATGGCTTTGCCATTGCCAGCTTTGTCAGCCTGGAGGCACTTGAGGTGAGAGGGGGTCTTCAGCAAGGGACCTTTGGGAGCAGGAGATGTAACATAGGAAAATTAGAATGAATTTGAGTTTCCATAAGCTTCACACCTAGGGATTCAGTGTATCCAAATAATGTATCCAAAGTGAGTTACATTGGGATCTAGTGGTGCCACAGGGTGGTGACATATTTGGATGCTAGGGTGCTCAAATTCAGCAGATTTTTCTTTCCCGGGTCTAGAAGCTGCTGGGATTCTTGGTGTGTTCAAGTTTTCTAACATGACAGGAAAACAAATTTAATTTTTGTTCCATATGTCGAATATAGGCGGAATCCAGTAGGAGCAAAATCAATGCAACCCATGGTTCCCCCTTCACAGGGAATGAGCATCAAAAGGTTGTCCGTCATCCCAAACAGGGAGGCACACAGACCATCAAATTAACATTCACTCATGGGAGGGAAGGGAGTGAGTCAGTTGTCTTCTTCTTTTTGGCCAGTCATAGGATGTGCAAAACGTGCCAAGAAATAGCCATCTACTTGAGAGTGAGCAGGAGGACCCAGCTCTTAGAATGAAGTGGAAGGGGTGAATTGGTATTTTAAAAACCCCAGGTAGACTGCTGGCTCAGGGGATAGAGCTCATATTTTGATTGTATGAGGGCCTCAGTTCCGGCCTTAGGTCTTTGATAACAGGGCTGCCAAAAACCGAAGATGCTTTGAAGAATCTCTGCCCATCAGGGGTAGATGGTACTGGGCTGCATGGGCCAGCAGTCTGTCTTGTCATAAGACGTCTCGTATTTTGTCATGCATGGTGAGATTGCAGACCTGTAACACGTCATAGGATGCAGCATGGAGTGTGGCATCAGACACAGTGGAAGATTTAGCCAGTTAAAATTAAACCTGAAGGCTTTGGTGGGATTGTTTTTCGCCTCATCTTTGCGAACCACTGAGCCGCAGGGCTGCCACTCTTTCCTTTGCGCCAAGAATGAGCCTTGCTGTTGTGTACGCTTTTAGTCTTTGGGTTATAGCAAGGAAATCTTTCCTCTTTCCAAACGTTTCCCCCAGGCTGGGATTTGGCACAGCCGGGCTGGTTAGCTGGGGATGTGAACTTTCAGGTGACACCAAAGATCCAGCTGATTCGCCTATTCGAAGCTGGAAAGAAGGCTCTGCTTAACATTCAGGAATGCTTCAGGCTGAGGCTGTAGCTCAATTCTGGACTGGCTTCACCTGCCTTTCCTGTTAGGCAGGACTGGGCGAGGAGCAGGGCGTGAACACAGGTCTCTCCATCAGACTGAAAGAATCCATTGCGGAGCTGCCCTTCACAGGTGGGGTGGGGGAAAGGGGAAGAGCAAGAAGGGAGCCAAAGCAGCCACTGAGATGGGCTGTCCTACAGTTTCAGTTTGTTCTTAGAATTTACCTTTATCTCTCTCTGGTTTTTATCTTCCTTCAAGTAAGCAGATCATCAGGGAGGCAATTCACCCAAAACAGTGAGCAGTCCTTGCATATTGACACTAATTATTCACATTCTTTGCATTTACAAAAGCTTTTGGGTTGTCAATAGGTGACTCGTCCATGCCCCAAGCAAGTAATTTTTCCTTATCCCAGAGAGTCATCTGAGTCAATGTAGAAGTCTCTTGTTTTACCAGTTTCAGTTCTCTTGGTGCAGCCGGTTGGTGAGAAAAACATCTGAGTTTCTGACTCTCCAGTTTCAGAAGCTTAACACTAGTTAAGCTACTAGTTATAATTTGCCCTTACTGGGAATGTTTGCATTTAAGCCTAAAAAGATTTGAGGTGGTGGTGCTCGAATTTCAGAGTCCAGCACTTTCTGATTAGGGCTGGTAGCCAATAATTTGTATGTATTTTCCAGTTTTTCCAAAATTTCTTTTTTCACTTTCCCCTTCTACTGTCAACATTGGCATTTTACACTGAAGACAAATTCGTTTTATTTTTATTTATATCCAAAGGTAACATCACAACTTTTCTATCCAGGTTGCTCAAAAATTAAAATGTACATGATAAAGTCACATTTTAATACCACTAAAATCAACGCGCCCAGCACACGTCATTAAAAGAAATTAAAAACTAAGTTAAAATAGGGTGGGGTAGGAATCCAAATGGTTGGAAACAACTGTAGGATATGCACAAAGCCATAAAAGGAGCAATTACAATATTAGTCAGAAAGGAGGGATTGTTGAGGGAATGCCAAATGAAACCAAAAAAGTCTGTGCCTGTCCACTGGCGGAAGATGGCAACAAGGGGACAGATTAACCTTCCTAGGGAGAGAGGTCCAGAACTTTTCTGCCATGGCTGAGAAGGTTCTCTCCCCAGTCGCTACCTGTGTAATCTCAGAAAGCAGACTCTTTGAAAATGTCTACAATAATTGGACAGTTCATAAGGGAGTAGATCTGTGGTGGCGAACCTTTGGCACTCCAGATGTTATGGACTACAATTCCCATCAACCTCTGCCAGCATGGCCAATTGGCCATGCTGGTAGGGGCTGATGGGAATTGTAGTCCATAACATCTGGAGTGCCAAAGGTTCGCCACCACTGGAGTAGATGGTCCTTCAGGTATGTTGGTCCCAAACCGTAAACAACTTTAAAGGTAAACAAATTGGAAACAAATTGGCGATCGGCGTAGATAATCCTACTTGAGGATGATCTTTGTTTTCTGGAACAGTCCTGAATTGCTACAATTTAATCAACGTGCTTCTTTGTCGACTGCCCGCAGAAAGAGGCAACCATGAAGACCCCAGAGCGGCTGGAGCTTCGGATGAAGCAGTCTGGAAAAAGAAAACGGGACGAGGGGAACAACTCTGAGCCAGAAGACGACGATGGGAATTCAGAAAAGAGTCGCAGCCGGCGCTGTGGAGGGGAGAGAGCACTGAGAAAATATAGCAAGAGGCGGCGCAAAGAGGTGAGACCTTGGGCTGAATGGGGCTAAGATGGAGGAAGGCAGGTGAGGGCAAGGGAAACCTGGGGGGTAAAGACTAAGCAAAAGCTTGCTTGCTTTCTGGAGTCTGCCAGTGACTTCAGCATGAACATGCAAAAGCAAGATCCAAGAAAAGCCGGCAGAATGAAAGCAGTCAGGAATTATTTCGATACTTGTCCAATCAGTGTAGAAGTCACGGGAGCCTAATCAGGTGGGGAAGGTGGCTTCTACTTGTTGTGGGTACACTCTGATAATACTCTGATAGCATTTAGCAATAAATATCTCCTTTATAGAGCATATGCTTAAAATATTTTAGCTTTTCTCATGGGAAAAAGTTGGCTTGTGACAGGACTGATAGTGGTGAAGAACTGTATCTTCAGTGTTTGCGTACTTGCGTAATTTTGGGGGTGAATTATGTTTCTGAACATAATGTCATGTTGCATATGTATCTCTTAACGTGTCTTAAATATCCATCAGATCTTAGTAGGAGAAACTTGCAGCGAGCAGAATTCAGGACATAATCTGGATATATGGGGGGTGGGGCTTAAATTTGAACCACAGCGTAGCTAAACCCACCCCCATCCTGAAAGGGGAGGGGTGAGATATTAAACGTAGCAAATGCAAACTAGTTTTTACCCAGACAAAGCTTTTGTACAAGAGAGTTAATTTCACCAGGTACAGGGTGCCTTTCTTTAACTGTGGAATAACTGCAGTTCTTCTGCTCATACCTGGATTTTAAATATAAAAAATTTGAACTGGACTCACGTTCCAGTACTTCTTATAGCAGAAATCAAATAGTATCAGACAGTGACATTAAAAATAGCAACTGAAGGCTTATGGCGTTTTGAATGAGCCTTTTGAGAAAGGAGTGTAAGTCATAGAATCATAGAGTTGGAAGGGACCGTACAAGCCATCAAGTCCAGCTCCCTGCTCAATGCAGAATTTGCCTAAAACATGCCTGACAGGTGTACATCCAACCTCTGCTTGAAGGCAGAGGAAGAAGGCTGCAATGTCAAGAGCTACAGGATGAAATTTTGCTTATTGTTTGAAGAGGGAGACAGTCTCAGCATCTCAGTCAGAGTTGCCATTCAGCTCACCAGCCTGACAGATGGGCTTATTAAATTCTGCAAGCGCCAGACAGTTTTAGAGTGAAAGATAGAACATTTGATTCCCGTTTGCACTCTGTGCCTGAGTAGGATGTGCCCGCCAGCCCAAAAGTGGAGATGAAAGGGCCATACCTCACAAAGAGAGTGTGTGAATTGTGTTCTCCTAGTAAAGCCCTGTTCAGTCATCATTGAAAGGATCAGGTATCGGGACTGAGACCCCAGACTGCACTGCTGGGCAGAATAGACATGGACCAGTATAAGACACCTTTTTCATATGACCACATACATACAAACATGACCACAGTGTCCCATCTTTGGGGAGTCTAGAATATGCATTTGTAAAAGCAGACTCTTTCCTTTTTTCATCCTATATCTTAAAATATTACAAGTCTGTTGGACCCCAAACATCATGGTTTTATTTTTTTAACATATTTAGGATTGGCAGTCTCTGTAATCATTATGAGTCTAATGTCTGTTCCCCTTATTTTTTTTCCCCCAGCCTTCTTTCCAATCCTTCCTGGAAACTGGATATATAGTAAGTGGACCTAACATTTTCATGCTTCTACCCCACCCCCCACCCCCGATTTTAGTTGTGGTCATAGTGTGTCAGTGAGTTTCAGCAGCCGTGTCTATCTGCAGGGTGCATTTTGTGCTTCCTGAACATTTTGCCCATGGAATCCGTTCTTGGTCTGAAGCAAGGTGTTAGTTTTTGTTACTGTGACATCCCCCAGAAGGACTGGGAGATCAAGAGAAGCCACCTTTTACCGTGCTAGATTAGCTTTTGCTAAAACCCCTCGACTGCATCCAAGTGGCTTCTTTTGTCTCCAGTGGATTCAGCTAGCTTTGTTTGTAACAATGTTGAGTCTACGTGTGTTTTTTCCCCATTTCTAAAAACCAACTGGCTGTTTTTCTTTTAATACCTTGGGGCGGAGTTTCTGGGTATCAGGGAGGCTAGCTAGACATCATTGTTGCTTTTTCTGAAATGTTATTCGAGCAGCTTTTGCACTGGGGGACCAGAGGTGGGATCCAACCAGTTCTCACCACTTCTCTAGAAGTGGTTACTAATTTTTTCTGAGTGCTGAGAAGGGGTTACTAAAGCAACCTCCCTGCCCAATAGGGACTGGAGGTGCGTGTGTGCAGCGGCACCACTGTTTGAATCCCACCACCATCGGAACCTGTTATTAAAATTTTTGGATCCCACCACTGTGGGGGACCATTTAGCCCAGGCACCCTTCCGTCATATAAAGCTGCTCATTTACCCTGTCAGAGCTCCACCCTTTCATGTCTGACCTGTTAGAGACAAATGTAGCATGGAGGTGATTCGATGGAGAGGGACTATAATTGGTTGCACCCCTTGATTTCCCTTCTCATCTTTTTTTCCCCTGCAGTGTGATACAGAAAGTGACCCAGAGGAGCAGGTAGGCAGTGACTCTTCCTCCCCCCCCCCCCCATCCTACAGTTGTCGGGAACTCACTTATCTCTATAGAACACACTGTTGTTTTAGCTTTATATTTTTTGGTGGTGGGGGAATTGCAAGAAAGACTTGTCTGTGCGAAGGTTTTGTTCCTCTGCACACTAATCTGCAGAGAAGCTGGTCTTCTACGATGATACCCAACGAGTCTTCTGTGGATTGTGAATACCGCATCCCCAGCAGTCTTTGCACAGTTGCACACAGAGACTGAGAAAAGCTGTGCCCTCTCGCTCCCTCCTGAACAATTTGAGACTTTTGACATTATAACTAGCATTTAGAATTGCGGCACACTGTAGGTGGCTGGTGTCAGTTCCTTCAGCTCTGGCCCTCTGTAAAATAATCTGCCACGTGCACTGACTTTGAATGCCAAGAGGCAGTCTAGGTGGTCCATGTACCACTTATACGTGGACCGCCTAGACTGCCTCTTGATGTTACAAATGAGAGTACATCAACTGCCAGTTTTGATTGTGAGGCTTGAGATAAATGTAGAGCGAGCTCATTGCATGAGAAACCGTCGTTCACTCAGACTGTGTGCGCAGAAGTCAGTCACATTAATTAGTGCGTCTCGTGTAGCCATCTTATTTGGATGAAAGGCTGTTGAATCGCCAGTTTGAGAAGGGAAGATGGACCTCCCTTGGGAAAGCTGTAGTCAGCTTTCCATTTTGTGTGGAAAGAATTTAAGGCGATGCCTGTTGTGTTTGAATCTGCTTTTGCCTCAGCTGCTGTGCCTCTTTGTCTCTGCAGGCCTCCATCGATGACCTCGAACAGTCATTCACTGTCTCAACCAGCAAAGGTGGGTGTGGGGGCTGTGAACAACAGTAAGGCCTATGCCAGAGACAGCACCACAAAAGCTGGATTTTTGGCACCAATCAGCTAGCTTGGGTGAATTGGAGTTCCATCTTAGGCCGGGCATGTTCAATACCACATTGACTTGGTTGGTAGAGAGATGCCTCTTGGCCAAACAACAAGGAAATGTTCAGCTATGCAGAACTGTGTTCTGGTGTTGCATCAAAGTAAGCTTTTCCTCCACTGCCTGACTTTTCCGGTGCTGTTGATGATAGCATTGTGCGGGGTGGGAATGTGGGTATGGAGGCACTGGAGTTTAAGCCAAACTAGATTTGTTTGCAGTAGGCTCTGTTGTCATTTTAAGAACCCTTCTGAGGTTCTTAAATGGCCCCAGAGGGAAGGGACCAATTTCATAATTATAATACTTAGTGCTTTATGAATCACTACCTACTGAGGCCTTTGTGACAAGGCATCTGGAGACTAGACTTCTTATTCCCTTCATATTGGTTTTTCTGGCGCTTTCGCTTTTTGGACCAACTTCTTAGGAATATCTACCTAAATCACCTCCAATATCAGTCTTGGGTAGGCTATTACTACATCTCGTTCTGCACCTGCAAGTTAGAACAGTAACTAGCCGAAAGCTGTTCAGGGAGTCCATGACTAAACAAGGATTTTTCTCCGAATTGTTAATCCAGTGTGGTCTACTGGGCCATTCTTGTACCTCCCTAAATTCTGTTTCGCTGTTTGTTTCAGCCTCGGGACCCATTGGTGCATTAAACGGGAGCTGTGAAGCCAAACTCTCTGTGATCCCTAAAGTCTCTGGCCTGGAGCGAAGCCAGGAGCGTAATTATGAGGCCGACCGGGACCCCTTGATAGTGCCTTTCCTGCCCAAGGAGCCCCCTTCTCAGGCAGCTGTGGCCCCTGTTCCAGCTCAAGCCTTGCCCCCCAGTCCTCCTGTCCCACCTTCCACAAGAACTCGGGCTCAGACGCCTAATACTGTTCATGGGACTCCCCAGTCCAAAGGCCAGCCACCTGCAATGCCTCATGGGGGACCAGTCCCCCACAACCTCATGCCAACCCAGCTGCACATGAAGGTACCACCCTTTGCCAGCCAGACGCAGGCTCCGTACACCGTAGGGTTGGACCTCAGCACCGGAGGGTGAGTGCCAGTGGGATATAGCTGTATCTTTTACTTTGGTTTTCTTTTGCCCATCTTTCTGCTGTCCTTCTGTCTTATTCCAAATGATTCCCTTCCTTCCTTCCTTCCTTCCTTCCTTCCTTCCTTCCTTCCTTCCTTCCTTCCTTCTCCAGCCTTCCCATTTTTCCCATTCTCCCTGTTTATCTTCTGAGAGTCATTTACCTTTCCTTTGATGTCTTAATCATTGCTATCTAATGTTAAATTATCTAATATTAAACTATCTAATATTAAAATTCCTATGTAATTGTGTGATTATTACATATCAGAACAATAACTTTGTAAGCTCTGTGTGCTCACATGTTTCTGTTGAATTGTTTCACACATACTTTATTTTAAACGTTTCAATATTGAAAATGTGTTCTTGTTTTGATGTTTACCACCTTAAGGACTGCTTTGTGTCAAAGAAGTATTTTAAATAAAATCAAACTGGCCCAAAGAAGAAATGCATAAAGATGTCCTTGTGACTGGGTGTAATTATGGGTCCGTGGAAAGGACAAAGAACAGAGATCTGGCTTGTTCAAGTACCCTAAGGATTTATGGGCTCCTGGACAGGGAGATCTGAATATTTCCATGAAGAGATTTAAACCCCCCTCCCCTTCCAATTCTTTATCAGTCCCTAGCATTATGATCTAATAATCCTTACTATTTAGATGGCTCGATGTGCTCTTCTCACAACTCCATGTGCTCTTATCATGACCCTGTAAATAGGTCTGTATTATTCCCACACTTGTGGAGGGCTGAGGCTGGGACCAAGATGAGCTGGCCTAAGGCCACACTTAATAAATCCATGGCAGAGTTACGATCTGACCTGGAGGATTTCTTGTTCATTGCTCAGTCTCTTGGTGATTACGTAGCAATTACACCCACTGCCTTTTTTCCCTGTGTATATATCGTGTACTTGTCGCATGCCTCCTTTTCCTTGAGCGATTCCCTTCACGGGTGTGTCTAATATAACCATTCTTGTGTATGACATATAAAGTTCCTTCCCTCTAAAAACTCTATTCCTCAAATCTTTCTCCAAGCCTTTCATGCTTGTGCCATTCGCTAGACTGATTTGATAGTTTTAAAATGCAGATGTGTGTCTGGCTAACCCTGGTGATCTGACTCCCTGTTGCAAGCACTACTTTAGGTAGGATTACTTTGAATAAAGGATGCCTTGATCCTTTCTTGATGGTCCCTCACATATCATTGTTGTTCCCTTGTCTCACTGGCCAGGGGCCTGAAGTTGAAAAGGTGACACAATCCAAGACCCGTTGCCTGAGTCTATGACTAAGCTGGGGTTTGAAACCCACGATCTCTCAGATCTGAGTTCAATGCTCTATCTAGTGCTTTTCTGTTTCTGGGTTCTGTGATTCACTCTGTCTCCCCTTCCATTGTTTATGCTCAATCTCCTCTTAACTTCTGAACTTCACACTGTTTTTCTTTCTTTCCCTCTTTCAGGTGCAGCCGTGGGGCAGCTCACCCCAAGCCCATCCTCCCTCCGTGCTCCCCCTCTTCCTCTCAGCTCCCTCACCGACCCTCCACCCCCTCACTGGCCCTGCCCCCCCACGCCTTTCCACCCTCCCTTCGCCCCCCTTCCCATCACCACCCGGGTATGTTCACCCCCTCGCCTGGCCTCCCTCCCCCACCCCCACTGCTTCAAGTTGCTGGGCACCCATCTGCAGCTGCTGCCATATCTGGTAAGAGAGGCTTGGGCAGAGGGCAGGACTGGGCAGCCGAAGGTCTTTCATAAGATTTGGAAGGGTTGAGATTGAAGGGAGTTGTAGCCGTTGCTGCATATATGGTGTAAGCAGGGTGGGCAGGAGTTTGGGTCCCAAGTTATGTCATTATGGACCATGATCACTACATAAAGTCCTGAGAACTACAGTGTTTATTTTATAAGTGAGTTTCTGGTCCCCGTTGTATCAAAATATGTCATGACAAATTCAAGAAATGAGTATATGATGGTGGGGTAAAATTTTTGTGTTCAGGAAGCATTTGGGGAGAACCACTGAGCGGGAGGATCAACAAAGGGTCTGGTTGTAGAAGATTGTAGCAGTTCCTGTGTGTCAAAGCTGACAAGGGACAAAATCTGGATTCCAAGCCCCGTGGGGATATGGCCTTGTGCTTATGAAAATCTGCACGGGAGGGTAGTTTGCAAACGGGGTCGCGTTCTCGTATTGCTTCCTTCCTTTCCTTGCCGTCCTGTGCCCCGCAACCCCCGTTGCCATTATGTTTACCTCTGCCTTTCCAGAACAAGAACTAATCCGGCAGGACTTGAGCTCGCGATTCTTGGCGGGGCAAGGTGGGCCTGAAATGGCAGCCGCCACCATCCGCCCGCTGGCCTTCCAGTTCCACCAACACAATCACCAGCACCAACACACCCACCAACACACCCACCAGCACTTCACCCCTTTCCCCCCGGGCATGGTGCCTGCACCCAGTCCAGCTATGGTGAGTGCTTTTTGGAGTTTGTGGGAGAAGAGTGGGTGGCCATGCCGGCCTCTGTACGTATGCGCGCCTCCGTGTCGGTGGCCTCCGGCGCGGGGCTCAGCCTTTTTAGGGTTTTCATGTTTGGGGATGTTGGCCTTTTCCTCTCGTGAGTTTTCTCTCTTCCTGTTTTCTCTCCTCTGTAGTTTGAGAAGTACCCGGGCAAGATGGACGGGCTTCTGAGGCATAATGTAAGTGCAGCTCTTCCTTTCGAGCAGGGAGCTTCCAGGGGAGTGGCCTTTTGGAAAGGGTCGGATTCCCCCCCTCAGTTTCTCTGGGTGGCGCTTCCATCGCTTTCTCTTCTTCTTCCAGTTTTATGCCGCATTCCCCCCAACCGTGTCGGGGATCCCCCCGGTCCTGCCTCCCGCTGTGACTTTTGGCTCCTTGCAGGGGGCGTTCCAACCTAAGGTGAACCCTCCAGACGTAGTAGAAAAACGGGGCTTTCTTGGAATGGGGCAATTTAGGAGTTTCCCCCTCCTAGGGGTTTCCCCCACCTCCTGGAGCTGGCCAGGTTTATCACCAGGTCTCTTGTGTTCTCTTGGCAGAGAATAGGCCCCAGCAGAAATGAGGAGAGACCGGGAGGGGCCCACAGCGACCAGGGGGAAAAACGGACCCCTAGTGGGCTTGACTATGGGTCTTTGGGCTTGTGGGTTCTGTCTCTGACTCTGGGAAGGAAGTGGAGTCCAGCAGACCAGCTCTTAACTGGTTTGGAGAAACTTGGTGTGTCTAATGGTGTCTTCCTCTCCCGTTGCGGAGGCCAGCAATCCAGTAGGTCAGAAGAGGGGAAGAAAAGCTCCTGTGTTTTCTGAGAGGTGTTGGGTAGAAAAGGCGAGATTATACAAATAAAAATTTGAAGATTTGAGGCTAGATAGAAGAAAGGACTTTGGAGTTGGGGGGTGGGGGGAAGGCAGCCCTCAGCTAGGATTCTCTGTGATGGGATGAGCATCTAGTAGTATAGAGCAGACAAGAGAGCGTAGTGAGGCTTTGGAACGTCTCTTTGCCCTCTTCACTCGTAGTTTCTTCCGCAGAGCACTAATCCCGACCTGTCATCCCGTCTGGGTGCTGTTCCTCCCGGCTTGTCTCAGAAAGGGAGCCAGGTGAGTGCCATCTGTATGAAATTTGGGGGGGGGGAGGGGAGCAGAGATAAACAGCGTGGCATGCAGATGACAGCTAACCTCCATTTGGTGTTCTCTTGCAGCTCACAGATCCGTACAGGCCTGCTCTGAGAGTGAGTAACCCTGAGGTTCTTCCTGGTCACAACACACTGGGGCGGATGTCTAGAGGTTTGAGGACTACTGGAGGCAGACCTAGCATGGAGAGGAGGGGGAGAGAGATCATGACTGGGAGGGCGACGGGAGGAGAAGAGTTAGAGGGCGCCGTGACTGGGCGAGAGGGGGCGTCACAGAAAGATGTGAAGGTTCTCCATTCATGGAGGAAGGTGTCCTGGAGTGGATTACTCCTCCCACTTGCTCTGAGGGCAGATCCGTGTAAATTTACTTGAGCCTCTCCTTTCTAGTGGGAGGAGTGCTTCTCCCCCCTCCCCCCCATCCCAAATGCCCAGCCCACCTGTCAACAGGCTTTATTAGGAGCTCTGACCTGTTCCTAGAAGTTTGTTCTTTTCCAAAGGTGCAGTCTGCTCTTCCCTAATGGGAATGAGGCTAAGCCGCTTTTTGGTTAGGCTTATAGCGCCAAGAAGAGTAGCTGGTTAGGACAGGTGCGTGGCATCCTGGACTCTCCTTCAGAAGCATTTAGAGCCGTTTGGGAGCTGAGGGGGGCCACAGAATGGGGCAGAGCCCTCAAGCCCTCGCTAGCATGGAGGAGGATATACCCTCACCCCCTTGTGAGTATTTTGGACTGTCCTGAGCAACCGTGGACCAGAATGGCCAGACATCCAGTTTGAGACCGTGCCACGGAGACGACCCCGAGAAGCACAAAATAATTGGATCTGGCGGACTCCTGCTCTCTCTTTCATCAGTGCCTCGCACCCAGACTTTTGCAAGCAGATCAAAGGGATCCACATCACGGATGTCGGAGGCAGTTTGGCTGCAGAAGGGAAGAAGGCGGCCAAGGCACAGGAAGGCATTGTCCTCTTCCCTCAGTGCCCAGACTGGGGATGAAAATAGTAGTCTGAGAAAACCTATTCCTCTTTTGGAGACAAAGAATATGGCTCCTCTGAGGAGTCAGGACGGGATTCCCCAGACGCACAAGGGCAGAACCAAGTCCTTTGTCAACCAAACCCCTTATACTTGGATTCCGGCATAAACCAGACCCCCCTCCTGGCGTAGAGAGAGGAGCTGGAGGCGAAGCAACAGTGGAATATAAAACCTCTTCCTCGGAGCTGTCCCCCCTCAACTTTTCTCTTCGGCTGTTTTTAGAACAGAGCGAAGATCAGCAGCAGGAGGAGCATTTCAAGTCACGGAGGCACGAGAGCTTTCCCCTGCGGTCATAGTTCTAAGCCGCACTCTTTTCTCTGACTCATTTGAAGAGCTTCTGCAGGGAGAGAGATCCATTTCCCCTCTTTATCCTGATCGCAGGTTTCATTCAGAAGCACCCCAAAGCATTGTGCGGACTTTTCATAATTCTTACAGTTTTTTAACGGTTTGTCTCCGTCTTTGGGGCTATAAAGTTTCGGCCTGTCTAGTTTATCTTTGCCTGTGTTCATCCCTGAGGCAGAGTTCTGTGGCTGTCTGGAGGGATACAGGACACTGGATGGACTGAGGGATTCGAGCGAACGCTCAGGAAGGCTGCCTTACTCCAGTCCACAGGATGTTACGTCTAGAACAGGGGTCAGCAACCCAAAGAGCCATTTGGACCCGTTTTCCACGGCCCTGAAGATCTATCGAGCCAGAGAGGCGTCTCCGCACAGAGCCGCCTCCAGTTTGGCCCCTCCACTCACCTTTCCTGGAGGGACACGCCCATGCTACCCTCCAAACTCCAGGCTACTCGGAGTCGCAGTATAAGGCTGAAAGAGCCGCATGCGGCTCCGGAGCCGCCGGTTGCAGACCCCTGATCTAGAAGTAGGTGGGGCAGACACCATCGAAAGCAGCGTCCCTTATTCTGTTGTGGCACCAATCAGTGCCTCCTGGAGTCTTGGGCAACAGTGGAAGCAGTCCACTTTTCTTGACTCCTCCCTGGTGGTGAATTTCTTATCAGAAGCTTCTTTGATCGAGCACCCAAGAAAGGGTACACAGATTTCCCACCTGGTTACACACATAGGATGTTAAAGCAGGAGTCTTTGTAACATGTTAAGTTTTCTCTTTCTTTTGAACTGGCCTTCTTATTGCAATTTCATCTGGGAGAAGTACCATACTAGCAGCCTCCTCAGTCCAAAACGACCCCTCTCCACGCATCTTGAAATAAGAGGGATCCTGAATTCTCCATCAGTGGAAGAGGGTAGCCTTATGATGGTATTTTACCTCCCTTGCAGGCAGGTCATAGGCATATTGATTACCACTGGCTCTATATTCACTGAAAGTGGACCAGCAGTCTATACCCAGGCTGTAAAGGTGAACTGCCACAGTCTCTGTCTTTCTCTCTCCTAGACCTTTATTTAAATTCATCCATAACAATCTAAAAAGGTTTGCCAGTATTTAAGGCTGCCGTTGACAGTCCTCATTTTCCCCGGCATGAAAGTACAGCATTCGCTGGTTCTCACGGAAGGGAGAGGGACAAACAGATTTATCTAGCCCTGCCCTCGGAGCCAGTGGGAAGAGTAACCGGCTCTGCAAAGCTCGCCATCTGCTGACGAGAAGATGCGTTCATAATAAGTCCAACTTTCCCTTCCTCCTTCTTCCACAGAAGCCTGGGAAGTGGTGCGCAATGCATGTCCGCGTGGCATATATGATCCTGCGGCACCAGGAGAAGATGAAGGTAGGGTGGGCATGTGCTGCCTCCTCACTCCGCCTGCGTGCCATGATGGGGAGTGATGCCGCTCCTGCTGGCGGCCTCCAGAGGGTCGCTGCAAGCAATGGGAGAGGCCTCTCCTCTTCTGCTCTTCTGATGTCCATGCCGGCCCCTGGACGCAAGTCAGGGTTTGTGAGTCTGGGTAAAAAGGGGCTGTGAAAATTAGAATTGGAGGAAAGGATTTGGGGGGTGGGGCGTGTCAGGAGGCCTCCCTGCCTAGGATGGGCTGTGCTTTGTGTGAGTCAATGGTGCTTGAGGGGGACAATCGTTTTGTTTATGGTGGATTATTTTTTTCCCCCACCACCACGATTGTTACAGGGTGACGTCCCCAAACTGGATTTCCGGAATGACCTCTTAACCTGCTTGCCTGGCACAGGAGCCTTCGGCAGCCTTCCTCACAACCAGGAGCTGGCACGGCCTGCCACCCTCTTCACAACCTCTGGTTAGTGTTTTCTAAGCGCACCAGGGCTGTGTGTGTGTGTGTGTGTCTGTCTGATGTCCCTGAAGCTTCCAAACCCAGAATATCCCAGAATCTACTCTGCCAGCTTCCTGCCTTTTCACAACCCTACGCACTTCCTGAGACTATGATGTCAGTGAGCATCCGTAGAAATCCTCCACTTGTCAACCAGATTTTCCAGGCAAACTGTTTCTCCAGTCCCTATATCCGAAATGTGTTAAAGACTTGATCGCTTGAGGCAAAAACTGAATTTTAAAACTGTAAAAAAATCAATTGCTGATCAAATGATATAGTGGTATCTCTGATAGCCCTGCATCTGCTCTCTCCTCAGGAGAGCCAGTGTGATGTAGTGGTTAAGAGCAGGTGGATTCTAATCTGGAAAACAGGGTTTGATTCCCCACTCCTCCACCTGAGTGGCAGAGGCTTATCTGGGGAACCGGATGTGTTTCCGCACTCCTACATTCCTGCTGGGTGACCTTAGGCTAATCACAGTTCTCTCAGAACTCTCTCAGCCCCACCCACCTCACAAGGTGTCTGTTGTGGGGAGAGGAAAGGAGCTTGTAAGCCACCTTGAGTCTCCTTACAGGAGAGGAAGGTGGGCTATAAATCCAAACTCTTCTTCTAATCTGTTAGCCATTAACTGTTGTCCAGCTATACCCCCAGATACCGACCCCCCCTCCCCCCAAGGGCATGATCCTCAATTGGTAGCAAACAACAGATGGTCCCCGGCCCTAGAGACATTTTGCCAGGACTTTTTCATCTTTGGCCCCAATCTGGTGGAACTCTCAGCGAAATGAGAACTGGCCTTGTGGGATCTGGCTCAAGATTTTTTGCCAGGCCTACGGTTGAAGCAACAACAGTGACATCTTAGCTGCCTCCCTACCAATATCCTCATTCTACTTCCTCTTCATTTTTTCCATCCCTCACTATTTAAATAGATAGGGTGCCGGATGGAATTTTTAAAACGATAACGTTTAAATTTGTATTATGTTTATCATGTCTCTTAACTGATTGTGGTTCTGATTGTTAGCTGCTCTGAACCTCACAATGGTCAGGAAAGGGCGGGATGTAAATCCTCTTCACGCCCAGCGTACCGTAGTGGTTAAGAGCAGGTGCACTCTAATCTGGGGAACCGCGTTTGATTCCCCGCTCTGCCGCTTGAGCTGTGGAGGCTTACCTGGGGAACCAGATTAGCTTGTGCACTCCAACACACTCCAGCAGGGTGACCTTGGGCTAGTCACAGTTCTTCGGAGCTCTCTCAGCCCCACCCACCTCACAGGGTGTTTGCTGTGGGGGAGGGGGAAGGGAAAGGAGATTGTCAGCCCCTTTGAAGGAGAGAAAGGGGGGATATGAATCCAAACTTTTCTTCTTCCCCCTCTGTTGTTTAGGTCCAGTCCATCCAGGGAGTGGCTCATCGTTTGGGCCTGCCAGCACTCCTCACGGCTCCTTCCTCAGCCCCAGCCCCCACATCGGTAAGAACGGGGGGACCAGAGTGATGGCCCGAGAGGGGCAGGACCCGGAGGTTGCTTGCTCACTCCTCTGCTTTCCTCTCTCTGCAGATCCCTTCGGCAGACCCCCAAGCTTTGCTTCCCTGGGAGCGCTCTCCAACGGAGCATTTGGGGGCCTGGGCAACCCCTCTTTCAGTGAGTATTGCTCGGGGGACAGGGCAGAGCGACTGTGAAAGGGTCAGAAAGCAATTTCTTGCGGTTTGCCCAAGACTACTAAACAGATGGAGGGAAATGCGCCCCTTAGCTGCTTCCTTAGGGCTTCCGTCAGGCTGTCTGCCACATTTTAATGTCGAGGTTTTGGCTGATCCTGTGGTTCAGAAAAAGCAAAGGGTAGAGTCCTCTAGATTTGCAGCGGGTTATAAGGGGGTGATTTGTCATGATGCTTCTTACAGCAGCCCTTGGGAACGTCGTGTGTAAAAAGGAAGGCTGCTGTTTGGGCAATTCCACATGTCTGTATGGAGTTGAAGAGGAGTTGTGAGGGGCTACAATGTCTGTCCCAGTCTCAGAACCCTCACTCACTCACTCACTCACTCACTCACTCACTCACTCACTCACTCACTCACTCACTCACTCACTCACTCACTCACTCACTCACTCACTCACTCACTCACTCCCACACACACATGAACACCTATTGCCTCTAGCATACCCAATCTGACTCTTGTTCTTTCCCCCCCAGACCCAGCCTCTGTCTTTGGGCAGAAGGACAGCCCCGGAGCTCCGTCTTATCCCAGCCCGCACGACACATGGAACCGCTTGCACCGCACCCCACCTTCCTTCCCCACTGCCCCACCCTGGCCCAAAGGTGGCGCTGGAGACGGGCCTGAGCGTGGGGGCAGCCAGCACGACAAGGAGAGTGAGAAGCCAGAAGGGCCAGTGATCAAGGATGAAAAGGACAGGTGAGAGGCGGGACGGGGAGAGGGCAGGAAGGTTGGGTGCTGGCGTCTGATGTGCAGCAGATGCTGTTTCCTTAAGTACTGCGTTTCCCTGAAAATAAGCCCCACCCCGAAAATAAGCCCTATCATGATTTTTCAGGATTTTTGGAGGGTGCTTAAAATTTAAGTCCTCCTCCAAAAATAAGCCCTACCGGTAGTTACAGATCACAATAGCAGACAATGCCCTGTGCTCCCTGCCAATGAGGATGCAGCAACGGGTTGCTGAGAGCCCGCCTTAATGAATTGTGAAGGTGCCGTATTTCCCTGAATATAAGCCCTACCCCGAAAATAAGCCCTAATGCATCTTTTGGTGCAAAAATTAATATCAGACCCTGTCTCATTTTCGAGGGAACACGGTATTTCCTCCGTTTGTGAGTGGTAGAGGACGGCTACTTCAAGGTGTGAGTGGATCTGGCTGGATGGTACTGAGGACAAGAAGGACTTGCAAGGAGGTTTTCTCTTGACCTTTAATCCTTGCAGTGGAAACTTCTCGGCTGCCTAATTTGTGCCGGTTGATTCTTTGGACTGGGCTAGGAACAGTTTGAGCTGATGCGATTCAGTGAATGCTAGGCTTGAATGCAGGAGCCTTGTACAATTGTCAGTCAGCGAAAGGGCAGAGAGTCAGCCTCTGTTGTTTTATGCATTTTTCAGAGATGCCCTCTTCTCCCGCCATCCACTGCGTGCCTCCCCAGCAACACCCACTCCAAAGAACACTGTGCTGGGCCACGAGGAGCCGCCAGGCCGTCCTCACGCGGCGGCAGAGCGGGAGCACCGCTACGGAAGCCCAGCGAGCTCAAGCCATGCCTCCCGCTCGCCGTACCCGGAGCCGCCTCTGAAGAAGGAAGTGAAGGTGAAGGAAGAGCCGGAGCTGACGGGATTCGAGGGAGCGCTCCGTGCAGGTGCTCCTTTCCACAGCACCCTGCATGTCTCCCACCCTCTGGGGACACTGGCTGTGTTTGAGCGCCCCCAGGCTGGGACTGGTGGAAGTGTGTCCCCATATTTGGTAGCTGGCCCGCCTTCAGCTGCCTCCTATGCCGCCCTCGAAGCCTGGCGCGAACCCTACCACCGGGGCCTGGAGTTGCACCCGCTACAACGCCTGCCCCGCTTTCTGGAGACCCCGTCACCTGCCGCCAACGCTGCTGAAGACTGGCTGGGCGAACGGGCTCTCGATCTGCACGGCCCGCCCCACTCCGGCACCCCAGCCTCATGGCTTATCCTCGACTCAGAGCTGGGTTGCTGGCGTGTGCCGCCTGGTCAGCCGCAGCCGTGGGACTACTGAGTGCCCCTCCGCCTCTCATCCCAGCTTCCAATGCCCGGCCCTGTTCCCCTAGGCGTGCCCCTGACATCCGGGAACTGGCAGCTGCCTACAAGGACAGGGACTCCAGATAATGGTGCTACAGAGGGGCCCTGGAACATGAGTACCTGCGCCAAGCAGCTTCCCTTGTCTCCAGCATGGGCCCTGGCCAGATATGTAGACCCCTTTCTGCGTTAGCGGGGGATAGACATACAGTCTCCTACCACCTTAGCCTGGGAGGCAAGCTGCTGCCACTACCCCAGAAGGACTTCTCTCCCTTCAGCTATGAGCACGGGGAACCCCTCCTAGCCCAGACGAAAGACTTTAGACAAGTGCTCTCATGGAAGGATTGGGAATGGCGGAGGAGCTGGGCAGGATCTAGGCTGGGGGTCCCGTCGCCTTCCTTTCTGGATCCCTTTCAGAGCTCCCGTTGCCCACCCACGGGGATTGTCAAAGATTTGGTGTATGCTTCCAGCGTTCCTGCTGGGCTGAAGTCGACTTTGGGGTGCGTTCTCCCTCCCTCCGCGGACTGAGGGGAATGCTGCTTTCCGGGGAAGGAGGGCTGTGTCTTGGGGCACCTCCCCCACCAGGCCGTGTAAATATTTATATATTCTGCCCCAGGCAGGTGGGCAAAGGTTTTTGTACATTTATAGAAGGTTTGAGATTGTGATTTTAAAAGTGGCTTCTCCCTCTACTCCTCCCCTCTGGCTCCCCTTGTTTTTACTGTACTGCTCTTTTCTATACCTGTATCGGATCCCTCCTCCTCTCTTCGCCTCTTCCCCCTGTCCTCCTGTAATGGATCAGAAAGGTGCAGCCAGGAGGGTGCCATGCATCTGTCCCCTGTCCTTTCCTCCCCAGGTTGGTAATTAAACCCCAAACTGGTGCTTCTGGAATCCTTTTTTGTTCACTGTGTGTTTGTCTGGGGGTCTGGGGCAGGGAAGGTTGGTGCTGAGTTCTCGAATTCTTCCAGGATCCTATTGGATTAGACATGGTTCCCGGTGAGGCGCTGCTCCGTACAGATTTTGCCCTGCTCCCAAAACCATCCAGGAGGATGCAGTATTGTGAAACGGGGGATATAATGTGGGAGATACAGAAACCTGTGCCATTTAAGATCAAACCTTCCTTATTTTGAGGGGTCAAATGTTGAGCATCGCCCGTGGCTGCTGAAAATAAAATCTCTTTGTCTCCCATCTTTCGCATCAAGTCTTGGAAATAGAGAGTGAAAGGCACATCCAGTAAACTTCCTATACGGCAGTGATGGCGAACCTTTTCGAGACCGAGTGCCCAAATTGCAATCCAAAACCCACTTATTTATCGCAGTGCCAATTAAGCAATTTAACCTGAATGCTGAGGTTTTTGTTTAGAAAAAACAGTTGGCTCTGAGGCACGTGTGACTCGGGAGTAAGCTTGGTGAAGCAACTGTGCAACACTTTGAATGGGTGAATCACTACCCTAGGAGGGTTTACTCAGAAGCAAGCCCCATTGCCAGCAACTGAGCTTACTCCCAGGTAAAGAATTGTGCCCAGGCCAGCCTAGATGTGTGTGTGTGTGGGGTGTGTGTGTGTGATTTTCCGCCCCCCTTACATGACGAACTCTGTGCGTGCGTGCCCACAGAAAAGGCTCTGAGTGCCCCCTCTGGCACCCGTGCCATAGGTTCGCCACCGCTGCTATACGGTATAGAACCTTCCAGCCCCTGAAGACAAAATCCCATAACATACAGGGTGATTAGAAGTCCTTGTGTAAGGATGACACTTTTATCCTTTTGCCAAAGAGCCTGAGGATGTGTCTTCCATCCAGTAACCTTAGATGCAGGTTAGTTGATTGGCCCGAGGTCACCCAGTGTGTTTGTTGCAAAGGGAGGTTTTGAATCCAGAATTCACTAATCTGATGCTAACCATTGCATCACACACTAAGCCTGACTTTTCCTTGAACCTAAATGAGATGGGCCTGCATGGTGGGATTGCAGTCTTTTTCAGAGTTTAAACTATTTATTTATTTTTTTGCCCATCTGTGTCCTCTGTGTATTGGCTGGGTTCAGCTTTCAACTTCAAGACAGGCTGAACCCAGAATCGAAGTGGTCTGACCAGCTCTATCTTTATACCTCTGACTCCGTCCCCGCTCCCTAGGTCCATCTCTGGTCACAGGAAATTTGGGGTGGAGTCAACAGTATAAAGCAGGAGCCAGCCAGAGCAACACTGAGTTCAAGGCTGGGAGCTGCCTGGCTTGGTCCCGCTTTAAACCAAAGATTTTAAGCCTGCACTTTGGAGCTCGATTCAGCCAAGCCCAGTGCTGAACAGGCACGTCCTGCCCCTGAACTCTGCTGTGGAGTTTGGGGCTGGGGCGAGCTGTTGGGCTGGGGCGAGCTGGTTGCCATTTTAGGCAGCTACGCCCCTGTCCAAAGGCGTAGCCATGTAGAGGATAGGCCCAAAGCTAGCATCTAGGACTGATGGTGGAAGTGCCCCATTTTTCCCTCCCCTGTGTTCCTGCTAAGACCAGGTCTCTTCAGTAGTTCCTTGTTAATGTGGAGTTAAATGATATTACTCAGAACAACAATTCACGTGTTCTGAGAAGATATGCTGTCTAGATTTATATCCTGCTGCCCCACTGCTTGCTTTTAGAGAGCAGGACCGGGTTAACCGGTGTGGTGAGGTATCCCTTTTCGCATTTATTCCTCTGGTGACATAGTGAATTTTGCCATTCTTCTAAGGTGGGGCTTGGGCCTGTTCGGCTGCTTGCAGCTTGGATGCTTATCTTAAGGGAGCCTTCTGGCAAACCTGCTCCAAAACCTGCAGCTG
Organism: Sphaerodactylus townsendi; assembly: GCF_021028975.2. Taxonomy (NCBI): domain Eukaryota; kingdom Metazoa; phylum Chordata; class Lepidosauria; order Squamata; family Sphaerodactylidae; genus Sphaerodactylus; species Sphaerodactylus townsendi. Next base: position 31,475,503 of record NC_059439.1, read on the forward strand.
TCAGTCATGTTAGAAGAGTTCAGCGGAGTGGAAGGCTTCTTGTATGAAAGCGCTGCAGGGCAGTCATTCTAATCACTGTGAGCTCACTGCTCAACCTGTACAAAGCAGGAGAATTAAGCCAGACTCCACTCCTCCCCCCTTGGCTCTTTGGGAAGAACAAGTCTTTTACGCCTACCAAGCCAGGACCTAGAGGCTTTGGCCAGGACAAGCAGGGGGTGCGGTGGATCTTGATGTTCCGACATCAGAGAAAGTTCAAGGTTGACAAGAAAAAAAACCCACCTTCATGAACTAGGAGGGGGTACTTTCATTTTAAGGAAATGGCTTGGTTGGATGAGTATTATTGAGCTAGGTTCCAAGTTGGAGCCTGAGTTATCAGAAATGAGTAATCTAGACCAGAGTGTCCAACTCGGGCTTCAGATGTTCATGGACTACAATTCCCATCAGCCCTGTTGGAACAGCCAATTGGCCATACCAGCAGGAGCTGATGGGAATTGTAGTCCACGAACATCTGAAGCCCCAGGGTTGGACACCCCTGATCTAGACTGACATTGCTTCCAAAACAAGTAACCACGAGTCCCCACGTTTTTAATTAAATCCATACTTTATTGGTGGTTTGTATTTTCTCTAATAAAAATACACAATTCTGTTTATAATGGCCTGCACGCACACAAAGCGGTCCATCAGGGTCAGTACTGGCTACTCTGGCTGGTGGCAGCTGTACAGAGTCCCGAAATGGAGGAATTTGACATCACCTGTTACCTGATCCTTTTAATTGGGGATAAGATTATGGGACTTTTTTAATCTAAAGTGGGTGCATTCCCATTCAACCGTATGCCCTCCCGAAAATACTATTTTTGGATGGCACAAAATCGTCTGAAAGATCCAGCTTAATGTATTGTTCACAGATTTTTCTAAGAAGAAAGTCTGATGTGGTGAACCCGTGAGCAGACTTGTGTTGACAGACTCAGGTGGTGGCTGCAGGCACGGTTGTAGGTTTGGGAAAGGCTTCTCTGGTTGGAGGCACCCTGAAGAGTTGTTACCTGTCAGAGTGAACTGCCACTCTAAGAAGCGTTACACCCTTTGAAGCCCGCTACAGTCACTGTACTTGTTCTAGATTAGATGGATACACAGCCTCACTCTGGATAAGGCACCTGTTGTATACCAATAAAGGCTTTCAAATAGAATCGATAAGGCACCTGCTGTAGGAGTGAGCCCCACGAACCCAGCAGAGCCTCAGAAAGAGTGCAAGCACACCTGCGCCATCTGTGCCCTTCTGGGCGTACACGCTCACCTGTCACAAGACCCCCATGAGTCATAGGTCATGAGATGCCTGACTCACTGTCACAAGATGCCCCAGACAAAGGGGTGCATACCCCCAGGTATGGATTAGGCCCGGACAGGAACGTTTCCTCTCTCACGTACGCAGCCCCTATGAGTCATGTATCCTCCCGCTCTCCCACCTCCCGGAAACCCTAATAAAAGGTGCCAGGGACCAGAACTCGGCAGAGTTGCCAGATCCACGGATCACGCTTCCTGCCACTGGCTTCTCTCCACCGGATGATATCGCTGCGTCTCGCCTCTTCCTTGCGACCCTCGCGGGCCAACTTCAACCTGCCTTGGTTGAAACACTGTGCCTTTATGCATGCATGAAGACGTGGAAATCCATTGCATTTCTAGCTTGGCTTTCATGTGGGAAATTCTTATTCTGGTCTATGGCCATAATAAACCGATACTGATGCTCAGGGAATTCAGGTGGCGTTTAGGGCATCCCCCTCCACTGTCATCCAGCACAGGCTGTAGTTTAAGTATTTCAATGGATATATACATATATACAACTCTTTTAGCTTGTGGCCCCATAATTTGATATTCCTGACTTGGATAGCAAGACTTTGTAAGCTAAGCCAGGTTAGCCCTGACCATCAAAGATTGCTAATGACAAACCACCCTTGTTAATCTCTTGCCTTGAAATCTTTACTGGGTTGCAGTAAGTTGTTTACAGCTGGACGGCAATTTTTTTTAAATTTAAAAATTGGTGTTGAAAAATGTAGAAAGATTAAAGGCAAAAGCTCAATTTTTTTTTTAAAAAAATTGTATTCTTTGTGCCTATGCCTAACGGATTGGTTAGATTGATACAAGTGTTTGCTCAGGATCTAACAAACTCTACATTCCAAAATCTAATGTCTGCCCAGTTCACGGCTACCGTACTGGATAAAGAATAGCATACAGAAGAAGTAAGATATCTTACTGTGGCAACATCTCCTTGTCTGAGCATCTGGTTTCCATTGGATGCTGAATTAGTTGCTTCCCCGCCCCCCTCCTGCCTGTCTAAATCAACATTTAGTGCAGGGGACTCTAGCCTTTTTAAATGTGTGGGCACTTTGGCATTTTGAGAGCGGGTGGTGAACACCATCCCCAAATGGCTGCTACAAGAAGGTGGAGCCAAACAATCTTTCTGGTTGTGGTGGGCTTTCTGAGCTGTGTGGCCGTGGTCTGGTAGATCTTATTCCTAACGTTTCGTGTGCATCTGTGGCTGGCATCTTCAGAGGTGTATCACAGAGAGAAGTACCCACAACAATCTTTTGTGTAAGACTAAATTTAATTAAGGCAATCCTAAATTGTGATCTTAAAATTTGGGTCACATTTTTATTTATTTTATCAATGCCATCAGCTCTGTAGAAAGAAATATGACTAATTTTATTTATTTATTTATTTATTAGATTTTAAATTATTGCGAGAAGGGGCTCTAGGTGATTATGGCGTGTACAATGCAAACCTGCAAACAACAATACATAATAACATTAAACACAGCAGGCTAAAAACAACGTTGTACACACAAAAACAAAGGTAATTTAAAACAATTTACAAATTTACAAATAATGAATATTTAAAATACATAAATAAAATACTACATGAAAAAATTAAAAAACTTCACTCCCTGTTTTGCAAAACAACTGCACAGCAACTGCCCTGAACACAGAGGGAGGTCCTTGGTCTGCCAAGGTTATTGTTATCTGCACTTTGGTCGGAGGCATGGTCCAGCCATTGGAAGGCCAGCAATCCTGGAGAAGGAAGCGGTGGGTGGGCTTGTACTCCAGAGCTCTTATCTCTCCTCATTCAACAGCCCAGCTCTCTGGACTGAAGATTAAGAGGAAGCTTGCTCTATGGTTTGCAAAAGAAGCTCATGGCAACAGTTGGTCAACAAGCCTAAAGGGGGACAGACTCACACACTCGCTCAGGAAAGCCAGGGTGCTCATCGGCACTCCTGATCTTCCAATTGCTGCAGCTGGTGTTACAGGCGCAGACAACTTTTTATTTGAAATGAGGGTAGCCAGTAGCAAGCCCTGGCTTACAATGACTCCAGACACCAAGAGAAGTCACGGCAGCCCCCATGGTGCCCCTGGACAACACACTGGAGAGCTTGTGAATGGTCACAATGACAAGCTGGTCTGGCAAGAGACGGTATTTAAGATACATAATCTGATAAACTTGTTTGTGCCTTCATTAGCTGCAGTCCATAGGTCAAGTGACTATTTTGTTTGTTGATTCAGTGATTGGGATGAGACCACTCGACTAGTACAGGATATAAATCCAGATCTCTCACAGCTAAAGCCCAGACAGCTAAGCCACAATTCAGGTAGTGTTCCATACTTGCCAGTCACCAGTAATTCTAATTTGGCTGGGCACTGGGCTTAGGGAGGGTACCACTAACAACGTAAATATCAGCTTGAAGTGCATTCTTTATTCTAGCTTCGAGGCAGGCACAACGCTTACCGGTATTTTCTTAGTTTTGGCATGATGACAAGCAAGGTGAGAATAGACACTGTGAAAGGCAACCTGTGTGAAGCATATACAATAGCCAAACCATGACTTGGATAGGATGTCCAAATCATCATCAATGGCGTTGCCAACCTCCAGTGTTACAACTGATCTATAGAATAGAGATTAGCTCCCCATGGAGAAAAAAAAAACTGTTTTGGAAGGCAGGCTCTACGGAAGTGATGGTGAACCTTTTTGAGACTGAGTACCCAAATTGCAACCCAAAACCCACTTATTTATCGCAAAGTGCCAACACGGCAATTTAACCTGAATACTTAGGTTTAGAAAAAAACGGTTGGCTTCGAGGCACGCGTTACTCAGGAGTAAGCTTGGTGAAGCAACTGTGCAATTCTTCAAATGGGTGAATCACGATCCTAGGAGGGTTTACTCAGAAGCAAGCCCCGTTGCCAGCAACCGAGCTTACTCCCAGGTAAAAGATCATGCCCAGGCCAGCCTAGATGTGTGTGTGTGTGTGGGGTGTGTGTGTGTGATGAACTCTGTGTGCGAGTGCCCACAGAGAGGGCTCTGAGTGCCCCCTCTGGCACCCATGCCATATGTTCGCCACCACTACTCTATGGCGTATCTCTCTGGGGTCCTTTCCCAGGCTCCGACCCCAAATACCCATGAATGTCCCAACTGCAGTTGGCAACCTCAGTTGTACAGTTCTGTGCAGTTATTCCATTAAAATCCACAAAATAATGGGCTTAGACTGAAGTGATTCTGCATCGGTTTGCACTGTATGGTACAATTTCTCCATTTTATCCTCTTGAACAGCCCCGATGTGATTTCTCATTCAATCTTCTTACATTTTTAATATTCAAGTTAAAATTAGAATCAAAGACGTTTGTTGGCTTAAAAGGAAACTCGCACACAACCATTAACAATTCAAAAATTTAACCCAGAGCATTACATTTCCCCCCTCATTAGCCATCTAACTGAACTCAGATCGATAATAATAATCGTTCCGAACAGCAAGGACCACTCCATCAAATTTCCAGGTTACCCGCTTTTTACTAAGTGATTGTAATTCACAAATTACTTCAGCGGTAGCCATATATTTATTTAAAAAAATTAAATTCTTAAATTTTGTATTTGGACCTTTTTTCTTTTTAATGTTTTTCACATGTTTACACTCTTCTGATATTCTTCTAATATGCCAATGAAGGTACAATGAATGAATGAATGAATGAATAATCGTTCATTGAAGCTTTACTACAAAAGTAATTTCTAAATTTCCAAACGCATTTGAGATCACTTTAATACTGTCTCAGCAAAGAAATCGAGCTCTCGCCAAAGAGCTAAAAAAGATCCCAGCAAACAGAATGTATAAAATGCCCTTCGATTCGGAGGGACGTTTCTCAGAGAAAGGGACGGGCTAGACTTCCCAGCATCACCTGGGACTTCAACTCCCAAGATGCTCCTTGTTCACGACGGCCTATCCGTATCGCCACGCGGGTGATGATCTCCACCGCTGTCTATGTTATTAAGAAAAAGCCCTTCGTGTTCCGCAATCCCTGTGACCAAGTCTCCTATTTGGACTCCATCTCCCATAATTCCACATGATACACTTGTGAGCCTCCTTGGCGTTTCTCTCTCCCACCCCCGCCCGCTGCTTTAGCTCTCGCGAGATTTGTATGCCGAGGCCGGCGGGCGGAGGGAGCAGCGGGAGGAGGGAGGGGGTTGGCCCTGGCGCTTGGAGGTGGCGGCCGCCATTTTGCTGCGGCGGGTCGGGTCTGCCTTGGCGGGGCCTGGTTAGGGTTCAGCATCCGGGTGGGAGGGGTCGGCCAGGTCCCGAGTAGCACCGGCAGAGACCACGCAAGGGGAGAGGCCGGATAGGGGCGGCCCGGGGGCCACGGATGGCGGTGGATTCTATCCGGCCGAGGCGGCGGCGCTGGGGCTGAGGCGGCGGCAGGAGGAGGCGGGGCAGGAGGCGCCTCCCCTCCCTCCTCCCCCCTCCCACCCAGGTAAGATGGCGGACCGGCCGGGCCTTTGCCCGTTTTGCTCACACCCACTTAGCTGGAAGGGTCCGATACTCCGCTGCGAGCCGAGAAAGAAAAGTGAGAGGCCGAGCAGAGAAGCCGAGCGCGCGCGCGCGCGGTGGGGAGGCTGAAGCGGCGGCCGCGCGCGCTCTGTTCTCTACCCTCTCATGATTTGTGCTCCCCTGCCTGTAGGGGGCGCCGAGCGGAGAGTGGCGGGGGGCGGGAACTAAGAGAACGAGCCAGTGCGAGGACGCGCGCGCGCCGGCCCCAAGAAACGGCTGGCCAATGCTGGGCCGGCGCGAGCGGTCCCTCTCCTCACCCCCCCCCCGCCCGCGCTTCCCTCGCGCGCGCCACGGAACCGGCCGACCAACCAACTGCTGCCTTTCCCCTCAGTGGATGGGGGAGGGGCGAGCCGGGGGGCTTGAGGGGAAGGGGTTAGGGAGGGAACGGCGCATGGGGGAAGAAGGGCAGGGGGAAACAGGGCGGGGGCAAAGGGCAAGGGGGAAACTGGGGAAGGGGCGACCAAGGGGCTGCCAGCAAGGGGGAAACCAAAAGACGTCGAATTTATGTGGGGGGGAAACAGTGGGATCAAAAGCCTTTGACAGCACATCAGAAGGGTCGTTTGTGAGGGACGGAGTACAAAGAGGTTATGAGGCAAAAGTCAGTGCGTTAAAGGGAAGAGCGTGAGAGTACAAAGGAACCAGGTCTCTTAAGAAAGCCCTGCCATTTGAAAATGTGGCTGGAGGGGTGACGGACCACTAGGGTGGGAACGGTGTTGCGGAGGGGGGGGGAGAGATCCCAGGGGATTGGGTTTGGGGTGATTTGGGAGAGAAAGGGGCGGGAGGGGTTTTATTTACTTAAGGACATCACACGGTGTGGAAGATTTGGAAGAACAAGGCCAGTAGTTTAATTTAAAAAGTTCTATAGTCATGGAGTCTGAAGAACAGCAGGTAGGATCCGAACATGGTGACAACGTAGATGAGGGAGAAGGGACTCGAGAGACCCCGATGGAAGGACCCAGGATTGATGTGACAACGAAGGTGGATGAAGAGACCGCACCTGTTCATCCTAAGGACTTGGTGGGGGCAAGTCAGGATATAGTTGAAAGCTCGGTGAAAGCTGCTCAGAGAGCGGTTGCGGATGAAGGGACAGCAGCGTCTCATCCCAAGGAGGCTAAGGACTTGGTGGGGGGAAATCAGGATGTAGAGGAAAGCTTGGTGGAAGCTGCTCAGAGGGTGATTGCAGAAGTGACCAGTGGAGTGTTGGCATTAGGTCTGACTTGGGGAGTGGCAGAACCCAATCAGGAGAAAGCAGAAGAGCTGGGGAGACCAGCTCATGAAGAAAGCAAAACAAAGATTTTGGAGGGAGCAGAACAGGAGGGAGCACTTGCTCTTTTGAGCCTAGATCAAAGCGATGGCATTTCTTCAGTACCGGGTCAAGTGGAAACCAAGAAGTCTGTGCAAATGAAAGAAAAGGGGGAGACTGAAGCTGAGGAAATAATAATGCTAGAAACAAGTAAAGGGGAGGAGGCTGAGGAATTGTCAAGGCCAGATCACGGGGAAGCAGAGAAGTTAGTGAGAGAGGTTGGTGCAGGTGCTGAAGAAAGGAGCGCAGAAGGTGATCAGCACAAGGTGTTGGTTGGTGAAGATACGGGAGAGGTTGTGATGACTGACAGGGTAGATGTGATATCCACCACAGGAAAAGTTGAGGAGCTGGGACTGGATCAGAAGAAGCCAGGGGGGATGAGTGAAGAAAAGGTGGTGGAGTCAGCTATCAATCAGGGAGATGTTGAGAACTTGGCAGGCTTAAGTGAGAGGGACACCCAAAAAGGGAGAGACGACAGTGCAGGGCCTGCAGTAGACCAGGTGGAAGCTGAGGTGATGCCAGGAACATATCCAAAGGCAGAGGGGGTGATTGGAGTTGAAGATGTCATACCGGTACAGGATCAAAGGGATACTAAGGGGTTGGTGGGACCAGATCAGGAGGACATGAAAGTATTGGTTGGAGGGGACCTTGGGATGTCAGACATGGACCAAGGGGAAGCTAGAGTGTTGGGACCAGGTCAGGAGGGGCCTGAGGGAGCCCGTGAAAGGGGAAGAGAAGATGTGGGTCCAACAATTGCAGAGAAGGTGCCAGAAGTAGATCAGGGAGAAGGAGCTGAGGCATTACTGGTGGCTGAGAACTTGTTGGGGGGAGTTGATGGAGAAGTGAAGGAAGAGGAGAAACTGAAAGCAGATGTGGCACCAGCAGTGGATGAAGTAGGGGTTGAGAAAGTAGCAGGAGTCCCTCAGGAAGGAGTTGAGGGGGTTGTGGAGACTGATGTGGCAGTAGCTGTGGATAAGAACTTGTTGGGGGCCAAGCAGGGAGAGGCTGCAGAGGTGGCAGGAGAGAAGGATGTAATACCAGCCTTAGACAAGGGAGAAGCTGGGGAAATGCCAGGTGCAGAAGAGAGTAGAGAAGGACATGTAGCAGCGAAAGTGGACCAGGAAGGAGCACCTAGGGGGGAGGTGGTATTAACAGTAGTGAACTGGGAGGAGGCTGTAACAGCGGGTATGGGGGAAACCGATAAATTGCCGGGAACTAGTCAAAGAGAAGCTGAGGAGATTCAGAAAAAGGCAGAACGGGCAAGCACAGAGGGACAAATGGCTCTTGCAGCGGCTGAGGATTTGCTAGCAACAAGCCAAGTGGCTAGAAAGGATGACGAGGCACCAGCAGTGGGTCAGGTTGTGGCTGGAGAAGAGGCAGGGCGGGTGAGCACAGAAAGAGAGACGGAATCCAGAGTAAGTCACGGGGAGGCAGGAGTGGTGGTAGAAACCGGGAAGGGAACTGAAGCTGAAAAGGTGCCGTCTGCTGCAGATCTGGACAAGGCCGCCTTACAAGGCTCTCCAGAGGATGCTATGGAAATAGCGGCTCAGGAAAAAGCAGAGCAGGAGATGGCTGGGGTGGGGCCTGGGCAGGAGGCATCTGGATCGTGTCAGGGAAGAGATGAGAAGATGGCTACACCAAGTCTAGAAGAAGCAGCTGCATCAACTAGGGTTGGCTGGACCACAGCAGATACAGGTTTGGGACCAGGGAGAGTAGAATCTGAAATGCCACATTGGAGCTTGAAGGTACCCGAAGATAGACCACCCTCCGCGACGTCGTCTCATTTGGTGCAGACAGTTCACCCTAGAAAACCAGACCAACGTCACAGAGGTCCTGGGAAAATAATTCGGGGGTTGGCGGGACTGCGGCAAGGGCCAGGAGTGATAGCAAGTGATGGGAGGACACAGTCAGCAGGAGTAGTTCACGGGGTGCTGGAACATAGGGCTCCGGGATTAATTATAACCAGCTTAAGCAGACAGACCAGTCAGAACAAATGGACAAAACAGGATCATAAGCAGGTGGAAATTGGGGCTGTAGAAGAGAGGATGACAAGATCAGCTGAAGAGGTGCGTGTCAGAACGAAAGCAGATGGAAACGTCGTCCTCATCGGCCACAGAACTGGAAGAGAAGGGATGTCATGTTTCTCAGAGGAGAGACAGTTCTGGACAAAGGAGAGTCAGCAACTGCCCGTTTTTGAGGATACAGGGAAGGTGGCGGATCAGAAATTGACAGATGCACTAAAGCAGGAACAGGAAATTAGGGAGCTGGAACTGCCAGGAAGAATTATTACCGACTCAGAAGGCAAGTGGCATGTGGAAGTAGTGCAGTCTCCACAGCTTGAAGGGCTGCTGACCCAAGGTTATGAAGTGCCAAGGCCCAGGTCTAGCTGGACTGCAAGTGCAGGACAAGACATGGGGCTCTTTTTAAGGCCCTGGAGGACAGAAATGAAAGGACAATACAGCCTGCTGGTGGAAGGCCAGGGTAGAAGCAAGTCTGCAGGACACACACCTGAACCGCCAAGATTAGAATCCGGAAGTAGGATATTGGGGCTTGCAAGCAGGTCTGCAGATGTGCATTGGATAAAGCAGGTGCTGGGACCAGATCGGACACCATCCCCGCTGTCCGTCACGGGTCACTGCTCAACCCCAGAAAGGAGTCCCACGTTGTCTGCAGACGGCCGAGAAAGGAGCCCTGAATTGTCTGCAGAGAGGAAGAGTCCTGGCCTCTTAAATGGGAAGCGAGTGTTGAAAGACTGGCGGGATGGGGTGATGGGTTTAGCAATTAAAAGGTACAAAGCCATGAGGCTGGCCATGTGGGGTGAAGGCCCAGCTGGTTTGCAGGTGAAGGGCGTGAAGCTGTCTGGGAGCTTGGAAAGAGTTCGGGGTAATGTCATTTCAGGGCCCGTGGAGAGAAAAGGACTGAAGCTGACGCAGCACTTGAAGAAGGAAAATGTATCGGCACTTGCAGTGGAAGGAAGGGTGTTGAGTGATATGTTGGCACAGGGTAGAGGGATAACAGGGTCAGAGCAGATACGTGGAATTTCTAGATAACTAGGTTAGTCAAGGGGGGGGAGGAGATACTTGGGTCAGAGAATATTTAATTAAGAGCCGCAGTTGTGTAAGGAAATAGGAATGAACAGCCCCAAGCTAAGTTTAGGGAAGCACAAAATAAAACAGACCTAATAGGAAAGCACATCAGTAGAGTTGCAGGGTTGAGAGGGTTTGTAGAGTCAAGCCGGGGGAGGAATCTGTATCCAGACGATAAGATCAAGGTGACTGAAGGAAAAGTGGGTGCATTGGAAAGGTAAGACAGGAACAGACAGTGAGAATATTTGGGGTTATGGCTTTCTGGCTTCAGTGGCATTGAACAGGAAGGAGACTACACAGGCACCCCAGCATCCTCAGGAGGAATAGAGAGTGGAGGATCTGTTCTCTTGGTTCTGCTACCCAGCACCCCAAACAGGTTCTTGCCTCTTCTCATAGGCATGGATTTGGTAGCTGGTGCTTACAGTAAAACTCTTCACTGCAACCTGCAGCCAGGCCATTCCCGTGCTGCCTGCAGTACATTCGTGGAGTGACAGTTTTTCTAGCCAGCCTTTTAGTTAGAGACGTTGAGGACCAGAGATGGGGAGGGAGGATCCAGAGCCAAAGGAACGGAGGCTTCGACAACCATCACAGAAAAGTTGTTGGCTGTCCTGGAATAAGAATCTCGCCTCGTTTGCAGGAGTGGTCTTCCCCAGGAAACCGAAACCCTGGAAGTGGAGCCTGACAAGCAAGAGGAGTTCTCAGCTCACAAAGGTACACATCGGGGGTGAATCCGTCTGGGGAATTGGCTTTTATGGAGGGAGGCTGAAAATATTCCTGGGGTGCTGTGCTGAAACGGAAATTGGGTTCAGTTCATACCCATGGTGATTTTTTTGGCCCATAATTTCTGTAGTCATTGATGGGTCTGAACTGATAATGAGAAAAGATTCAACCTTTTGATTGCTGAGGTGTGGTTCACCATAATTGAAACTATTTGCTGCATTCAAATGTTGATGTTTTGTAAACCGCCCTGAGCCCTTCGGGGGTAGGGCGGTCTATTTACTTAATAATAATAATAATAATAATAATAATAATAATAATAATAATAATAATAATAATAATAATAATAATAATAATAATAATAATAGCTGCTATAACATCCCAAAGGCGGGAAGTACTTTTGAGAAGTGTCATAACTAATAGAATTCCATGGTTTACTTTAAGGGGGGGTTGGATTGGAAAGCCTTTGTCATTAAGTAATCTACTAAACAAGTAATACATCCTTGTTTGTCCTTGTTCACATTCACTGTGCTTCATGTTTGCCTTTTGTTTCTTTTTGGTTTTGGTTGGGAGAGTGGAGTTAGGGTATGCTATGTTCTAACCTATTAAGGTTTCAAATGTGAAGTTTTGGGATCGTCAATAGAAAACCTATTTATTGGTTTCTGGTGGTGATGTTTGTAAAAAGAACGTACTAGAAGAGCATGCAAACTGTCTTTGGGACAGCGATTCCTGATTATCTTAATATAAGGCATTGATTCTCAGACTTTGTTTTGCTAGGGGCGATCCGTTATAAACTGTGAGACCTATGAATGACGGCTACGGTACTTCCACATAGTGTCATAATTAAATAAATGCTAGGTAGTTCCTGATTCTTGCTGTTTGAAACATCTCACAGTGGACTGCTGTAGATTCCTGCTGCTGATCGTTGGCCGCTCTGTTTGGAAAAAAATCTTTCATTTTTCTAGGCTCAGTTTGCACTATAGAAAGTTTTCATGCAGTGGTTTTCAAGGCACCTGGTGGGCCACTGCGAGTAGCATAGTGCTGGACTAGATGGACTCTGGTCTGATCCAGCAGGCTTGTTCTTATGTTTTTGCTGTACATTGACGCTAACCATATATTGTTATGGGGGATTGGCAGTAGCTTGAGGGCATTCAAGTGTCATTAAACAAAATTAACCTGCAAAGTGCATTTGGTTGGAATGAATGGTAACCTATTGTTCAAACAGTTTCATGTACTCTAGTCTTCACAGAAGTCCCTTCAGATAGGCAGGTTTTTTGACACAGTTTTGCAGACAAAAAAATTGAAGTATCCATACTAGTGCATACATAATTCATTTTTGTTTTTTTGCTCTTGCCTCTTTTCTAAAACTGAAGAGGAGGCAGGATAAACCAGTGGGGCACAAGTGACGCCACTGTTCTTGACGAGCGCAGATAGGAAGGCACAGATTTATGAATGATCTTTTCACCATGGTTGATGTATCTAACTTGGAAAAATCTTCCTTCAGCTTGTTTTGGAGAAGTAGAATATTTCAACTCTCTTCAGCTTGGCTTCGATCGCTATGTGATGGACGCTGCTTTCTGAATTTCCTCAGATAATTTTGAGACCGGCAGTCCCGAGCGCAGGCTGGGCTGCCAGGGAACCCAGGAGCTGGACGACTCGTCCCAGTGGCTGGCTGACCAGAATGAGGCCGGTTCCCAGCATGCACTGGAGCAGGACACAAGCACTACGACCACAGGCGAAGCTATTGGGACGAGAGGCAAAGAGCAAGAGAGAACTAAAATGCAGAACAGTCCTACTGAACAGCACCATGCGCTGCACACACAGGTAGAGTTGGAGGTGAGGGTGATCCCAGAATAGGGCCCTGTGGTTTAGATTACAGATTGCAAGGGTTGGTAGTTAGTTTGGAGCCTTAAAAATAGGTTTTGGGATGCTTTTATGGTATATGGGAGACCATTGCTTCCAGGGGGAGGTTTAAGGGATGGTGTTTTCTGATCCCCCACCCAAATATGTCCTTAGAGTGGAAATGCTCCTGTGGGACTTAAGCTTGTTGTATTAATTCCCTGTTCCTTCCTATTAATCCACTGGCACTTCAGATTGCACCAGACAGAATGACGGGCAGCAACCCAGTGTCACCAGCCTCATCGGGCTCACCTGCCTCCAGTGGCAGCATCTCACCACCACATCTCACCCACGACTCCTCTCTGGACAGCCACCTGGGCTTGGATGGTCCCAAGGCACAGAACAGAACCCTGGCATCACCCAGCATGTACGCCTCCCCTGACCCGGCAAGCATGTGGGACAAGACGCATGCTGAGATCGCCGAGCAGGCCAAGCACGTAAGTGGCGCACGGTCCAGAACTTGCTAGGTCCCCTCTTTTCATCTCCTGCAACGGAGCTAATTAACCTTGACCCTGCGTTTCAGGAGGCAGAGATTGAGAACCGTATTGCCGAAATGAAAAAGGAGGGTTTCTGGTCCCTGAAGAGGCTGTCTAAGGTGCCCGAGCCTGCTCGTCCCAAAGTGCACTGGGACTATCTCTGTGAGGAGATGCAGTGGCTGTCTGCTGACTTTGCCCAAGAGCGCCGCTGGAAGAGAGGAGTCGCAAGGAAGGTGAGTCGCGTCTTTTTGCAGAAACGGTCACCATGTTTGTTCCTTCTCGTTCAGCCAGGTTTTATTCATAGATTACGACCCCCCCCCCCCGACTTGCTAGAAGCAAATGTTTTTCCGTCGGACTGCCTTGTAGCTTCTGCTAGACTCAAAAGCTTGCTCTGTTGATCATCTTTGTCATGTAACGTTTCATTAGGATACAAGTGTATAGCATCTACATTATTTTCGCTCATTTCACAGAGCAATTGCCAATGTGTCCCTAGGAACCTCCATCCTGTAGTAAGCTGAGGCTCATTCCGCACATGCAGAATAATTCACTTTCAAACTGCTTTCAGTGCTCTTTGAAGCTGTGCGGAATGCCAAAGTCCACTTGCAAACAGTTGTGAAAGTGGTTTGAAAACGCATTATTTTGCGTGTGCGGAAGGGGCCTGAGTTTTTCCTTGCCATCTAGGTCCAGTCAGAATGACTCTGGTGCCACCAATGGTCATCTGTCTTGGGCTGTGGTCACCTTTGTATTGCTCCTTGTGCGTAGGTTGTGCGTATGGTGATTAGGCATCATGAAGAACAGAAGCAGAAAGAGGAGCGCGCCAAACGAGAGGAACAGGCCAAGTTGCGCCGCATTGCCTCCTCGATTGCCAAAGAGGTCAAGCAGTTCTGGAGCAATGTAGAGAAGGTACCCGTCTTGCAGAATTGAGAGACTATAATCGTGTGTGTTGTTGGTCTGCAGAGTATAGGAACCGTCCTTTCAATCGTCGTTCTGTGTGCTTTAATCTGTCTAATGGAGAACAAAGGGAACTGAACTTTGGACCAGAGTTGTATAAATGAAATGTCGGGGGTTTTGCCAGCATAGGAGGTTTAAGCAAGTTTCTGGTTCTCACGTTTGCAGTGGAAAGGATGGTTGTGTGAGAGCAATGATGCTAAATGCTTAGAATAGAGGTGTCCAATTCTGGCACTTCAGATGTTCATGGACTACAATTCCCATCAGCCCCTGCTGGCATGGCCAATTGGCAGGGGCTGCTGGGAATTGTAGACCATGAACATCTGAAGCGCCAGAGTTGGACATCCCTGACTTAGAATCTTCAGTGGGCTTTGAGTAAGTTTAGCCCTTGTTCTGCAATATAAGAACAAGTTCTGTCAGCATTTGGTCTTCAGATTAACTCTCCTTACCCTTTCCAGGTTGTCCAGTTCAAACAGCAGTCACGGCTGGAGGAGAAGCGGAAAAAAGCTCTGGACCTGCAGCTGGACTTCATAGTCGGCCAGACAGAGAAGTACTCGGACCTGCTGACCCAAAGCCTCAATGAAACCCTTCCGGTTACCAGCAAGACCAGCAGCTCCCACGCCGGCTCTACTGCCTCTAGCCCACCACCTCCAAGTCAACTTATTGAGGATGAAGGTCAGCAGCTTAGCAGTTTCCTGCTCTGTACTCAAATGTATCCATCCTCAGTCCGCTTGGATTTCACTCAAGACTAGGGTTCCTCTGTGGAGTGTATTCCATAGCTTATCTTCAACTGTCCAGGCTGAATTTCTGATAGATGTAAATTTTCTGATGTGGGAAAGTTGCTGCCTATCAATTTCAATAAGCCTTTATTGGCATATAAAACATACAATATAAATACAGTTAAAAATTACTAGTTGCTGCCTATTGCCTACTCGTATTTCACCAACTCTTGAGCAAAAGCACAGTTTGTTTCGCGCAGAAATTGTTACTTTGGGGGGGTTGCGTCTGACCACTCGCTTCCTTTTCCGGCAGACGGTGATTTCCAGCCCCACGAGGAGTCAGATGATGAGGAGACGATTGAGGTGGAGGAGCAGCAGGAAGGGAACGACTCCGAGACTCGGCAACGGGAGATCGAACTGCTGAAGCAAGAGGGCGAACTGCCTCTGGAGCAACTGCTGCAATCACTGCCTCCCCAGATCCTGGAGAATTCTTTCAGCGTGCCGCCTTGTGCCTCCAGCTCTGACAATGAGGAAGAAGAGGAGGACAGTGAAGAGGAAGAAGAGCAAGAAGAAAAACACATCTCCAAGAACCTAAAGGTGTGCTGCTGGTTGAAGCGTGAGTCTTAGGTTAGGAAATGTGGGGCAGTTCGTTTTGTTCCTTAGCAAACATAGTCGCTTGAGCTTAGAAGTTGCACTTCCTCGGGTGTGTCTGTCACAAGTGCCCATGCTAGCCTCTGTTCTGTTGCCATTCCGAGCTGGTTCTTTCCTACCCAGGCCCAGGGCTGATCTGCCAAATGGGTGGTCTGCCCATGCAGTGCCCAAGACTTCCCATCCTGGCCTGTCTCCTTACGCCTCTTTCTCTCCTGTGTTCACAGGAAAAACCAAAGCCTGTTGCGCAAAGGACTAAAAAGCCTTGGAAACCCGATGAGGAGTTCACTGCCAACGAAGAGGAAGGTGAGCATCTTGTGCTTGGGCCTGGGTTGAATGACTGTGATGAGAATTGGGGTGAGAGCTGGAACCCTCTCAGGTAAGTAACTCTGAGAACTCTTCCTCTTATAGCTGAAGATGAAGAAGAGACGATAGATGCAGAAGAAAAGCTGGAAGGCAGCGTGGATCACAGCAAAGAGCTGGATGACCTGGCCCAGGAAGGTTCGGAGACAGATTGTAGGGGCAGAAGGGAGGACGAATTGGGGTCTAGACTTGCACTTCCTTGGCCTTGGGAAACAATTAGTCCTATTACTGAATTGGATTTCCGAATGTCTGCTAGGTCTGTGAACCAGCATTCCCAGAATTTCTGCTGTTAAAGGGACGTCGGTCCAGGGCAAGCACCTGCCCCAACTTAGTACTATATCTGTTGGAGCACCCCCCCCCCCAAAAAAAAATCTCTCCAGTAGCCCTGGAGACTTTAATGTTTCCCATTATTCCTGCTCATTGGTCAGTTTAGTTGGACCTGCATTGATGACTTCGTTCCTTCCACTTTATCGGCATCCGAAACCATAAGAGAGAAAAAAGAGTACTGTGGTGACCTAAAAATGAATTGACTGAACTGATGGTTAGGGCGGGCTCTTTAAGGAGTTAAGAAGAATCAGGCTGATGGTTTTTAGCTTGCGCTTAAGACTTAACTCCTCTACTGCCGTTTGCAGTTGAGACTTCGCCATGCTGATTGTGATACAGAAGCAGAGGAATGCTTCAGCCCAAAGAGGGTGTCATCAGAGTTGGGGAAAGGTTCATCGGAGTATTCCGGCCATCGAGTGACACCTTCTTTCCTTCTGGCAGGTGAGCTGCCCATGGAAGAGTTGTTGCAGAAATATGCTGGTGCCTACGCCTCAGACTTTGAAATGGAGTCAGACGCATCTTCCGAGGCTTCGGAGCCCAGCACCTCTGAGTATGAAGTGGAATCCGAAGAGGAGGACAGCAGTTGCCAATCAGGTATGAGGAGAAGGGGAAGACTCATGCTAACAGTGGTGGAATTAATGTTAGAATGTGTGATTCTGGTCATGTTAGTCTCTTCTTGAAAAATGCTATCCGTAAGCATTATAGCTTTAATAGGGGCTTGGATAGATTTATGGAAGAGAAGTCGATCTTTGGCTACCAATCTTGATCCTCCTTGATCTGAGATTGCAAAGGCCTTAGCAGACCAGGTGCTCGGGAGCAACAGCAGCAGAAGGCCATTGCTTTCACATCTTGCATGTGAGTTCCCAAAGGCACCTGGTGGGCCACTGCGAGTAGCAGAGTGCTGGACTAGATGGACTCTGGTCTGATCCAGCAGGCTTGTTCTTATGTTCATTAGACATTGGTTGTAAAAGAAATATTTGCTCTAAGAATAAAAATATTGTGCTTCTTTTGGTGGAAACTGAAGAATGTAGCAACTTATTCCTGTGTTGCGAAGTATAGATTGTCATTTCAAAAGTTTGTGTAAACAGCTTACCACTGTGGCTTCTTTACCACAGTACTTGTACTTTTTTGGTGTATGCAAGCATTAATGAAGTTGTGTGCCAGAAATCTTGATAGTAATCCTTCGGTTCCCCTACCATCTCCCTGGTTTCCCACAGACAGCTTTGGTGTAAAGATCATTCTCTTTTTTTAATAGTGCCAATGTACCTGCCTCATCCTTCCAATAGCAGTATGGGGAAGGGGTCATGGATTGAAGGAAAGCAAGGAGCAGGAACTACCAAAAAAAAAAAAAGGAGACAAAAGCAAAATTAGAAGTTATGATGGTACAGTGTGGATTTGAATTTTGATGTGCCTGGGATTCAAGGTTGTGTAAAAGTGGGGTGCATTTCTCCTTCGGGAGTAAGGCTCATGCGCAGAAGTAATTCAGGTTATGCTTCTCAGACATGTATAGTTACAGGTGTGAACCAAATAGTTTGCAAAGTTTTGTCCCACAGCTCTGGAAGCCACTGATTTAAAAATGATCAGTGAGGTCTCACAGAATTCACGTGCAGATGGACTCCAATGTGCTGCTTGTCCTCACGCTGAGGAGGGGTTTCTTCCAGATTCCACCGAAGAGGGAGGGAGCGAGCAGGATGAAAGCGAAGAGGAGGTTGCCCTTGAGGGAGAAGCTTCGGTTAGTCAGGAGGAGGACTTTGGTGTTGAGTACCTGCTGAAGCAGGACGAGGACCGTGGAGGCGAGGGAGACAACGATTTGACCCAAGCTCCAGGGCCCAAGAAGGAAATTACTGATATTGCTGCCGCAGCAGAGAGCCTGCAGCCCAAAGGCTACACCCTGGCTACTACCCAGGTGAGTAGTGAGGAAATCCAGCGACGCAAGTGGGTTGAGACTGAAGGGAGACCAAACTGGCAAGCAACTTTACTTTTCCCCCACCATTCAGGTGAAAACGCCCATTCCTTATCTGCTACGAGGGACACTGCGAGAGTATCAGCACATTGGTCTGGACTGGTTGGTTACTATGTACGAGAAGAAGCTCAATGGTATTTTGGCGGACGAGATGGGACTTGGCAAAACCATCCAGACCATCTCCCTGCTGGCGCATCTGGCCTGTGAAAAGGGTGGGTGAGGGGCTTTGTGGGGGAAGAGGGAGGGGAGCTGTAGAAATGAAGCAGTTGAAGACGTCTGAAACCACATAACGATGTGAAGTGTTCAGACCCTCGTGTGCCCTTCCTTACCTTGTAGTGACCCGACTAGCATTTGGTGGGGGCGGTCAGCTAGTTCTTCAAGCTGTACGGTGATAACATTTGTTCAAGGAATAGTATGGGAGCGAGGCACGGAGACAGCCTTGGTTTGTAGAGGCGTGTAATCTTTACACTGTGGTTCTGTGCTCTTGTAGGTAGCTGGGGACCCCACCTGATCATTGTTCCCACTAGTGTCATGCTGAATTGGGAGATGGAGATCAAGCGCTGGTGCCCCAGTTTCAAGATCCTCACTTACTATGGGGCACAGAAGGAGCGTAAGCTGAAGCGGCAGGTGAGGAGACTCCAGCCATGACAGCTGGACTCAAGACAGGGAGTTTGCCTTGCAGTATAAATGGCGTAAAGCACCCAGTGAATCAGGGAACGTCGCATTGGGAGAGAAAAGAGCAGATAAACATTTCTGTGGGAGAAACATGCAAACTTTACAGGATCTTTACTTGTTCTTCACAAGCCATGTGTGCTCAACTGATTTCAAGTCTAAAACTAAAGGGGTTGCTGTTCTAATCAATTATAAACTGAGTTGGCAAACGAGAGAGCAATTTAAAATATAATAAGAAGAAAAAGGGTGATCCAGACCATATATGTCTGAAGAAGGGAGCTATGACTCACAAAAGCTCTTATTAAAAATAATTCCTTTTTAAGGTACCCTTGGATTGTTTTATTTTGCTGCCAGGGACTAACATGGCTACCTCTTTGTTTATTTTAACTTGTGGGTGGGTTGAAATAGAAATTTAAATATATGCAGAATTTGCTTTCCAATCAAGCCTAAACTTATTTTAATGCTTATACAGGGTAAAAACCATCATTTGTAACTTAGCTAGTATGCAGAATTGTATTGACCAGCACATTTCTAAAATTCAAAAGTACCAATGCCTTTGTTTTCTACAAGCAAAATTGCAGATATTGTTGCTAGCCATATGTTGCTATAAACCCCACAAGTAGGGCATGTAGGCATTGTATCCTTCCCCATTCCTTCCTCAGCAAGGAATTCTGAACAAGGAATGCTTGGAGGAGAGTGTTCAAACTGGCAAAAAAACCTCACCAAACCTCCACTTCTGTTACGCTTGCTGGTTTCAGCAAAAACATTTCTGTGATATTGGCAATTTTCAGTGCTGTCTGAAGAGTTACTTATACCTTACCAAGTTATAGAAATAGCAGAAACGTCAAGGCTTGTAGACATAGTGGGCAGAAGGAATGGTGGTAAAGTGCCGAATTTAGGAACAGAGAAAATGAATGGTGTTTTCAAACAGCAGCAGCATCTTTGTAAGTGAAGAGTTTGCTTAAGACAGAGAAGACGCCGCATCTTCTTTACTGGCACTGCTGTAACCCTTTCCACTGCCTTTGTTTAGGGCTGGACCAAACCCAACGCCTTCCACATCTGCATCACCTCGTACAAGCTGGTGCTGCAGGATCACCAGGCCTTTCGGCGCAAGAATTGGAAATATCTGATCCTGGACGAAGCTCAAAATATCAAGAACTTCAAATCTCAGCGCTGGCAGTCATTGCTGAACTTCAACAGGTGGGAGTGGGGAGGGGGTGGGGTGGCTTTCAGCGCAAGGGCTGGGAACAGACTGGGAGACGTCTCCTATGGGAAGGATCTCATCCCTCCCTTCTTTTGTGTTTCAGCCAAAGGCGGCTGCTGCTGACTGGAACACCTCTCCAGAACAGTTTGATGGAGCTGTGGTCCCTCATGCATTTCCTGATGCCCCACGTTTTCCAGTCGCACCGTGAATTCAAGGAGTGGTTCTCCAATCCTCTGACGGGGATGATCGAAGGCAGTCAGGAATACAATGAGAATCTAGTCAAGAGGCTGCACAAGGTGCGCAGGGTGGGAGTTAGAGATTTTGCCAGGGAACGCTGAAACGCGAGAGGCAGCCTCTAACAGTAGCGCTTGAAGGCTGACTTTTTGCCCTCTCTGCTCATTTCTTGTAGGTGTTGCGACCTTTCCTCTTAAGGAGGGTGAAAGTTGACGTCGAGAAGCAAATGCCAAAGAAATACGAGCATGTCATCAAGTGCCGGCTTTCCAAGCGCCAGCGTTATCTTTACGATGATTTCATGGCCCAGGCTACGTGAGCACCAAAGGCTGTTTGGGATTGGGGCGGCGGGGGGTGGGGTGGGGGAAATGTGTGCAGAAAGCCAGGGTTTTTGATGTGTCTGTGAGATGGGTTTGAGCTAGTTGCAGGAAGCCTGGAGGCTTCAATTCAGGCTTTAATGATTAAAGATAACAAGGGTGAGCTGAATGGTTGCTGTGTAGCTTCAAGTTCATCATCATGGGCGTTCTGTGCAGTCCGTCTGTGGTTGGCCTGCACATGCGGAGTCCCAGTGTGGGCCTGCATAGTAGTCCACGATGAACTATAGTTACAGAAGAGTGCAACACTGCGTTTCTCCCAGGCAGATGCACTCCCAGGCAGATGTACTTCAAGTCTTTCCACTTTTGGCAGCATCTTGCTACTGTAAAGGCTCAGAGCATGTCTGATTCTCTGTGACTGGTTCCTTTTTCAGCACCAAGGAGACCTTGGCAACAGGGCACTTCATGAGCGTCATCAACATCTTGATGCAGCTTCGCAAAGTCTGCAACCACCCCAACCTCTTCGACCCCCGGCCCATCCACTCGCCGTTTATCACGGAGGGGGTCTGCTTCAACACGGCCTCTCTTGTCCTTCATGCCCTCGATAATGACCCTTTCAAGGCAGGTGCTTCCCCACTGGTCTGATGGGAAAGGGGGTTGCTCTGTTTAGGAGGTCACGTGGTGGCAAAATGACATCCACTTCATGGGGGGAGGAGGCAGGGCTTGTTATTTAAATCAGATTGCTGAGAGATCCCCCGTGTCTCTCAGTTGTTGATCTTGCCTGCTGTTTGCTGCTTCTGCTGACGTTTGAGGAGCGGGTTTGGTTGGGTAGTCGAGAGAAACATTCAGTTGGCTCTCATATCTTCGTGGACCTCGCTTCTTGCAGCACGTGGACATGGGGATTTTTGACTTGATCAATCTGGAGGACCGTGTTTCCCGTTACGAGACCGACACATTCCTGCCCAAGTGGAAGGTGACGAGGAAACTGATTGAGGAGATTGCCGAGTCCCCCGATCCTCCTCCCAGGCCGAAACCGGTCAAAATGAAAGTGAACAGGTATCTGTGTGACACCACCACCCTCCTTCTAGAGACCGCTTGTGTTTAGCAGCACTTTCAGAGCTCTCTAGTGCAAAGACTGGGCATTCTTCAAGTTCCTCTAGATGACAGAAAGATACCACCAGATATTATTTCAAACTCCTCAGTGTTGAAGAATGTGGAGCGTTCTGGCCCAAGGGAGGAAGAGGGATAGACATGTGAAGATATCCTGCCTCTTCCTAGCAGAATGTTAGAAAAAGAGTTTGGATTTTTATCCCACCTTTTTCTCCTATAAGAAGACTCGAGGTGGCTTACAAGCTCCTTTCCCTTCCTCTCCCCACAGCAGACACTTTGTGAGACAGGTGGGGCTGAGAGAGTTCAGAGAGAACTGTGACTAGCCCAAGGTCACCCAGCAGGAATGTGGGAGTGCAGAAACACATCTGGTTCACCAGATAAGCCTCCACCACTCAAATCAAAGCTGGTTCTCCAGATTACAGAAGCACATCTGGTTCACCAGATAAGCCTCCGCCACTCAGGTGGGAGAGTAGGGAATCAAACCCAGTTCTCCAGATTAAAATCCACCTGCTCTTAGCCACTGCCCCACACTGGCTCTCATACATAACAGCATAGTGGCTAATGGCTGGAGACTCCATCAAATTGTCATTTTCCAAGATCCTCATTAGGAACGTTCCCTTAACTAGGGCAGAGGTAAATTGTCCTAGATCAGCATAGTGGCTGAACTGTGGAGGATCAGCATGTTACGGGATAGAAGGTCTTCTTGTTCTGAGTAGTTTATTTTCCTCTCCTCCCTCCTCCAGGATGCTGCAGCCGATGCCCAAGCCAGAGAATCGTACTGTGGTGCTGGTCAATAGCCCTCGTCCAGCAGCCCCCCTGCAGAGACCCGTAACGCCTCTCCTTCCAGAGACACTGGCCCCTGCTCTGGCTCCACTCCATCATCCAGGCCTGGTCTTGCCAGGGTCTGTGCAGCCCCCCGCAGTTCCTGTCTCAGTGTCTCTCCCCGTGCCACCTTCTCCAGTCACCATGTCCATATCAGTGCCTCCTCCTGCCAGACCACAGACCCCAACTCTAGTGCCTCCTCTGAGCCAGAACAGCACAGCTGCCACCCTGCTCCACACCCAGACATCTGCTCCACAAGGTAAAGCTCAAGTATCCCAGAACCGGGGCGGGGGGGGGGGGGAGAGGAGGAGAGGGAGGAGAGAGAAGGTGCTTGCCCTGGGTTCAGTTATAAGCCTGAAGCTGTTCCTTGCGGCAAGGGAACAAGATTGTCTTATTGCTTAAGATTTACCTTGCTGCTTAAATGTATTTCTGTCACACGCACGTGTGAGATTAGAAGCTGAGATTTTGTTTTTCATTTTTAAAAACTTAACCGCCTTTATAAATAGTGGCATCACAATAAATTAATAAAAAGTGTAGGATTCTTTAAAGTTTCATGCTTGTTAACTTCACAGGGAAAAGGGCTCTTGTTTCACAGAGAAATGGCAGTTCTGGTCATGGCTGTGGCTTGGAAGGGTTAGTCAAGGCAAAGAGCTCTGCACAAAAGTTATTTTGAACAGAAGTGTTAGTGTATTGTCGACGTCTTTCATGGCTGGATTCAACTGGTTGTCGTGGGTTTTCCGGGCTGTGTGGCTGTGGTCTGGTAGATCTTATTCCTAACGTTTTGCCTGCATCTGTGGCTGGCATCTTCAGAGGTGTATCATGGGGAGAAGTGTGTTACACACTGTCCAGTGAGAAGGGAACACGCTTCTCTCTATGATAACACCTCTGAAGATGCCAGCCACAGATGCAGGTGAAACGTAGGAGCGACAAATACCCGATCATGGCCTCATAGCCCAGAAAACCCACCACAATCGGAAATGTTAGGGTCTAGGGGAACGTGACTAGGCCGGGAGACCACGCAGCTCTAAAAATCTTCCTTCTTTCCACAGTCCTTCCCATGACCATGACTGCTGCTCAGCTGATCCCGAATGCTTCTCGGCCTACTTTACCACCTCCTCCCATTTCTCCCACTGCAATGAGCACCTCCTCACTTAAGCTTGGCATAGGTCCAGCTCCTGTGGGGCAGCTGCAGGCGCCCAACACACTGGCCATGACTACCATGGGGCAGCTGCAGGGCATATCTGCAATAGGGCAGCCACAGGTCCCGAGCACCCTGGCGATGTCCGCTGTGGGGCAGCCACAAGGCATGTCAGTGGTGGGGCAGCTACAGGCACCGAGCACCCTGGCCATGTCTGCCGTGGGGCAGCTACAGGCTCCCAACACCCTGGCCACCGTGGGGCAGCCACAGGGCATGTCTGTTGTGGGGCAACCCCAGGCCCCCAGCACCCTGGCTGTGTCTGTCATGGGGCAGCCACATGCTTCCAGTACCCAGGCCATGTCCGCTGTGGGGCAGCCACAGGCTGTTTCTGCTCTAGGGCAGCTGCAAGCTCCAAACACCCTGGCCATATCTGCCATGGGGCAGCCGCAGACCCCCAGCACCCTGGCCATGTCTGTCTTGGGGCAGCCACAGGCCATATCCGCTGTGGGGCAGTCACAGGCCCCAAACACTCTGGCTGTGTCCGCTGTGGGGCAGCCACCGGCCCCCAGCACTCTACCTTTGTCTGTTCTGGGACAGCCGCAGGCCCTGAACACCTTGGCTGTATCCACTGTGGGGCAGCCGCAGACCCTGAACACCCTGGCCGTGTCTGCCGTAGGGCACCCGCAGGCACCCAGCACTCTGCCTGTTTCTGTTGCGGGACAGCCCCCCAACACTCTGGCTGTGTCCACTGTGGGACAGTCGCAGGCCCCCAACACCCTAGCCATGTCTGCCGTGGGGCAGCAGCCACAGGCCCCCAACACCCTGACAGTGTCTGCTATGGGGCAGTCACAAGCCCCCAATACCCTGGCCATATCTGCTGTGGGGCAGCCGCAGGCCACCAGCACCCTGGCCGTGTCTGGCGCAGGGCAGCCACAGGCCCCCAACACACTTGGCCCAGCCCCTCCAGCACAGCAGTCCGCCGGCCCCCTGGGCTCAGGCCCCATTGGAGGGATGCTGAAGCCGATGAACATCCATTCTGCCGCTGTCCCCGCCTTGCCTGGCTACAATTTTGCGGCTTCCGGAGCTCTGCAGCAGCGGCTCCTGCTGTCTCCAGATATGCAGGCTCGGCTGCCCTGTGAGTATGAGGGGTCCAGCGGAAAAGCGGGAGCCAGCGCGGATCGTTGCCAGAGCCAACCATCTCTTGTTTCTCTGCAGCAGGCGAAGTTGTCAGCATTGGGCAGCTGGCATCCCTGGCCAATCGGCCCCTCCAGAGCACTGCAGGCAGCAAACCCCTCACCTTCCAAATCCAAGGCAACAAGCTGACCTTGACGGGGACCCAGGTGCGCCAGGTCACTATGCCTCAGCCAGCCCGACAGCTGCCAAGTAGGTAAACCCCAGGCCCCCTCCGCCTAGTGAGTTTGCGCTCCCTTTTTGCATGATCGGCTATTGTGTATCTTTTGCTGGAGTGGATTACCTGGGACGATGTGGGAGATGAATTGTTTGGGTATAACCCCGCTTCTATGTTTATTGCTTTAAGAAAACAAATAAACACCTTCCGGAATATATAAAACTAGCATGTTACGAAGAAGGTTCTCGCACGGCCTTCTCTTTGAGATGCTAACTTCAAGTGTGTGGGAAGGCTTTTTTTGTATGTGAGGAGGAGCTCGTCCTTCCCCCGACAGTCCGACGTGGACTGAACTGGCAGTGGGATGTCCCATGAGGTTGGCAGCTGTGTTTTGTCTCTAATTTACTCTTTGACTGTAAAGTTAGGGTTTGGGTGGGTTGTGCTCCAGAGACAGCAGCAGTTCAGCATTTGTGCAAATAAAATCCTGTACAAGTAGCACAGGCCTCCCATTCCGGTGATGACTGAGCTTCAGCCCGCAACAACCCCCCCCTCCCCCCCCGAAAAACAAAAAGTTTTGGTTTAATTCACCAGTGGCTGCCAAGCTGCTTAATATTTTTGCTTTCTGTTCTGCTCGCCGTGCCAAAATGCTTCTAAGAAACAAGTAGAAAAACACCAGCGCCGAGTCCACAAGCAGGATGAAAATCTTGCAGCGCAAATGGGCAAGGGAACGGTGTAGTGTCAGAAGCTCCGTAGGCGTGAAAAAGATGATGGAATATGTGGGATGGGCAACAGTGTTTAAATACCAGCACGGTCCCTCTTAGCTCCTGATGCCTCTGTCTGTGAGTCATCTGGTGACCGGAGGGATACAGGAAACTCCAGAGCCTTTCCTGGCATAGAGGACCACCAGTTCTTAGGTGGGATCTCAACAGGAGGGCTTACATGGGCATTTGGAGCATTGCCACCGCCCAGAGTCTGAGCTGGCAATTACTTCTCTTTCCCCTCCTACTCCTCCTTCCCTTTTCTTCTAGGGAATGTAGTTCACCTGGTGTCTGCTGGGGGGCAGCATCACATCATCAGCCAGCCAGCACAGGTGGCCTTGATCCAGGCCATGGCCCAGCAGGCAGGACAGTCCCCTGTTGGGGTGCAGGCTGTGCCGGGCCACCACCCGCCCACCATTCTGCCTGTCCCAGCTACCAGCACAGCCGCTGCAGCCGTTGCTTCTACGGCAACCATCAGCGTCCCCATTGCTGCCACCCAAGGTTGGTGATTACCAGAGCTGGGAAACTGAAATTCGTAGATTTTTAAAAAATATATATCGTTTTTTGGTTCTAAAAGGGGAATGCGGTCCAGCGGGTTGAGGTGGCAGGTGGCAGGACTTGCGGGCCAGTAAACAGACTACCTGTACCTCCTACTCTGTTAGCCTTCTCCATTTATTCCATTGTCGACCGCTTGCCCTCCCTCTCGTTTCCTTCCTTCGCTCTTCTATGTGAACCTTTTGCCATGCTCTTCTCCTTCACCCTTTCGAGTCATTTCCTCACACGTTTCCTGAATGATGAGAACCGTGACTTGCCGGGTCCTCGCTGCTTTTAGGCAACCCTTTCCCTCAGCCGGGGGGGGGGGGGGGGTTCCCCAACCTTTTTGAGCCTGCAGGCACTTTTGGAATTTTGAGACAGGTTGGGGGGCGCAGCTTTAAAAAAAAATTACTGCCATGGGAGGCACAGCCAGTCACAAAATGACCTGCGCAAGAGGCAGAGCTGGCCTCAAATTTATTAGCCTGAGGCGATGTGTTCCTTTAATAGTAATTCCAGACAGAAACTGTTTAACAAGATGCCTTTTAAAATTAACATATTGTTTGAAAATGTATCTTGAATACACACAGAATACACAGTAAGGATCTTTGTGCTGTGGTGGCACCTGCTGCTTAAAACAACTTTAAAAAAATTGCACAGGCAATCAGAATTTCTGCTGGGCAAATCTCCATCTGTCTGCCCGTTTCCTAGAAACACTTGGCAGACTGCAGAAAAGGTGCCAGCAGGCACCCTGGCACCCAGGGGGGCCGTATTGGGGACCCCTTTTCTAGGCCCTTCCTCCCCCAGGGCTAGCATAGAATACATGTCCAGCAGCTATAGTAGGAAATTAGAGTGTTCTGTGAGGCTGTCAGTCTCAGCGTGCGACGTCATCTCTCTGCCATTGTCTCGGTAGTTCCCTCCTCGGCAGTGAACAGCTCTGGTGTGGTGAAGATAGTAGTGCGGCAGGCCCCTCGGGATGGACTGGTGTCCCCGTCTCCTGGCCCTCAGCAGCCACCATTGCGCCCTGCTACACCAACAACTGCCACTGCTTTGCCCGGCCTCCCGGCGTCTCTGATGGCCCAGCGAACCCCACTCCCCATGAATCCTTTGCCACCAGTCAGGATTCCCACTCAGCCGCAGATGCCGGTGCGCCCATCCGGCCCAGCTCCCCTGCAAGCCCTTGTGAGGCCCACGCTACGAATGGTGCAGGGGCCCAATCCCAGCATGGAGCAACAGCTGGGTAAGAATGCCTCCTGACATCCCGTGTAGGGCTTCGTCCTTCTCAGAGGGTTCTAGGAGTGGAAAATGATCTCCTGTTCTTTTCAGTGCTGAGAGCCAGTGTCAGACTTACAGGTTACCAGCTCTGCACATGGATTGAGGGCGATGCTTGAAGCGTCCTGGCGCCAGCTTCCAATTTCTGGGAGCCCAGAAAACCAGGGACCTTGCTGCGACTTCTCTCCCCTTCCGCCTTTGCATTAACTCTTCCGTTTTCCTTCCAGTGTCAGCTTCCCTGCCTTCCTCAGTGGCTCCGTTCACGCTCTCTCCGGCTGCCACTGTGACTGTCAGCACCTCCCCTGCAATGATTCCCCAGACCACCTCAAGCCCAGGGCCCAGGGAGGAACCAGAGATACTAATGCTCCGCTCCACAACCCCTACACCACCTCCCCCTTCGATCCTTGCTCCGCGGCCAAGACGGCAGCCACCTCCCCCGCCTCGGTCACCCTTCTATCTGGTAAGTCACTCAGCTAGGGACTTTGGACTCTCTTTGGAATCAGGCGAGTACTGAGGAGCAGGGAGACCGCGCAAACTCCAGGGCATGCGACATGAGTGGGACCCTGGGCTGTGCTCCAGCTTGACTGCTTTTGATCTCTGGCCTGAAGGAATCACTTGAAGAGAAGCGGAAGAAGCAGAAGGAGGAGCGCCTGGACCGGCTTTTCCGCCTCAACGAGCAGCACTGCAATCTGGCGCCCATCTACGGGACGGAGGTGCTGCGCTTCTGCACCCTCTTCCCCCCTGCCGCTGCCGCATGGAGGAACGGGGAGGAAACCGAAGAGCAAGCAGCGGCTGCAGAGGATGTAGAACCGCGGGGCTGGAGAGGAACCAGCTACACCCACTGCTACGCAGCTCAAGTGCAAAGGGATCCGCAGAACCTTGCATCCCACTGGCAGCGCTCAGAGACTTTGGCCCAGGCAATCCTGACACCCCAGCAACGCATCAAGCAGCTGACAAACATTATCGAGAGGTAACAGTTTCCCTGTGAGCTTGGAAACTGGGCTGTGGTGTTAAAGAGAGAGCGTAACAGTGCTTTGGGTTGTTCTGAATTGTTCCTGGGCCTTCTGGTTGCCATTCCCTGAAGGGAAACCAAGCAATCCCTTTGGTCTCCCGAGGTGGCCTGGAATCTCCCTTCCTTGTCTCTGCAGGTTCATTTTCGCTATGCCTCCTGTGGAGGCTCCTGCCATCACCATGCATACCTCTCACCCGCCCCCGTCGCTCCTGCTCCAGCAGGCTGTCTTCAAGGAGACACTGCGCCAAGAGCTGTCATCCCGTGCCAGTTGCCTGCATCGCATTGTCTGCAACATGAGGACTCAGTTCCCAGACCTCCGCCTCATCCAATACGACTGTGGTACGTGCTGCAGGGCAGGACGCGTTTGGCACTGTGGGGGCTGCCCAGGAAGGCTGTGCTGTCAATTAGGACCAAGGAAATTGTCCCTTGAACACCTCAACCCCCCAGGCCTTATGGACTATATGCCTTCAACCCAATTTCTTTCTTTGGTGCCCCTGTTCCCTGCAGGGAAACTGCAGACGTTGGATGTTTTGCTGCGGCAGCTTAAGGCCGGAGCCCATCGAGTCCTCATCTTCACCCAGATGACCCGTATGTTGGATGTGCTGGAGCAATTCCTTAATTACCACGGGCATATCTACCTGCGGCTGGATGGGAGCACTCGTGTGGAGCAGCGGCAGGTAGGTGATGATTGCAGGCTGTCGCCTGTGAAATTCGGCGGGCTGTTAATAGTCACAGGTGTGGACATTTGCATAACAGACAAAAAATTCTCGGGAATCAGCTCCTTGTAAAGCTTTGTGTAAAGAATCGATCAGGTGTCCAGGGAGAAACAGACGGTGTTTGGAATAAAGTATACCAAGGTTTATGCCTACCTGTTTGCATGCTCGTTTTGAAGTTCTTTTATCATTGGCAAAGGTTAATTTGGTGACAAGAGGTATGATGGAATGTACAAGTGCAGAACAAATGTGGAGTTATAGAGATGGGAGTCCGGCGATCATA
This sequence comes from Sphaerodactylus townsendi, assembly GCF_021028975.2. NCBI lineage: Eukaryota > Metazoa > Chordata > Lepidosauria > Squamata > Sphaerodactylidae > Sphaerodactylus > Sphaerodactylus townsendi. The sequence continues at coordinate 31,505,211 of NC_059439.1, forward strand.
AGGAAGCAGGAGCTGTAACAAGGGTTTCTGCCTTGTTCAAGTAAATGAGTTGTAGTTCTTACCTTGGGTGCCTCACTGTTGATCTGACTTGTAAAGCTTGTTCCTCTTTTAAACTCAGGAAAATAAAGTCCCCACTCTGGCTTTTCTTCCCCTCCTTGACTTTGAATTCTTATCCGACTTTGACAGGCACTGATGGAGCGTTTCAATGCAGACAAGCGCATTTTCTGCTTCATCCTGTCAACGCGCAGCGGAGGCGTCGGGGTGAACCTGACAGGTGCAGACACCGTGGTGTTCTACGATAGCGACTGGAACCCCACCATGGATGCCCAAGCCCAAGATCGCTGCCACCGGATTGGGCAGACACGGGACGTTCACATCTACAGGTTAGTTGTGCCACTGACAGAGAGAGGTGGTGTAGAGCTGTAATAAAGAGTGCAGGACTAAGGGTGCATTTGTGTTTGGGAGAGATTCCATGACAGGTTATGTTCAGCTGACTCTCTCATTGCCTTTTCAGATTGATTAGTGAAAGGACAGTGGAGGAAAATATCCTGAAGAAGGCTAATCAGAAGAGGATGCTGGGTGATATGGCCATTGAGGGGGGTAACTTCACCACAGCCTATTTCAAACAGGTAACCATGGTGATGTGTGACTGGTAGAGCTGGTTTTACACATTCCATTGGATGTTTGGTTTTGCATTGATGCTGCTTTAAAGCTCAGGTTCCTGAAGGAAGAAGAAGAGTTGGATTTATACCCCCCCTTTCTCTCCTGTAAGGAGACTCAAAGGGGCTTACAGGCTCCTTTCCCTTCCCCCTCCTCACAACAAACACCCTGTGAGGTAGGTGGGGCTGAGAGAGCTCCGAAGAACTGTGGCTAGCCCAAGGCTACCCAGCTGGCGTGTGTTGGAGTGCACAAGCTAATCTGGTTCGCCAGATAAGCCTCCTCAGCTCAGGTGGCAGAGCAAGGAATCAAACCTAGTTTTCCAGATTAGAGTGCACCTGCTCTTAACCACTACACCACTTCGGGTCTCTTATCAGTATAGTGTTATTGTTGAGACATCCTGAAGAGGAATTACAGAAAAATATCGGCGTTAGTTTGTTGCGGTAAAGACAAGAAAACCCTGCAGCATAATAGAGATAAACCAGTTTGTTGCAAAGCGGAATTGCATAGGCAAGAGCACCATTCATCAGTTGAATGTTTTAGGAGTCACAGCTCACTGGCAAGGATCCACTGTAACCTTTGCTCACCTGTGCTTTTCTCAGCAAACCATCCGCGATCTGTTTGACATGCCACTGGACGAACCAGGCAAGAAAGAGGGAGAGGCTCCGCTTCCAGCACAGGAAGAAGAGGAGGATCCTATGGCCACCAAACAGGCTCAAATTCTGGAGCAGGTAAGCATCCCTCTCTCAGACCTAATATTGATGCCAGGATGGCTGCTCCCCTGGCTCAGGCGTCTTTACTTAGCCCTCCCTGGATATGTCTGGCTTACAGGCTCTGTGCAGAGCAGAAGACCCCGAGGATATCCGCGCAGCCACCCAAGCCAAGGCGGAGCAAGTGGCCGAGCTGGCCGAGTTCAATGAGAACATCCCTTTGGATGCAGACGACAGACCCAGCAGGGAAGAGGAGGAGGAAATGTCTAGGGCGGAGCAGGAAATTGCTTCGCTGGTAGAACAGGTACACAACCTTGTTTGCCTTTTGTAAGAACAGTTCCATTCCATCTTTATACCCGAACAAAATATTCTGTTCCTCCATCGTGCAAGTTGACATTAGACCATAGAGCAGCCATTCTCAACCAGGGTACCCTGGGGTGCCGTGAGCATGTCCCAGGGGTACCGCGGCAACACTACCGCCCCCCCTCATGTTTGTAGTGTCTCCCACCAGCGCCAGCAAGGACATGGAGCTGGCCCATGGGGCAGGACCTGCCACAAGGTCAGCAGCCACCCCCACCCCCAGTGCTTCCCTTCACCCTGGGAGGGGAAGGTGGGGGGTGTGGCAAGCAGGGGCAATGGAAGGGGAAGGTGGAGGGTGGCGGCAGGGGTACCGTGAGATATGAAGAGTGAGGTCAAGGGTACCCTGACCTCGAAAAGGTTGGGAAACACTGCCATAGAGCCTGTTTATCCCACGTTGGATCAGGTAGGTCAGTACTGTCTGTGTGATCCAAGGGCCCTAAAAGTGAAGCTAGGAATGAGGTCTCAAGCAAGGGGCCTTTCCCAATCTGTTACGTGAGATCCTGTTACCTGGGGATTGTGTTGACTGAACCTCATGATTTGTTTATAACCCAGTGAACAGCAGTAAAACACAGTGAATAGCTAAACCACGAAAATCCTGGCTCTTAGACATGGGGCCTGTTCTGACTAGCTGACCTTTCCTCCCCCTTCCATTTTCTTTGAAAAAAATCACCTGATCTTTGCTTTGTCTCTGCAGCTCACTCCCATTGAGCGCTACGCCATGAACTTCCTGGAGGCATCTCTGGAGGACATCAGTCGGGAGGAATTGAAGCAGGCAGAGGTAAGTACCTGCCTTGTTAGGCAAGGCAGCAGATTCTGTGACTCGTGACTGGCTGCGTCATCTTCAGAGTTGATCAGCTTCTCAGTCTGATGAAACTGTTTGAACAGCCACATAGCAACCATCTTTCAGGCTGTTGTGAGTCCCATTTCTCTGGACTCACAACCTTTCATGGAGATGACAACCAGGGTTAAAAAAATTTATTCTGAGATCGTACAGCAGGAGCTCTGGTTGGTTGGGAGGGAAGGAGTAAGCGGGTCCACTGCTTGAGTAGCTTAAACCTCAGGTTGTTTGGGGCACCCCAGACCACACCAAATGCTCTTGCCTAATTGGCTCCATTTGTCACGTCAGCGGTAAGCTCTCTTCTGGCTGCCCGTTCAACTAGTCCCTCTCTCTGTCGTCCTCAGGAACAGGTAGAAGCGGCTCGGAAAGACATCGACCAGGCTAAAGACGAGGTGGTCTTCAAACTGCCAGAAGATGAAGATGAGTGCTTGCTTACTGAGGAAGCCTCCAGTAAGAGGAGCAAGAAGGCCAGGGGTTCCAGCCGCACAGCCTCAGAAAGGACAGGCACCCGCATGAGCGAAAGGCTGCGCAGCACGCGCCAAACGTTGCGAGACGGGGATGGGGGAGATGCAGAGTCCCCCCAAGCGAGGCTGCCCCATCTCCGACATTCCAGGGCGACGGCGGAAGAGGAGGACGACGGCCTGCCTCAGGTTGCCCAGCACACACGAGGGGCTGCCATCCGAAGGGAACTGGTGCGGGATGACATGCCAGCACACCCTGCCCCGCACGCTCGGAGGACTGCAGTTCGCCGAGAGGAGCTGTGGACTAAGCTGCCAGCTGGCGGAGAGAGGCTGCCGAAATTGGCCCAGCACAGAACTGAGGCGTTGGCTTCTAGTGATAGGATTTTGAGAACTAATCTCCACAGGACAGACACCCAACCTGCTGGGGAGAAGTTACTACGAGTTACTCCCCCCAAACCAGATCTGGGCGCTGCTGGCGATAGGTTACTTAGAGGCACGCATCCTGTGGGGGACAGGCCACCCCGAAGTGCCTCCCAGAGAACAGACACTGGTGTGGATAAAGTTCTGAGGGCAGGCCAGCAGAAACCTGAGAAACCCCTCGGGCTGGATAAACTCCAAAGCAGCCCGCCCAGGCCAGAGGCCCCAACATTTGAGGCTCAGGTCCCCCAGATCCACCCGCAAGGACTTGACAGAGATGCCATCAAAGTGAAAGTGGATTTAAGAGAGCAGAAAGGGGAAGTGTTCCATCACCGTCCCTCATCCCCCGGCTTGCCAGCCTCCAAAGATGGACGGACCATTGAGGCATCGGCATGTCCTGGCCCGCTGGCTCATGAGAAGCCACTGAATATACAGACGCCACCTGACACAGAGAAGGCCCCACTGAAGATTTTAGAGACGTCACCAGACCTGGCTGCTCCTGTTGCCACTGTGAAACTACCGTATGAGAGCAGACCAGAGGATGCGCGAGAAGTAGGCCTTGCTGCAGGGGTTCAAAAGGAATGCTTGTCCCAGCCAGAAGAAAAGACAGATAAGAGCCCAACGGCAGAGCGACAAGATCCGTTGAACTCTGTGAATGATGTACCCGCACAGGAAGCTCAGGAAAGAGCTTCTTTGGGCAGTGTCGACAGGACAGGGTCTGAGAAAGCTGTCTGTCAAAGCTCAGAGGACACCCCTCTGGAAAACACGGACAGAGTAGTGCCGGAATCCATTAGCGAAGCCATGAAGGTTGAGGGACCTGTGCAGACGTCCCCAGACCGCTCGGCAGCTGCTGCTGGTTGTCTCCCTCAACTGGAAACTCCGCCTTGTGTCAAAGAACAAAACGGTTTGGAGCAGCCTCCCAGAATTGGCGGCTTGCCTTGTCCCGTTCCTAGCTTCCCGAATGAACCCAAGCCAAAAATGTCACCTGCAGAGACTGCGCCGCCAACACCAGAGCCAGCTATCGGCGAAGCCGGCAGCCTCAAGGAATCGCTCAAGCAGGGACCAGGGGCGGGAGGGAAGCCGCTGCCTGCAGAGGAGCTGCGCAACAAAGAAACAGAGGTTCCTGCTAGATGCCCAGAGACTGACTCTGTACAAGAGAGCCCGTTAGCTGTTGCGGTGATCTCCCCAGGAGCTGTGTCTTCAGATGAGAATCCCTCACCGGCCAGAGCGCCCCGCCGCCGAACCAGCGCAGATGTCCTCATTCTGCGGAGCTGTCAGGACCAAGATGGCCCCGCTGCTAAAGTCTTGCGGAAGTTGCCAGGGCGTTTGGTCACTGTGGTGGAAGAGAAAGAGCTGATTCGGCGGCGGCGGCGGAACCGTGTGCGCAGGCTGGAGGCTGCCACCAGCGCCGTGTTGAGTCCCAGCAACAGCTCAGAGCCAGAGGCCTCCTCCTCGAGCAAACCGTTGCCGTTGCTCCGGGACTTGCCTGCCCGTCGGAGGATTGAGCTGGAGAGCCGGGCAGCGGCCAAGGAGAAAGATGGTTGTCCGAGAGAAGAGCTGCTGGTTCATGCTTCCCCTGAGCCTGTCAAACGCAAACGAGGACGTCCCCCCAAGAATAAGACCCCTGAGCAGCAGAGTTCAGGGTTGCCACGGCCCTGCCTTGAGCCAGCCCTAGAAATCAACCCCCAAAGCAAAGCACTGGAGAAGAAGATGCCAGAAATTCAGCCCCCGAAGAAGGCGCCAGAGAAAAACACGCCCAGGACAGCCTCTGCCAAGAGCAAGGGTCACAGTAGCAAGAATGACTCTCCTGTAGAAAAGCGCAGGCGTGGCCGGCCCCCTAAAATACGGGAACCCCCCATCGTACCTCCCAGATCTCCTGCCGTGCTACCAGCCACACTTGCAAACCCTCTGATTGCCGAGCTATCCCCTAAGGTGCCAGAGCAGCTGAACACACCCATTGGGCCTGCCCCCCTGACAGAGGCAACATCTGGGGTTCACGAACCAGTAGACATTCATCCCAAATCAACTTCCATCTCAAAAACCTCCCCTAAGGGACGGAACCGTAAGACCCCGCATCCCAAACCTGCATCAAAACCTGTTTCTAAGGCACAAGATTTGGCCAAGCCTCCCAAACAGCTTTCCAAGTCGTCTGCAGAAGAGCGGGAACCACTTGCTAGCGCGCCTGCGACACAGCCTGTCCCCGAGAGGCAACAGCTGCCTTCTCCACCGTGCCCCCTCCCTCAGACTGCTCTTGCTCCCCCGTCAGCGGAAGCTCCACCCAAACGGAAAAGGGGTCGCCCCCCCAAGAACTCGGTTTCTCCTTGCGTGGAGGCGACACGGCCTCCACCCTCCACCTCTGACCAGGAGACCTCCATAGAGAACAAGGCCCCGGCTCCTCCGGTTCGCAAGAGGCGGAGGCGAAGGAGAAAGGACGAACTGGGCCCGGCATTGGCGAGTGTCAACCAGAGCTCGTCGGAGGGTGAGGACGCTCGGCCGCTGACCAGACTGGCTGTGCTCAAGCGAGAAGAGAAGCCAGAGCCGAGCAGCGAGGGTTCAGCTCAGCCTGCCTCCAAGCGCGCCGGAGCTGAGGGCGCTTCGTCGGCAGAGAGCAGCACCGGGGAGCAGCCTTCTAGCGACGCCCCCTCTCGCTCCACACGTCTCCGGCCCGGCTGTCTTGTCCCACCTCTGGTACGGGAGACCCAGCGACGGAAACGGCGCTGCTCCCTGGGGGGCAGCCAGGCGAGCAACAGCAGCAAGTCGCCCGTCCCCCAGGCGGCCTCCGAGCAAGAGGGTGGAGAGTCGGAGTCCTCCCTGCAGTCGTCTTCGGAATCGAGTGGTAACAAGCGTATCCAACACCCGAAGCGCCAGTGCTATGAATCTGCAGGGGTGCGTGGCAGGGGGAGGGGCCAGCGGTACAAGAGGGGGTTGGCGGACCGCATTCTCCGCAGCGCGGCCAAGCCCCCCGAGAGTACCCACTCGGCCTCATCCCCCGTCCCCATGCGGAAAGCAGGCCCGGCTTCCACTCCCACCTCAGTGGGAGCAGTCTCCGGGACGCCCTCCGCTGTCACCTCCTCAGCCGCTCCGCTTACCTCCTCGCTAAGTAACAGAGGCCGCAAGCCCAAGACGTGACCACAACGCAGGAAGTTATGATTTAACTTCTCTGTGGGGGTGGCTCAGTGGCCGTTCCTTCCCCTGCACATCTCCGAAGCAGGCTCCACCTCTGCCCTCCCCTTGCTCTTATCCCCTCCCCTTACACTGGGGCAGCAGGTGGGGTCCAGATCTACCCACGCAGCTCCCTGCATTCCAGACTTGACTGTTAGAGTACTACTTGAACGGAGGACAGCGAGCACACTTAGTTCCCTGATGCTCTTTGCGTGGGGCAAGGGACGTTCCTACTGAAGTATCTAGCCACTCGGGTATGTAGCTCAGCTGTTCTGTCACCATGGGAAGTAGCCTGGCCAGCACTTTCTCAATGAATTCTGCTACTTTCCTGCTTTTGGGATGGGGGGGCAGCTCTTAGTGTTACACTATTAGGCTCTCACTCCATCCCTGAATGCACCAACAATTCAGTACCACTCGGGCTTTCTTGACACCTACGTCCCTTGTCAGCTTTGGGGATGATGTGTCTGCCCTGTCCTGGTCCCGCCCCCCCGATTCTCCGCCCCCAAAGTGATACAGGGGATGCCTCCTGATTTATAACACAACTAGCTCTTACTTTTTTAATGGCTTTGGGTTGGTTTTTAAATGACAGTGACCAAATGTCCGCTCTCTCCCCCCTCTGGATTGTTCCGCCTGCTTATTCCGTTGTTAGATTGGAGCCCTCCGTGAGTCGGAGTCCTCAAAATGAGGTGCGAGGCTGCCCCACAGGGAACGTGGTGCCTCCGTTGTTTGCCCCACCACACACACACACTCATTCACACCTACCAGGAGAAAACTGTCTTATTTTTAATGATGTAAATTGCCGTTTCACTTCTCCAAGGACTCTGTGGGTATCTCGGTTTGCTCAGCTCTCTCTCTCTCCTTCCCTCTGTGTACAGCTCTCATTGTAAAATAGGTTCTTTTGAACATAATCTATGCAAAGGTTATTTTGTATAGGGGAGCACAACGTTCCCTCCCCCACCACAGTGGGATGAAGGGGTGGCAGTGGTTCTTTGGTTCTGGGGAGGGGGATGCCGTTGGGGTGGAGGGGGAGGTGTTCCCATGGAGCTGTCTTTCCTACTGAAGCATGTTCAGAACTTGTACAGAAGACCGATGTAATCTTTCTTCAGAATAATGCTATGAATAAAGTGTTAAAAAAAAGGAAAACCAACAGCACACCAAATGGGCCTGTAGTGTCTTTTCTTGCAGGTGGGGCTACCTTGTACCCTTTCCTGCGTTTCAGTCCTCTGCAAACATCACCTCTGTTGCCACCCGCCTTCAGAACATAGAATCATAGAGTTGGAAGAGACTCCCAAGGGCCATCCAGTCCAACCCCCTGCAATGCAGGAACACAATCAAAGCACTCCTGGTAGATGGCCAACCAGCCTCTGTTTAAAAACCTCCAAAGAAGGAGACTCCACCACACTCCAAGGTAGTGCATTCCACTGCCGAACAGACCTTACTGTCAGGAAGTTTTTCCTGATGTTCAGGTGGAATCTCTTTTCCTTCACCTTGAACCCATTGCTCCTGGTTCTAGCCTCTGGAGCCGCAGAAAACCAGCTTGCTCCCTCACCAACATGGCATCCCTTCAGATATCTAAACATGGCTATCATGTCACCTCTTAACCTTCTCTTCGCCAAACTAAACATCCCCAGCTCCCTAAGTCTCTCCTCGTGGGGCATGGATTCCAGACCTTTCACCATTCTGTTTGCCCTCTTCTGGACCCGTTCCATCTTGTCAATGTCCTCCTTGAATTGCAGTGCCCAGAACTGTACACAATATTCCAGGTGAGGTCTAACCAATGCAGGATAGAGAGGTACAACGGGGATTCTTTCCTGCAGGTCTGAGAACTGTGTGGCTTTCCTCTCCCTCTCTCTCTCTCCTGGATTTGGTGCTGGGAATTTCAGTGTCGTTTCAGACTCACTTGCGGCCTTTACCATGTAGTCTCTGAAGGTTGCCGCTTCAGTTCACACACAGATCTGTTGCACTTTGCTGTGCTCCGTACTGGCACAAGATGCCTCCTCAAATGTGCAGGGCTCTTTGCTGGCTGAATGGCCTGAAAAGGAGAGGGCTCTCTTCGTCCCCTCTGCCTTTCAGAACAGCCTGCCGAGGTAGGAAAAGCCGTTCCAATTGCCATGCTGGGCTCTGTTTTCCTCGTTGAAAGACCGCGAAATTTCTAGTAAGGAACGGCCTCCTCACCTTTGAGTGACAGAGCAGTTATGCCTTTTTGTTTCTAGGGATAAGTGAAACCTTGTCTGCTCCTAAAATGTATAACCCAACCTCAGCTCTCTGAAAATACGGGGAACAAAATACCAAGGGGAAGGGTAATTAAGGGAAGAGGCTTTATTGGTTCCTTACAACTACTTAAAACGTTGAGAAAAAGGCATACAGAATGGTCTTGGTGGGATCTTGGTGTGGGAACATTTCTGGATCAGAGAGAAGCCTTTCAAGTAGTGCCTCCCACATTGTTTTGAAAGTCTCGTTAAAAGGGCAGTCAAGTGTTAATAGACGGAGTCATCTCGTTGGTTTCAGAGGTTGGGTACAAGAAAGTGAGCAAACCTGTTTCCCAGCCGCCCTTGGCGTTGCCTGCCAGTGTGTGAAAAATTCACCGGTGTTGATAAGGTGTGGCCTTATTTGGATCTGGCTGGTTCTAACTAAGATAAAGATGGTATGACGACTGAGGCTGAGATTAAGCTTGGGAGAGCCACTCTTATCCCACCTCGGTCTCCGCTCCTTTTTCCTTCCTAATGACTCCAGACCAGCTGATTGTTCAAGGATTTATTGTAAAAGTTCAAAACAAAGAAATAAAACATAAAGGCGTTTAGAGATTGCTCAGCTGGTTACAATCCTTTTGGTTCTTTGTCCCCATTCCGGGAACCCATGGCCCAGAGATGCTTCTCTGACTACGTCTCAAGATGTAATTCAAAACCGTTTGTTTTCCCCTTCTCAAGAAAACTCTGTTCAGGCCATGAGGTAACTTAGGCCTTTGAAGCTTCATCCTAGCACCTCTGCATAGTTTCCTGTCCTCCCTCCAGGAGATCAAAAGGCAAAGATGCTTTTCACAGTCATATGCGACTTCCCTTTACTGTAGCGATAGCATCGTTCCATGACATGGCTTTTTATTTCTTCTGATAACTCGCATTGTTGCTGCCTATCCTAAAATGCTGTTTGGTGTGTTGTGGGATCACAATGTTTATGGCAGCTCCTTAGCCAATCAAAAAGCCCAGGCCTGGTAAGGAACCAGACACCGTATTCCACTAACAAGAAGGCCAAAACCCCACCTTTGGTCTGAATGGCCCACGCTAGCTCAGTGAAGCTAAGCAGGGTCAGCCCCGGATAGTAGTTGGTTAGGAGAGACCACCAAGGAGGTCTAGTGTAGCTATACAAAGGCATGCAATAACCAGCTGCCCCGTTTTTTTGCTTTGAAAACCCTACAGGACTGCTGTGACTTGATGGAGCTTTCCACGAGCAAACCCCGCCTCCACTTTTATTATTATTATTTATTGTTATTATTTATTCAATTTGATAGACCGCTCTATCCCCGAAGGGTTCGTAATCCTCTGTGCTTGTGTGCATTTCGGTTTATTAAAAAAAAACTAGTAGCAGTACAGTGGGAACAAGAGTACAGTTCAACGCAGGGGTAAAATCCCATGTATAGCCAGACTGGTTTGCCCTAGTTAAAACAGTTGCTTAAATTTCAAAATCTTAAAAGTTTATTACTCAGGTTTGAAACTCTTCCCCCTTTTTGGAATGGGGCATGATCCCTAGCCCATAGAGCCGTGGTGGTGAACCTTTGGCACTCCAGATGTTATGGACTACAATTCCCATCAGCCCCTGCCAGCATGACAAATTGACCATGCTGGCAGGGGCTGATGGGAATTGTAGTCCATAACATCTGGAGTGCCAAAGGTTTGCCACCACTGCCATAGAGTGAGCATTTCTTCTACTGTGTCCTGGAATGCTAGAAGGTTCTTCCCTTGTGGGTTTGGAGTAGAGCATAGGTGTCAAACTCGCGGCCCTCCATGATGCTGGCAGGGGATGGTGGGAACTGTAGTCCATAACATCTGGAGGGCCGCGAGTTTGACACCTGTGGAATAGAGAGACTCTTCTAAAAGATAGCCCAGGGGATTAAAAATCAGCAACACGCAGGAGTCAGGAAAGGATATTTCAACAGCCTATACTGCAGGAAAACCTCATTCATTTCAGCAATTGGAAGGGAGAAGTACCCAGGTCAAGTCTCTCATCTCATCATTCCTACTTGGGAAGTCCCTCAGGAAGATCCCTGCTCTGTAACACAGAAGTACTAGAATTTAGGCTGTTGAATGAAAGGGCTGGCTGCCGAGAGCAACCCACACACCTGGAGCGGTTCCAGGTAGTAGTGACCTCATCCACCGAGAGTTTAGGACCCAGCCCAAAAAAAGCCACTAGGAAGTGGAGACCTGTGACTGTATTCAGCAGTCTGAGAAGTGAGAACATCTAGCAGGGAGAGGTTTCCCGAGGCAGAGTGGAGAGGTAAGCTGCTCCCAGGTTGTGGCTTTTTCCCCCAGATTCCTTTTTCCTTCCAAAAGAAGAGCTCAGTTTTAGAGTCCACTGAGAAGATCTAACCAGGCATCCAGAAGATCTTAACAGTCAAAGGAACTCTACAAATGGCTCTACAGACGTTTATTACAGTAGTATGGTGAAGAATGGCGCTGGAATGTTCACTTTACAAGCAGGAAACGGTCATGGAGAAAGTTACTTTGGCAAGATCTGAACTCAGGGCACCCACATCAAAGACTTGGCTAACTTTCGCAGACTTCCGATACTGAATTTGGAATCGTTACGTGGGGACTCGGATGCCCACTCCACATTCAGGGCAGAGAGACAAAAGATTTTGTTTTGTTTGGCCACTCTCCAGCAGACTTGGTTCTGTGTCCTGACTCCCAGATGTAATGGCTGAAGAAATAGACCTCGGCAACGGGTCCCTTCCGAGGGAGGAGACTTCTCTGTGAAGATCAACTTGGGGATGGCAGATTCCTGCATCAGCGACGAGTGCTGCTGTTTGCGCACGCGCACCGTACGCAGGCTGGCTATCTGTGGCCTCGTCTGTTATTGCTGTCCCTGCGTTGGAGCCCTAGCCCTGGTCTACGCAGTCAAGGTGAGCAGCGGATGCAAGGGTGCGGGTGGGTGTGATCACTGGGACTCTTTAGTTTGGAGAGGAGACGACTGAGGGGGGATATGATTGAAGTCTATAAAATTATGCATGGGGTAGAAAATGTTGACAGAGAGAAATTTCCCTTCTCACGTTTTGAACCAGGGGGGGGGGCATTCATTGAAAATGCTGGGGAAGAATTAGACTAATAAAAGGAAATTCTTCACGCGAACGCAGGATTGGTGTTTGGAATATGCTGCCACAGGAGGTGGTGATGGCCACTAACCTGATAGCTTTAAAGGCTTGGACAGATTTTATGGAGGAGAAGTCGATCTATGGTCACCAATCTTGATCCTCCTTGATCTGAGATTGCAAATGCCCTAACAGACCAGGGTGATCAGGAGCACAGTCGCGAGAAGGCCACTATGCTCACATCCTACATGTGAGCTCCCAAAGGCACCTGGTGGGCCACTGCGAGTAGCAGAGAGCTGGACTAGATGGACTTTGGTCTGATCCAGCTGGCTTGTTCTTATGTTTTTATGTTCTTATGTACTGTGCTCTCATTGAGGGGGGGAATCGAGGGCAGCGTTTGGGGCCAAGAGGGACGCTGGAAATTGTCTTTATAAAAATGTTTGTCAACACAATTGGGCAGGAAAGGAAGGGTATGTCGTCCCACAGAAACAGCGCAGTGGCAGAGTGACTGAACACATGTCTTTTAGGCAACGTGACAGGTTCACATTCTGGTGTCTCCAGTCAACTGGGCAGGTAGGAAGGGTTGGGAAAGAGGCCTCCTTATCTAAATATATGAAAAGCTAACAGTGTTTTTGTTGATGATAGTATAACTCAGTAACTGCTGGGCCAATTCCTCTGAAAATTCACAGCCACTATAGTCAGCCAGGCGAGAGTGTTTTTAGATGTTCACATACCTGAAATGTCACACCTGGCCCAGATAAGACGCCTTTTTCCTGGCGCTCCCTGGTGAAGGACATGCAGCTGCCTGTGTGTAACTGTCACCCTTTGAGTGTTTGTGCCCTTAGAATGTTCGCTCAGATGGCCAGATATGAGCAGTGGAAACAGTACATAGGCAGTACACACACATACACACGAGGGAGAGGGGAGGGAGGGAGAGGGAGGGGTGGCATGCAAGGGAAGAGAGGGAGGGAGAGGGAAGGGACGAAGGGGGGCATGCAAGGGAAGAGAAGTGAGAGAGGGGAGACAGGAGAGGTGGCACGGGAGGGGAGGCAGGGCCCAGCATCTGATGATACGACCCACCCAGCAGAGGAAAAGGGAAGGAGGAGGGAGAGGGGGTGGCATACAAGCAAGAGAAGTGAGAGAGGGGAGTCAATGAGGGGTGGCATGCAAGGGGAGGGAGAAGCAGGGGGCCCAGCATCTTGATATGACCCATCCACCCTAGCAGAGGAAAAGGGAAGGGAGGGAGGGAGAGGGGTGGCATACAAGGGAAGAGAAGTGAGAGAGGGGAGTCAATGAGGGGTGGCATGCAAGGAGGGAGGCAGGGGGGCCCAGCATCTTGATATGACCCATCCACCCTAGCAGAGGAAAAGGGAAAGGAGGGAGGGGAGGGGTGGCATGCAAGGGAAGAGAAGCGAGAGAGGGAAGAGAGTGAGGGGCGATATGCAAGGGACGGGAGGGAGGGGCCAGGCACCCTTGATTCCCTGAATACTGCGATTACAGTTAAGAAAACCAGGCACGTGTTACTCAGGAGTAAGCTCAGTACAGCAACTGTGACATACTTTGAATGTATTGGCCATACCTCAGAGGGTTTCAGAAGCTGCGCACCCATTGCCACCAACCAAACTTACCTCCCAGGTAAAGGATCACGACCAGCCAGCTTGATGTGTGGAGGGTGCCTTCCATTCCCCACCCCTGCTAAGGGAATGCGGGCACACACATCACTGACATCGCCCAATATCAGGCTGCATGTTTGCATGAGCACGTACTGCTGGCCTCTGCAGTTGATTTGCTGCTACTGTTCCTTTCCCATTTCACCACGATAAGCCACAGCAACGTGTGGCCGGACCACGCTAGTGCTGATTAAGACCCCGGAGAGCTGCTGGCAGGCAGAGAAGAAGACAAGAGGAGGAATTGGTATTTATACCTCACCTTTCTCTCCTGTAAGGAGACTCAACGTGGCTTACAACCTCCTTTCCCTTCCTCCCTCCACAACAGAAACTTTGTGAGGTAGGTGGGACTGAGATAGTTCTGAGAGAACTGTATCTGGCCCATGGACACCCAGCAGGAATGCAGGAGTGCGGAAACACATCTGGTTCACCAGATAAAGCCTCCGTCACTTAGGTGGGGGAGTGGTGAATCAAACCTGATTCTCCAGATTAGAATCCACCTGCTCTTAACCACTACACCACGCTGGCTCTCAAGAAGACCACGGCCAATTACATGGCTCCTTGGCCAAAACTGTATATGAAACAGCTTCAGAACAGATAGAATCTCAATCCAACCCCCCCTTCCCCCTGCCACTGAATTTAAGTATATGTTTTTAGCACTGCCTTTCCCACCAAGTGGATGGGCCTGTCTCCATGGAAATTCCATGCTTGTGCAGGTGTGTTGTGGGTATCTCCTGGTGTGTGGAGGGGAAAGAAAAAAGGGCACCTTGTTGTGGTTAATTGCTGCTTGAATGGATCTCACCATTCCAGACAAGACAATATTACAAGTTAGGATTTCAAGAGGTCTGAGCAAAATAGAACAGTGTTGCTGATCCATGTATTTCAGCCTTGGCGGGGACAAGCAACTTTTAATGGGGCATCACTGGCAACAGGAAGTAACTATATCTCTGTCCCCACCTGCCAACTGTTACATTTCAACAGTTAGCAGCATCGAGAGTTAGGAGCAGTACCCACACAGCTGCTGAGGCCATAGGCACCTGTCATTACAAACACTCTTGAGTGCTCGGGTTCTAAAATAAGACACCGTGTAGCAGTGAGGTTTCGGTGCTACTGCCATTGAGGGAGCTCTGGGGAGTCCCTGGAAACTAACCTCTCTCTGTTTTCTCTCTTTCAGGCTAGGGAGAAAGAAAAAGCGAATTCCCACAAGGCAGCAAAGTACTGGGCTAAGAAGTCCTGCTGTGTGTGTATGCTAAGTGTTGGTGCTTGCCTCTCTCTCACGGTCCTGGTGTTCCTGCTCATCATCCTCATCTCCTACATCTTCTCTCAAGCCAAATGATGCTCTTCGTGAACACGGGCCCAAATAATGTCTTCTGCACGGCTGTCCCAGCTGGATTTATCCTTAGCTGGCATCAAGAAACTCATTGCTTGTCTCCTGCCAAGAAGAAGAAGAGGAAGAGTTTGGATTTATATCCCCCCTTTCTCTCCTGCAGGAGACTCAAAGGGGCTTACAATCTCTTCCCCTCACAACAAAACACCCTGGTGAGGTAGGTGGGCTGAGATTCGAGAAGAGCTGTGACTAGCTCCAAGGTCACCCAGCTGGAGTGGGAGTGCACAGGCTCATCTGAATTCCCCAGATAAGCTCTCCATTAGCTCAGGCTGTGAGAGCTGGGAATCAAACCCGGTTCCTCCAGATTAGATGCACGAGCTCTTAACCTCCTACGCCACTGCTCCTCCCTGGTATCTGTCCTGGCTTTGGGGAGATCGGAGAAGTCAGAGTGTGGAAATGGAGCTACTTCTTCTGCTAGCGTCTTTCTGGGCTCCGCGGTGTCAGAAATACTCCAGAGGCGCTGGTCAACTGCCTCCTTCAAACGCAAGTGGCCCAGCCAGGGTGCGGCTGCTCCAAGTTACTATCTCGGTACGCCCAAACTCATGAGAGTAATGATTCATTTACACGTTCTCAAATCAAATGCTTTATGAGCACCTGACTAGCTTGGCTTGTTTTAGGACAGGGTGCTGGAAAATAAGTGACCAAGGCCTATGCCAGACCTGGCATTATAATGCCCGCCGATTTAATCCTGACTGGCCTCCTCAGCTGCGTTGGGAAAGGGAGCGCTTTGAAAGCCCTGTAGAAGCCGGTTGCTGTCTGGCTGCTGGCTTCGCGGGCTTTCAAAAGCCTCACCCCTGCTTTTGGCCCGTATTCTCCACAATATTTTCTGTTTCTTATGCGGCCCCATGGAAAAAAGAATTGCCTACCCCTGGCCTATGCTTTGAGCTGATAAAAGAAGTCCTCCTCTGTAACATGAGAAGCGATGTGGTGTCCTTATCGCGGTACTGGGTTTTTTTAGCGGGGTCACGTGCCAATCCACCCTGACGTGACCCTGGGCCAGTCATACCTTCTCAGCCTGATGTCAAAGGCTTGTCAGGATAATGTGTGATAACTCATCGGCGTCTGTTGTCCTGAGCTCACTGGAAGGGAGTGCACTTACTTTTACCATTCTTTTTGTTTACATCTATGTTACCCTCCTAAGGAGGAGTCCGGGCCGCCCTCCTTGGGGAGGCTTTTAATAAATTGGGTTATGGGACTGTTATTGGTTGTATTGGACCGTGGTTTTAATGGATTTTAGTACATGTAATAATTGTTTATTTTGTTATAAACTGTATATATGCTGATGTTGTTGTGCACCGCCCAGAGCCCCTTGGGGATGGGGCTGGCCCACAAATCCCAAACAATAAATAAAATAAATAAAAATATCTCCGTTTTTAAAAATTATTAATTTGCTTCTGAGTTATCGAACGGTTCTCTCTGGTTCTAATGAACATAGCAAGAACTGCCCACCCACACCCAAGGCAGGAGTCTCTACATATTTGGAGGCCAGCTATGCAAAGTGGAGAGGGAGACTTTCGAACAATCGAAAGGAGAGGGGAACACCCTCAAAACTGGGTTTGCTGAAGCAGGAGCACGACCCACTTGGCAGCGGGCGTATAACTTTGCTGTCAGCAACTCTGCGAATGGTCTGCTGGATGTATTTGTTTACAATAAATATTTACTTACTAAAAACATGGGTTTGCTGAGATTCGAATTCTTTTTTCTGGTGGCACACTGACAGCATGGAAGGGTCAGCAGAAGCGGGTGAAGATATGAGGACAAGGGGGTTGCACAGCATTCCCCACTGTGCAACTGGAAGCACACAGATTGTTCTCAAAGGAAAGGCAGCCAGAGGGATGAAAGAATTCAGAAGCCTTTATTGGCATACGAAAGTAAGTTAAAATTTTATCAAACAGTAAAATCAATAAATTACAGAAGAGGGATTAATAATTGAACAGCTCAGCCATTTTGTTCCAGCTTTCGACAAGCTGGTCAAAACTGGGTCCCTACCTGATAAAGAGTACGGAAAGAGTTTCTTTTTACTGTTCTAATTTGCATGCAGAGCAGTATGAAGTTGGCAAACCAACAATATGTAAAATAGAACAGAATCTGGCATATTTTCTCCCTGTACACAGAGTCATTTGGAATATGGAACAAGAAGAAATCTATGCAAGACGGGGGCAAGCGGAAGACAGGTGGAGTTGAAGGCAGTGTAGCCTAGTGGGTGTGAAGGGGTCTGCCACCTGCGGCTCTCCAGATGTTCATGGACTACAATTCTCAACAGCAAATTGGCCATGCTGGCAGGGGCTGATGGGATTTGTAGTCCATGGACATCTGGAGAGCCGCAGGTTGCAGACCCCTAGGGAAAGAGCACAATGGGGGAAGGTAGAGGGGCTGCCAGGGAAGAGGCAGAGGAAATAGAGGGGAAGGGTCCCTCTCCTGACATCACAGAGCCCACTGTCATCTGCTCTGGGCCCCCACCCTGCCCACTGGATACCCCTGGATATAATAGGGGGGGTTGAGTCAGGGCATCTTGGGTCACGTGCGTTAAGGGGAATGGAGGCGGGCCCTGTTGTGGTCATGTGATCAGGAAGCAGCAGACGACGGAAACAGCGGCGACCTCATTTTAACCTTTCCTTCCACCCATTGTGGAACCCCGAATAACCCTTCTCTTCAACACCACCCCCTTTCCCCTCCTGGTTGGTTGCTGCCTTCCTCTGCTAACCGCCTCTCGAATCTAGCAGAACTATTTAGTTGCCTTGTTTGGTTGTATAACAAGCTGCCGCTCTTCGCGGTTTTTCTATTGGTCCTTCCGTCTTTCCTCCTCCCTTGCGGCTCGTAGCAAGCAGTCGCTTCCTCCAGTCATCTACTCTCATTGCTCACTCCCTGTTTTGATTCGCTCCCGCAGCTACATAGCCCACCCTCTCTCCCGCCTCCTTCCCAGCTCCCTTTTCATAGGACGCTGCTTTCGCCAGAGCTTTCGCCCTCTGTTCTCCTTTGGCCGATTGGTCTATGAGCCCATCGTTCAGGACTTCGTTCGGACCAATCGGAGATGAGAAAGGCGGAACTTGGGAGTCGCCGGCTGCTGCGGGGTCATTCACTCGGTCCCGGGAAAGGCGCCGCCTGGTGAGGATCTTGGGGAGCTAATGCGCATGAGCATAGGGGGGGGTGGGGGCTCCCTGCAGACAAGAACGGGGTCCAGGGTGTGGGGGGAAAAGAATTTCAGACTGGAACCTATTGCAAGTGCTAGGCCACGGTTCTACGGTAGAAGAAGACAACCTCCCCTGAGCATGTGCAGAGTGCCTGTCCTTTGGCACTAGGCAGCTATGGGCCATCTTCTCGGGTTTGCGAAGGGAAAATGAGGGGAATTTGTCTTTCATGCATACTTGGCTCCGCCCCTGCACGTGTCATAATATTGTAAATATTATTCACTACTGATATATATTTCAAGCTCTTAAAACAGGGATTTCCAACTCTGGCCCTTCAGATTTTCATGGACTACGACTCCCATCAGCCCCTGCCAGCTGGGAATGTAGTCCATGAACATCTGGAGGGCCAGAGTTGGACATCGATTCCAATGGGCCATGCTGGCAGGGGGTGATGGGAATCGTAGTCCATACACATTTGGGGGCAGTTGGATACCCCTATCTTAAAGCGATACAACAGTCTTGCCGGGTAGGTCAGTGTTGTGTGTGTGTTTTAGAGAAGAGCTATTATATGTGGTCAGTGTAGGTTCCTACTGCACTAAAAAGATCAAGTATTTTTAAGGTGTAATCTTTATTCGAAAAGTGGGGAAAAAAACTCTTAATCCTCAACAGGTTTGATTTTTTTTTTCCTAACTGGGAAAACCAACTAACAATGACCCTGAAAGACCAGGTCCGGTCTGCAGTTTCAAAATGGACAAAAAATAAAATTTAAACTAGGGTGGGGCACTAATGGCAACAATTAAAAACAAGAGCCTGTCTTTAGAGGAAGTGGTTCTAACTGAAGAAGGACGGAAGTCAGCCTTTCCCGGGTGGAGGTGCTTGCAATTGCAGCAGACGGCCAGTAGAAGGAGCTTTATTACGCTGTCAGGTCTTTGCCCTTTCTAAGAAATTCTGTGACATTCTTGGCTTATATCATAGGTGTCAAACTCAGGCCCTCCAGATGTTATGGACTTCAGTTCCCATCATCATGCTGGCAGGGGATGATGGGAAATGTAGTCCATAACATCTGGAGGGCCGCGAATTTGACACCTGTGGCTTATAGGATCAGTGTCAGATAACAGCCGGTCAGTAGACCCTCTGTCAGCCCTTCCGTGGTTGTTTTTTCCACAAGGCCTGGCTTTATTTATTTATTTCATTTTTATCCTGACTTTCTCTCCAATGGGCCCCCAAAGCCAGGGGTGTACTGCCCAGGGGGACATATGGGATCAAATGTCCCTGGGCTGCAGCCATTTAGTCACATGGGGGGGGCAGAGAATCGCCCCCCTCCCACACCCCTCCTCCTTCCTCCCCCCGGGTCCATACACTGACTTCAAGGCCTGGTGCAAAAAAAATATGTTTGGTCATGGTGGGGGAGGGCAGCCACCTATACGGGGAGCGGGGGCGTGTGGAAAACTCAGATTTTGCACTGGGCTACATTTTCCCTAGACAGGCCTCTGCCCAAAGCAGTTTACGTTGTTCTCGTCCATTTTATCCTCGCTCCTCCACAGTATTGCCATGAGGGCCAACCTGTTCTTGTCAGATCTCAGAAGCTAAGCCGGGTTGGCCTGGTTAGCTCTTGGATGAAAGACCACCAAGGAAGTCCAGGGTCGCTACAAAGAGGCGGGCAGCGGCAAGCCACCTTTGAACCTCTCTTGCCTTGAAAACTCTACAGGGTCACCAAAAGTCAGCTGAGACTTGATGGCACTTTCCCCTCCCGATCTGTTTACGCTAACTTTGTTTGAGGGTCTAAAGGGAGGCTCGTCAGCAAAGGACGGTGGCTTGCACAGGGAATCGTTCAGTCAACAGACAGGGCTTTTCTGCCTGATGAAAGAATGCTCCTTTATCTCCTCCACCACTCCCCTAGAAAGCAACGTTTGCCCTCGCTTGCTCCTAGCTGCTCTCGCTCAACAGCCCTCTTCGCTTCATGCCTTGGCTGCCTCATCTTCGGCCCCTCCAAATGGCCCTCCCAATGCTGTCCTTCCCGCTTCTCTTCCCAGTCTTCTAGTGAGGGGCAGGCAGGCAGTACATGCGTGCCGCTAACTCTCACCTTGGCAGTACCCAGCGGTTTTAAAATGTCTCCTCTGGCGCCTCCTCGGCCCCTTGCTTTTCAGATCTCCTCTGCACGACCCGTCCATTCCTGTGGTAAGATGACCCTGGGACTCTACCTGGATGAGGGAACTCCGATTGGGCTTGGAGCAAAGGAATTTTACCAGAAATACGATCCCAAGGATGTTATTGGCAGGTAAATGTGGGAAAGGATGGCAGGGGGAGGGGTGAGCTTCTGTTGAATAGCGGTATTTACAGCTGCAACATTTGTTGGAATCTAACTATGACCCGGCAGCCCTGAGTGTTTCAGACGCTCCCTTCATCTTGGAAACTCTGATTGATCAAAGCAGAAAATGAACTCTACAATACTGTTGGTTGTGGTGGGTTTTTTCTCCGCTGGCTGTGTGGCTGTGGTCTGCAGATATTGTTCCCAACATTTTGCCTGCATCTGTGGCTGGCATCTTCAGAGGTGTATCACAGAGGGAAGCCTGTTACACGCTGTGTCCTTCTTCCCACACACTGTCCTTCTCTCGTGGCGCAGGAGGTTAAGAGCTCGTGGGTATCTAATCATGTATCTAACTGGAGGAACTGCTTGATTCCCCAGCTCTGCCACCTGAGCTGTGGGAGGCTTATCTGGGAATTCAGATTAGCCTGTGAACTCCCACACACGCCAGCTGGGTGACCTTGGGCTAGTCACAGCTTCTCGGAGGTTTCCTCTCAGCCCCACCCACCTCACAGGGTGTTTGTTGTGAGGGGAAGGGCAAGGGAGATTGTGGGGTGCCCTTTGGAGTCCCCTGCAGGAGAGAAAGGGGGGGATTATAAATCCAAACTCTTCTTCTTCTTCTTCTCTGTGATACACCTCTGAAGATGCCAGCCACAGATGCAGGCGAAACGTTAGGAACAAGATCCACCAGACCACGGCCAAACAGCCAAAAAACACCACCACTACAATATTGATTTATACATTGTTGATGTTGATAATGCGACATGCAACGTTTCAGAAATGAACAGGATAAGGAGCTGGGTTGCCCTATTTAGTCCAAGCAATGGAATATTGCCCTAAATCTTAGGCCTGTTGTTGCTGTGAACCTTAAACTGTGACTTATTCAGCAAACAATTGTGTTTAGGTTCTACTGGATGGATGCCACAGAATCTTTTTAGCAAATGACTAAAGTGTTTAATTGTGTTTAGCAAATGACTAAGTAAAGTGTTTAATTTAATTCAAAATGCTGGGGGGAAGAATTAGGACTAATAAAAGGAAACACTTCTTCACGCAACGGAGCAGGGTTTGAATATTGCCACAGGAGGTCGTGATGCCCAACACTCTGGATATCTTTAAAAGCGTCTGTGACAGATTTATGGAGGAGAAGTCGATTTATGGCTACCAATCTTGATCCTCCTTGATCTGAGATTGCAAATGCCTTAACAGTCCAGGTGCTCGGGAGCAGCAGCAGCAGAAGGAGGCCATTGCTTTCACCTCCTGCATGTGAGCTCCCCAAGGCACCTGGTGGCCACTGCGAGTAGCAGAGAGCTGGACTAGATGGACTCTGGTCTGATCCAGCTGGCTTGTTCTTATGTTCTTATTGTTGGCAACGTAACTTACAGGACATATCTCCTAAGCATAGTCTGTGGCCTTGTCTGGTTTGTCACTGTTCTTTCGAGGAAGCAGTTACTCACGCCAGCTTTGTATTAGAACATTCATCTACCTTTTAAACTATTCACCTACCTTCTGGAGGTGAAAAGAAATCCCTCTGAGCCCTTCGTGTTGCTAAAAGACTTATATTACAACCCTGGAGAGAGAAATGCCCACCAGTGGATTGAGGACTTCCCAACCTTATCAGTACTTGAATGTATGGCACATAGATAACAAGTGCACATGGATGTATTTTTAAATATTTTTAAACTTTTTTAGTTTAAAAAGTAGAACCAGGGGGCATTCATTGAAAATGCTGGAGGGAAGAATTAGGACTAATAAAAGGAAACACTTCTTCACTTAACGCAGATTGGTGTTTGGAATATGCTGCCACAGGAGGGGTGATGGCCACCAACCTGATAGCTTTAAAAAGGGCTTGGATAGATGGGAGGAGAAGTCGATCTATGGCTACCTCAATCTTGATCCTCCTTGCATCTCAGATTGCAAATGTCTTTAGCAGACCAGGTTTCAGAGCAGCAGCAGCAGCAGAAGGCCATTGCTTTCATCACCTCCTGCACGTGAGCTCCCAAAGGCACCTGGTGGGCCACTGCGAGTAGCAGAGTGCTGGACTAGATGGACTCTGGTCTGATCCAGCAGGCTAGTTCTTATGTTCTTATGTTCTTTTTATTGATGCCTAGCTGTAGACTTACCACCACTGTTGCTATTGTTTGATATACACTTTATTCCTTTCTGGTTGGGAAGGGTAGATAAATGTTAAAAATTGTTTTTTAAAAAGGAGCGGGGTTTGGTGGAAGGGGAGTTTCTCCATTTTTATTGTAACCTGTTAACCTGACTTTTCCAGAACTTTGATCTCTCTTCCTCTCTCTTTGCTGTTGGCTTGTGCTTTCCCGCAGGGGTGTGAGCAGCGTGGTCCGGCGCTGCATACACAAACAGACAGGCCAGGAGTATGCCGTGAAGATTATAGAGCTAACCTCTAGAGATGCATGGACCTCAACCAGCAGTTGGATGAGGTGCGAGTGTCTACGGGCAAAGAGATTGAGATCCTGCGGCAAGTCTCCGGTCACCCCTATATCAGTGAGTTACAGTTCTTTGCCGCCAAAGCCCTTGTCTCTGTAAGCCAAATATTTATTCCGGTCTTTGGCCCTCCCTCTGTGAAACAGCAGTGTTTTTTTCTGTTGTGCTGAACAGGCATTTTTAAATTGATCCTGACTCTCAGACATTTCATACTAGTGCTTCTGTTCTCAGAATTCATCCCAATATTTTAGGCCAGTCGTGGCGAACCTTTGGCACTCCAGATGTTATGGACTGCAATTCCCATCAGCCCCTGCCAGCATGGCCATTTGGCTGTGCTGGCAGGGGCTGATGAGAATTGTAGTCCATAACATCTGGAGTGCCAAAGGTTCGCCACCACGGTTTTAGGCTGATGGATCACATCCATAATACTGTTACGTTGCCTCATCCCTCAAACTCAGATCAGTATTATGGTCTGTAATTCGCCTCTTTACCAATGAGTTGCTCTAAATCAGGGGTCTACAACCTGCGGCTCTCCAGATGTTCATGGACTACAAATCCCACCAGCCCCTGCCAGCATGGCCAGTTGGGAATTGTAGTCCATGAACATCTGGAGAACCGCAGGTTGCAGACCCCTGCTGATGGGAATTGTAGTCCATGAACATCTGGAGAGCCGCAGATTGCAGACCCCGCTGATGGGAATTGTAGTCCATGAACATCTGGAGAGCCGCAGGTTGCAGACCCCCGCTGATGGAAATTGTAGTCCATGAACATCTGGAGAGCCGCAGATTGCAGACCCCGCTGATGGGAATTGTAGTCCATAAACATCTGGAGAGCCACAGGTTGCAGACCCCTGCTGATGGGAATTGTAGTACATGAACACCTGGAGAGCCTCAGATTGCAGACCCCGCTGATGGGAATTGTAGTCCATGAACATCTGGAGAGCCACAAGTTGCAGACCCCTGCTGATGGGAATTGTAGTACATGAACATCTGGAGAGCCGCAGATTGCAGACCCCGCTGATGGGAATTGTAGTCCATGAACATCTGGAGAGCAGCAGGTTGCAGACCCCTGCTCTAAATCCTGCTAAATTATGGTGGTTCAGCCCCATAGAAGACATTCCTCTCCTCTTGTTATATAGAACATGACTGAACATAAACTAGTCTGCATGCTGGCTGAATCGCTCTTCAACGGTTTGTGGGCATACACTGGTTTGTAATGTTTGTGTTCTGTCACTAGGTGGTGCTCTAGTGCTGTTGTGTTTCTTTGCCTGTGCTGAAGGAAACAACGCCAGGGCTGCTTAAGCCTTCCTCTCTTTATTTTCTCTTCCTCCAGTTACTCTTATAGATTCGTATGAGTCATCCACCTTCATGTTCCTGGTATTTGACTTGTAAGTAACAATCCACCAAAAGGATATGAGAAATAGCCTTTCTAATTGTTGCAAGTATCAGTTTCATCAAGGGTACAAATTTTTTTTAAAAATCCTACGGTTTCCCTTTGCACTTGCTTCTTCTGACTCAGATATCCACCTTGGGTTATTATAAAATGTATATGTAAAGGCTCAATGTTATTTATTTACTTATTTTAATATTAGGACATTTTCATTATCCTGTTGTTTTAATTAGTAATTCTCCAGAGCCTGAGGAGTGGATATATCCTTTTAGCAAATAGAACTAAATTGGGAAGTGCCAGACATTTCCTGGCGTTGGATCTTAAATATAGTCAAATGGTATCTGTTTTACAAATTTGTCTTTGAATTGAATGGCTCAACCCTTTTAATCCATTTTATATTTTTACATATGAACTGCCAAGTTGGAAAGCAAAATCCAGAGATGTAACATATGATTTTAAATTTAATAATTTAATAATAGTGTATAACCACTGTCCAATAACTAATGCCAATAAAGGTTATTGTGTGTGTGTGTGTGTGTGTGTGTGTGACTCGGATATCAACTGGGGTTACCAAAATAACGTGAAGGGAGCCGGAAGCAAGGCTAGGAGGAGAAACTGCATTTGTCTGAGTTGATCGCTGTTGGAAAGAAAGGGTGCCTCGAGTGTTGTTGGTTTTCCGGGCTGTATGGCCGTGTTCCGGTAGCATTTTCTCCTGACATCTTGCCTGCATCTGTGGCTGGCATCTTCAGGTGAACACGGCCATGCAGCCTGGAAAACCCACAACACTCCATTGATTCTGGCTGTGAAAGCCTTCGACAATACACAGGGGGTGCCTAGTTTATGCTGACTTCGCCAGCACTGCAGACTGAACCGATGTTTCTTTTGGACCTGCCCTGGGGTGTGTTTCTTACTTTTCCTCTGTACTTCACTTAATTTTCAGTCGATGCAACTGTAGATAATGTACAGTTTTTACACCATGGTCTTGCTCTGGCCTCTCAAGGAAAATAACCCTGCAAAACACCACTTGAAAAGTCTATCTGAGGCAGGACATGAACCCGAGTTCTTCTAAGTTAAAGTCATTAGTCCTCTGGCTCTCACCCCTAAAATGCCATTGGGGAGTGGTGGGGAATAGTCCGATTCTCTTGTCCGCACTGTCCCCGGAAGTGGATTTACCCCAGATCCTCTGAGAGCCAGCGGGGAGTAGTGGATAAAAGCAGGTGGATTCTAATCAGGAGAACCGGGTTTGATTCCCGCACTCCTCCACCTGAGTGGCGGAGGCTTATCTGGGGAACCGGATGTGTTTCCGCACTCCTGCATTCCTGCTGGGTGACCTTGGACCGGGCACACTTCTCTCAGGACTCTCTCAGCTCCACCTATCTCACCTTTTGTGGGAAGAGGAAGGGAAAGGAGCTTGTCAGCCACCTTGAGTCTCCTTACAGGAGAGAAAAGGTGGGGTATAAATCCAGACTCTTCCTTTTCTTCTTCTGCAGGATGAGACGTGGAGAGCTTTTTGACTACCTTACAGAGAAGGTAACCCTTAGCGAGAAAGAAACCAGGTAAGGGGTTGTAGCGCTCGAACATACACCTGCCTGCTCCAGCCCCTGCTTTCTGCTGTGGGCCTCCAATCCTGGGGGCTGCGGTAGACAAGGCCCTGTTCCCCACTCTCGTAGGTGCATCATGCGAGCCCTTTTGGAGGCCGTGAGCTACCTTCACGCCCACAACATCATCCACCGCGACCTCAAGCCCGGTGAACATCTCATGGGACTCGACCAGCTCAACATCAAGCTGTCCGATTTCGGCTTCTCCTGCCATTTGGAGCCAGGAGAGAAGCTGAGAGGTGGGGGAGAGGGGCCGGGCTGGGGAGGGGCGTGGAGCTCTGGTCTACACCGCAGGGCCAGCCCGTGCATTGCCTTGGGAAAGGAGCGGGATGCATGCATATGTCCGACTTAAGACTGTCTGCTAAGATTTGGGCAGAAGAGACGCTGAACCCGCTGGTTTTTTTGAATGCTTGACTGTCTCCCCATCCCCTGACAGAGCTCTGTGGAACTCCTGGCTACTTGGCCCCAGAGATCCTTAAATGCTCCATGGATGAGACTCATCCTGGCTATGGAAAAGAAGTGGACCTGTAAGTAGCATCAACTCTTACCCTTAGAGGAAAGGTTTATTAGAGGGGGGTTTACTGGGGGGCAGGAACCCCTTTAGCTTGGAGACTCTTTAGTTTGGAGGAGGAGACTAGGAACCAGGGGCATTCCATTGAAAAATGCTGGGAAGAATTAGGGACTAATAAAAGGGAAACACTTCTGCACACGAACGTGTGTGATTGGTGTTTGGAATATGCTGCCAGCCAGGAGGTGGTGATGGCCACCAACCTGGGATAGCTTTAAAAGGGGCTTGGACAGATTTATGGAGGAGAAGTCAATTTATGGCTACCAATCTTGATCCTCTTTGATCTGAGATTGCAAATGCCTTAGCAGACCAGGTGCTCAGGAGCAGCAGCCGCAGAAGGCCATTGCTTTCACCTCCTGCATGTGAGCTCCCAAAGGCACCTGGTGGGCCACTGCGAGTAGCAGAGAGCTGGACTAGATGGACTCTGGTCTGATCCAGCAGGCTAGTTCTTATGTTCTTATGTTCTTAACCGAAGAATGGCGGTCTGCTAAGTCAGGAACTTGGAGCAGATGCCAGGGTCTCAGACTTGATTCTAGGAAGGTTGGAGGCAGTGGCATAGCTGTGTAAAACTGTGCCAGAGGCTTACTTTGGGAACTCCCCCCTTTCACACACACAGCTGCGCCCCAACCCCACACAGCTGTATCCTGCCCCCAAATTCCCAGTGGAGTTAGGGACAGGGACACCATTGAATGCTGGCCAGTAGGGCTCACGCCACCCTCAGACTCCACCCTCATGATTCTAAGAAGCTGCATGAGTTATGTACGCTGTGAAATTGTGTAGAGCAGGGGTCTGCCACCTGCGGCTCTCCAGATGTTCATGAACTACAATTCCCATCACCCCCTGCCAGCCGGCTAACTGAATCAATGTTCAGCTTTGTTCTCCAGGATGTTCATGGACTACATTCCCAGCTGGCAGGGGCTGATGGGAGTCGTAGTCCATGAACATCTGGAGGGCCAGAGTTGGAAATCCCTGCTTTAAGAGCCTGAAATATATATCAGGAGTGAATAATATTTACAATATTATGACACGTTCAGGGGCGGAGCCAAGTATGCATGAAAGACAAATTCCCTCCACCTTCCCTTCACAAATTCCCTGGCCATGCTGACAGGGACTGATGGGAATTGTAGTTCATGAACATCTGGAGAGCCGCAGGTGGCAGACCCCAGGTGTAGAGTGTGGGTTGGGCCGACGCTGCTCTCGCTTGCCTGTTCTTTGGCCTTAGGATGGACCGGAAGAGGTGCAAGAAACACCCGCTCTTTAAATCTCTTTCTCCCTCTCCCCCTCCCCTGAAAAAGCTGGGCCTGCGGCGTCATCTTCTTCACCCTCCTGGCTGGCTCCCCCCCTTTCTGGCACCGCAAGCAGATGCTGATGCTTCGGATGATCATGGAGGGCCAGTACCAGTTCGGTTCTCCGGAGTGGGACGACCGGTCCGGCTAACTGCCAAGCGACTTTGGTGAGGCGACTCGACGCTAATCAGCGGGCACAACATCGGTCAGCCGCCAAGGGGTGGTCCGGGCAGCTTGCATCGCAATTCGTGGATCTGTGCCTGATCCGTGTCTCTCGCAGGGAACATCTCTCCCCGCCTGCCTCTTGCAGACCCCACGGTTGCTGCAAGTGGGACCCGTGCAGTGCCTGGACCAGCTGAGCAGGCCCCTCCAGCACCTCGCTTTTTTCCAGCTGCCAAGGGCTGCCGCGAGCTCCACCACTTCAGTCCCTACCACAAATTCAGAGTACGTCTCTCTCCCTTTCATCCTTTTGCTTTGCTCTTCTCCCAGATCTGTTAATCTATCAGGCTCTGCCAGTCATGGTTCCCATTCCCAACTCGGCTAAAAAGGGAGGGGCTCTTGTAGGGTTGGTTCCCTTGTTCTGTAGAACATCTCTGTGCTTATTTCCTGGTCTTTATCTCAGCTCCAGCTCGGCCTTCTGTCTCTCCTGCTCTGTCATTCATTGGATTTTTCCCTCTATAAAAAATGAGTGCCTTTCTCTTGGAGTAGGTGTAACAGGTTCTGAAGTTAGGGGAAGCAAGCACATAGAAAAGGGCGCCACGACCCAGGAGAACAGCGCACCTGATCTAGTTGCTTAACACTTCCTGAGGTGGGTGCATATCCGTACGTTGGGAGAGGAAGAAGAAGAAGAAGAAGAGTTTGGATTTATATCCCCCCTTTCTCTCTCCTTGCCCTTCCCCCCTCACAACAAACACCCTGTGAGGTAGGTGGGCTGAGAGCTCCCTCGAGAAGCTGTGACTAGGCCTAAGGTCACCCAGCCATGGCAGGTGGGAGTGTACAGGCTAATCTGAATTCCCAGATAAGCCTCCACAGCTCAGGGCGGCAGAGCTGGGAATCAAACCCGGTTCCTCCTGATTGGATGACACGGGAGTTTTGAAACCTCCTACTACAGGACCTTAAAAAGAAGATAACGGAGAGAGATTTCCTTTCCCCTTGCCTTGTGTTTTTTAGTAAGCTTTTCAGCCTTCTTTTCAAGACATGCAGCAATAATGCACCTCCAATCCACTTCTCCCGATGGTTTGCATGTGGATTTTGCTATTCCTCAAGACAGCTGCAAAGTGGGATCGAAAGTGCATTATTCTTGCATGTGCGGAAGGGGCCTCAGCTCTCCCCGCTTAAGTTTCTTGCATTTTTATAAGGCGTTTCTAAGGAATGGAAGGAAGCGAAAGACTTGTTGCATAGCACTGACACCCAGTGAAATCTCCTATGGTATATAGTAAGTGATATTATTAGTGTGGTCTCCCCATCTCCATAGGCACACATTCCCTTTTGCAAAGCTGGATTGCACCTTTGGGGGGTGGGGAGGGTACCTCTTCCCATCCATAGGCACTCATCCCATTTGCAAAGCTGGATCCTGGCTTTGCAGAGGAAGATGGAAGCCAGCAGGGTGCCTGTGAAGATAGGAAGAGTTCTCCTCATCTTCATAGACATCTGAACAAAGGTAGCAGCATTCCCTATAGCGGCAGCCTTTGCAAGGGCTGCTGGGAAGTGTAGTCCTTGCCCCTCCAGAAAGCGCTAGAGTCTGGGCTCTTGTGGATAGCTGAGGATTACACCCTCTCCAGCAGTCCTTGATTTTTCAGATTCGTTGTCAGGAACACGCTGCTCAATTGAACAGTGGGATTGTACGTGTAATGCCAGATCTTGACCAATTAGTTAAATGTGATCTGGGGGGAAAACTAGTTTCTTGTGTCTCCTATTTACTGTAAGTATTTCTTCTTCCTGCGACAGGTGATAGCATGGACCGTTCGGGCCTCCCTCCGCATCTTCTCCAACTACCGACGGGTGCGGCCGGTCACCAAGGGGAGCTGTTGCTGTCCGGGATCCGTATCGGCTGAAGGGGGGTGCGCGAACTGATCGACGCCATGCCTTCCGCCAGATTCCACGGACACTGGGTCAAAAGGGCGCAGTAGCAGAACCGGTCAGCTCTCTGAAAACGCCCCTAAGGCCATCATCCAGCTGGTCTTGCTTCAGCACGTGGAAGGGAGTCAGCCTCATGCTATGGACGCATCCTCCCAACTAGGGGTCGGATTGCCGCTCCGGCACAACTGAGATCAGAGGGTCTCTGACGTCCTCGGAGGGGAAAGGAGAGAGGGGAACGGCTCTCCCTCTCCTGCTAGACTGGCAAGTTGCGGAGGCCTCTTGGAAGAGGAACATTTGCCCTTGCATGCAAAGGGGTCCAAAAAGGCGGGGGGAACCCCACTTTCAGGGTCATGGGATTCTGACCCGTGTGGCTGGCAGGAGCGACGGACTTCAGATCCGCATGGAGCCAAGAACACAGAGCATCAATACGGTTCGTGATGTTAGGATTATGGAGAATTGGAGCGGACCATGGTGTGTGTGCGTGTGTGTGTGTGTGTGTGTGTGTGTGTGTGTGTGTGTGTGTGTGTGTGTGTGTTTTGATCTCTGCATTGCAGGAATCGGGGGTGTTTGCCAACATCTGTTGTCACGGTAAGGAGGTACCCTGTCTCTCACCCCCTCCAGCTGCCAAATTTCCCTACTGCTGTGTAAATTGACATCATGTGTGGTCAGTATTGGTTGGCTGGGGGCCCAGAGGGACTGGGGGGAGGGCTTAGGACTGGTCCCCTGCAGCCCCTCCCCCATTTCTCTATTAAAGGGAATTGGGCTGGGCTTTTCTGTGTGTCTCTGGTTGCATCCCCCACCTCTGTTCATGACCTAAATGGAATAAAAATGGAGATGTGGTCCAAACTAGTCTCTAATCCAGTGTTTCCCAACCTTTTCGAGGTCAGGGTACCCTTGACCTCACTTCAGCCCACGGGTACACTCCAGCCACACCCCCTCCACCTTCCTCCATTGCCCCTGCTCGGGCCATTAATATTCCCACCTTCCTCCCATTCACCCCTGTGCTGTCATTATCACTCTTCCACCTTCCTCCCAGGGGTGAAGGGAAGCACTTGGGATGGGGGCGGCTGCGGACCTTGTGGCAGGCCCCCTGCCCCATGGGCCAGCTCCATGTCTCCTTGCTGGCCGGTGGGAGACACACCACAAAATATGAGGGCGGTAGTGTGCTGCCGCGATACCTCCAAGACATGTTCTCCTCACGGCATTCCCAGGGTACCAGGGAACCCTGGTTGAGAATGGCTGCTCTAATCATTCCCCAAACGCTGTATGTGGCAGGGGCGTCGCTGCAACGGGGCCATTTGGGCAGCAGGCCGAATACGAGATTAGAGCGCACCTGCTCTCGACCGCTACGCCGCTGCTGCTCTGAAGAAGTCCCAGAGGAGAAAATTCTTCCTTCAGGGAGAGATCTGGATCCTAAACGGCAGCTGTACTGATGGTCTAGAAAAGTCATCAGCCGTTTTAACAATGCACCTCCAGGGAGTCTGGTAGCAGCAGAAAGTGCCGTCAAGTCAGGGCTGCCTTCCCCTATTACAGGGGTCTGCAACCTGTGGCTCTCCGGATGTTCACGGACTACAATTCCCATCAGCCCCTGCCAGCACGGCCAATTGGCCATGAACATCTGGAGAGCCACAGGTTGCAGACCCCTGCCCTATTATTTAATTTATTTATTTGTGTGTTTGATTTGGGAACCGCCCACCCCCGAAGGGCTCTGGGATTTGGGAACCGCCCACCCCTATTACTTCCTTTGATTTGGGAACCGCCCACCCCCGAAGGGAACCGCCCACCCCTATTACTTCCTTAGGGGATCGTCCCAAAATGATATCACCTAAATGCCATCTCCTGCGTTGCTCTTTATTGAATCCTTTTCAGTGCAAGTGCGGGAAGAAACCATAATAAACAAAATGAAGGAGATCAACTCAAAAAGAAGTGAAAGGGAGGGAGATGAGAAACATTAAGAAACATAAGTAAAGAACATGAGCGAGTAATAGCTGCATAATCTTTAGGCACGGTGGAGCCAATTAATCGTCAGACTTCAAGCAAACC
The DNA here is from genome assembly GCF_021028975.2 of Sphaerodactylus townsendi. Lineage (NCBI taxonomy): Eukaryota > Metazoa > Chordata > Lepidosauria > Squamata > Sphaerodactylidae > Sphaerodactylus > Sphaerodactylus townsendi. Next base: position 31,537,010 of record NC_059439.1, read on the forward strand.
TGCCTCCCTCCCCGGCCAAAAAGGCATGCTAGGGGATCCTATGCTCTCCCTCCCCGCGGGCAAAAGGAAGGTGCCGTCTTTTTCCCAAATATTTATTCAAGGTGCCGTCTTTTTCCCCCAACATTTATTCTGTTTCCATTTCCACCTCCCCCCCCAAACTCCTCGGCCTCTCACTTCTTCACTCTTGCCTCTTGCTGCTGCCTTTGCCGGCGCTGGACCCCTTCTCCAGCTGCACCAACTTGCTACTGAATTGTTCCTCTGTGGCCTGCAGGCGCTGCTCTACCGACAGGCGCAGCTGGGCCAGCTCTTGGTTCAGCTGGGCCGAGATATATTCGCGCAGGGCGGCAGTGGGGTCTAGAGAGAGGGGGGGGAGCTGAAGGGCGCCGGTCAGCTGGCTGGCTGAAGTGCAGTTTCAAATCCCTCACCTCTAATGGGCCTCAGAGACAGCACGGGGGGGGCTCTGGGACCACCTCCTGTTCTTTTCTTACCTTCCTCTCATGGCGTGGTTTCCTCATCTTCCCTCCTGCACGCCAGGAGACATTGGAGGCTCTGCGTTCTCTGCCGCCTCTGCTGCTGCAGGAAAGAGGGAGGCTGCAGGCTCAGAAGAGGGGATGCGCGAGGAGGAACGGAATGGGGGGGGATAATGATCAAGGCGGGGATAAGTGATCGAAGTCTATAAAATGTATGCATGGGGTAGAAAATGTTGACAGAGAGAAATTTTTCTCTTCTCACAAATACTAGAACCAGGGGCATCCATTGAAAATGCTGGGGGGAAGAATTAGGACTAATAAAAGGAAACACTTCTTCAATGCTAACGTGTGATTGGTGTTTGGAATATGCTGCCACAGGAGGTGGTGATGGCCACTCACCTGGATAGCTTTAAAAGGGGATTGGGCAGATTTATGGAGGAGAAGTCGATCTTTGGCTACCACTCTTGATCCTCCTCGATCTCAGATTTCAAATGCCTTAACAGTCCAGGTGCTCGGGAGCAACAGCCGCAGAAGGCCATTGCTTCTCAACATCCTGTTTCCGTGAGCCCTCCCTGGGCTAATGGCACCTGGTGGGCCACTGTGAGTAGCAGAGAGCTGGACTAGATGGACTCTGGTCTGATCCAGCTGGCTTGTTCTTATGTTCTTATGGCTTTGTCTGAGCCGTGGTTGTGTAATAATGGGAACCTTCATTCATCTGAGCAGGTTCGCACCACTTCGGCAGAACCGGTTGTTAAAACGGTGCTTGTAAACAACCAGTTGTTAAATTATTTGAATCCCCCCCACTGGTCAAGAGTGATTGTGAATGATCAGGACCCTGCTGATATCTTGAACCTCCTGACCTTCTCAAGAGGCGTGTAAAAGAGCTGAAGGTCCAAAAACGGGTTGCAGGAAACATCCCCACATTTTACCTTCCTCTTTGGGCTCCGGCATCCCAACATAGGAGAAGGATACATCCAGCCGCACCTAGAGGAAGAAGGAAACGGAGGCTTCAGGGCTTGTGTGTGTGTCACAGGTGGACTGATTTACTCAACTGGTCTCCTTGGTTCGTTATTTTCTAGTCCCACGTTATTTAGCTTTTGCGGATTTATTATTTGCTATTATCGATATTTATATACCGTAGCCTATATCCCCTATATGGGCTCTGACGGTAAACAACATTGGATAACTTTCGTGCAGCTCCCTTTGGGGACAGAGGCGGTTAACAACAATAGCAATAATAATATATCATTAGATGACATCATCAAACATAAAAACATAAAATTACAGCGTTCTACATAAACTACTTGGTGTCCAACATTAAAACTATCAATAAAACTCTACCAGAGAAGGGCGGATGGTAAATCTGGGAATGTCACAATTAGCTCCTGCGACTCCCAGACACGCCAGTTGGGTGAAGCTTTTGGCTAGCTTTACTGTATCCATGAGGGCCAGAAACTTGCTGTTAACAAGAATATCAGCAGTGGCAGCCAAATGGCGTTGGAGGGGCAAGGACATTGTCAGCAATGAACTTTTCACAGCCCTTTGGGGACATTGAGCGCGGGATGCCCACGTAAATCCAAACTCTTATAATAATAAGAATAATAATAAAATAATAATAAATGTCTCCAATACAATGCCATTTTGCCTCCCATACTGAAGATGGGGGGCCCTTCCCCACCCGCTGGGGGGCCTGCAGAGATTACTTGACCTGTGGGGTGAAAGCATATTTGTAAAGTTTGAAGTGTCGGAAGTAGGTGTTGATCATGTAATCGGCTATCAGCACCAGCTGATCTTGACTGAAGAGATCGATGCTGAAGGGAGGTCTCTATAAAGGGAGCAGAGAAAGGAGTCAAAGGAGGAGGCGGGAGGGTGCCGCCATTGTGACGATCTCAGCTGGGTTACGCTCCTGTTCTTGCCATGTCTGGCACAAGGGCCCTCACCCGAATAGAGTGGCAGAAAACCAGTTCGGTGAAATACTTGTAGCATTCCTCCACGTTTGGTAGCGGTGTTTCTGCAGGGGTGGAGAAGCGTTGGAAGTCAGTGGAGGATCAGTGGTCTCCAGTGGTGTTTCCCCCCCTTCCCCTTCCCCTTCCCCTCCTTACCCACACAGGCCTCGTGCGTATCCTTCACAATGGAGAAAAAGGCCGAGGTCTGCTCCCGGTTGAATCCCTGCTTCAGGCAGAACTGGATGCAGTAGAAATATAGATCCAACAAGATAGCGGAGCGCGGATTTGAGGGGAAATCTTGCAAACTGAGCAGCTCAGAGAGGAGACTGGCCAAGAAAAAGAAACAGGGGAGGGATCAATACAGGCACAGTGTTTGTTTTTTATTTGCAAAATTCTTACAGCTTTTGCCTGCCTTGTCTAGAGCAGGGATCTGCAACCTGCGGCTCTCCAGATGTTCAAGGACTACAATTCCCATCAGCCCCTGCCAGCATGGCCAGTTGGCAGGCAGGGGCTGATGGCTGGCAGGGGCTGATGGGATTTGTAGTCCTTGAACATCTGGAGAGCCGCAGGTTGCAGACCCCTGGTCTAGAGTGTGAATAATTAAAGCACAAATCTGCCTTTTGGGTAGGGCTAGCGGGCAATTGTAGGTTTTTCTAGATGCTACCTTTCTCTGTTGTGCATTTAGTTGTAGATGAACAGAATCAGAATTTGTCTTTGTATGTACAGCGTGCGTCTTGTAACACAGCTGTGGCAGCTGTGAAAAAGGCAAACTATGCTGGGGATAATTAGGAACGGAATTGAGAATAAAACTGCAAAGATTGTCATGCCCTTATATAGAGCAGTGGTGCGACCACTCTTGGAATACTGTGTTCAGTTCTGGTCGCCACATCTCAAAAAGGATATAGAAGAGATAGAAAAAGTGCAGAGAAGGGCAACGAGGATGATTGAGGGACTGGAGCACCTTCTTTATGAGGAGAGGCTGCAGCGTTTGGGACTCTTTAGTTTGGAGAGGAGACATCTGAGGGGGGATATGATTGAAGTCTATAAAATTATGCATGGGGTAGAAAATGTTGACAGAGAGAAATTTTTCTCTCTTTCTCACAATACTAGAACCAGGGGGCATCCATTGAAAATGCTGGGGGGAAGAATTAGGACTAATAAAAGTTGAAACACTCCCCTTCACGCATGCGGTGATTGGTGTTTGGAATATGCTGCCACAGGAGGTGGTGATGGCCACTCAACCTGGATAGCTTTTTAAAAAAGGGCTTGGACAGATTTATGGAGGAGAAGCTCGAATTCGATGGCTACCAATCTTTGATCCCTCCTTTGATCTGGAGACTGGGCAAATGCCTTAGCAGACCAGGTGCTCGGGAGCAGCAGCAGCAGCAGGCCATTGCTTTCACATCCTGCACATGAGCTCCCAAAGGCACCTGGTGGGCCACTGCGAGTAGCAGAGTGCTGGACTAGATGGACTCTGGTCTGATCCAGCAGGCTAGTTCTTATGTTCTTACAGCCAACTTATTGTGACCCTGGGCAGATGATGTGACATCGCCTGCCTCTGACTATCAACCCTGGACTTTCTGGATGATCTCTCATACAAGGACTAACCAGGCCCTGCTTAGCTTATCACATGCATGCACATTTTAGAATTTTTACATCCTGTTGTGTTTGTATGAGCCTGTTTTTGTTGTTGTTGTTGTTTTGGTCACAGACATAGGAAGGTCAGCTGTGAAATTTTTAACTCCATCACCTCTTCAGCTCATCAGTGGTTTGGGCTTTGTCAATGAGATCCATAGAGTGAACATCCAGGTATTTCCTGTAAAAGAGGAGAAGAAAGGAAGACAAGTAGGGACGGGCTGATAACCCCACCTGTACAGCGTTAACATACCCAGGTGGGCAAGAGTGTATCAGACAGAGGCGTATCTAGGGAAAATGCAGCCCAGTGCAAAATCTGATTTTTCTACCCACCCACCGGTCTTGAAGTCAGTGTATGGACCTGAGGGAAGGAGGAGGGGCGTCGGTGGCGATTCCCCCCTCCCACATTTACCGTCCCCAGCCCAGGGACATTTGACCCCATATATCCCCCTAGTATCAGCTGCCCAACGCCACCAACAAGACTCCCTTTGCCATATGCTAAAATGCATCTGGCTCTGGGGTGAGATAGGTACTCCTACTTACCACATGCATATCTTTGCTTTGTGCTCCTTGGGCTGAAAGAGGGAGAGAGATAACTTTTTAGTAAGTGTTCTCAGTACGGAAAACTTTTGGGCATATTTTAAATCCACAACAGATCAGGAGTCTGAGGATAACCACTTCAGTTGTGATTCTCCTAGTTCCTCTGTCATGAAAATGGAGTGGGGAAAGGTCTATTTGCATTCCAAGGCAGGGAAAAATCATCACACTAAAGGTGAGAATGTGGTTTATGTGTGGAAGGGTTCTGGCCTGGGCAAATGCCAACCATTCTGTATTACAGTATGCCCATAACAGGCCTCCTCCCAAAATGGTGTTATTAATAACCTCACTTGTAGGCAGTCTTTCTGAGACTCAAGGCAGATTACAAAATATGACAAAAATATTCAATAAATCAGGCTGTGGAATCACTGCAAAATCCAAAAACAATATCTGATCCATACAATCCTTTTTATTAAGACTAACCAAACTTAGGCTCGTTCTGCACGTGCAGAATTATGCACTTTCAATCCACTTTCAATGCACTTTGCAGCTGGGTGGAATAGCAAACTCCACTTGCAAACAATTGTGAAAGTGGATTGAAAGTGCATTATTCTGCATGTGCGGAAGGGGCCTAAGAGTGATTCCGCACAGCATATTTATAATGAGTTGCAATTGCGCTGTCTCCTATGTGGGATTTTCCTGGGCTCATCCCACCCTCAGAAACTTTCTCAGCTGCGGCATTCAACAGGTGAAGCGTCGTTTCTCTCCCTGCAGCTCGACCTGTTGGATTTTGGCATTCAAGGCGGCTGCCAAATTTATTCATGAAGCCCCACCCCTTTCACCTGTTGGAGGGAGTCGGGACCCATCATTGTTCGCCTGGATGAGCAGGAGGGGAACAAGCACGCGTTACCATGGGCAACCTCGGCTTCAGCCAATCGGAATTCTATCTAGCGTCGCCGAATTAGAATGGGCAACGCAAAGGGGGCAGGAAATGACGAGCACGCATGCGCAATTGAATGAGGAATTTTCTCTGTTGCTGAGGGAGCAAAGGCTATTTTCCATAGAGACAAAAAAGTGACATGCAGCCGAAACATATAAAGTATATAATTATTATATTATATATCTAATGTCGCAAAACTGAATGGAGGTCGCTTTGAGGCCGGAAGTGCCAATAATGAGGCACTTTCAACCTTCCTCTATCTCTCCGCGGAGTTTCTACGGAAACACAGCTCGAGCCAATCACCGGAGCCCCTGCAAGCGATGGCCAATCACAAAGCCAACCATCTCAGCCTCGGCCGCGTTCTACCCAATCTCCGTCCGACTTGTCCCGTCTTCTGCCCGAACGATTCGCAGAGGAACGGTCCTGCCCAGTGTGTCGCTGCGAGCCAATAGAAAAACGCTTCCAGCCTTGGGCAGGCGCTGCGTGCGCATGCGTCCTGGGTCGGGACGGGGGGGTTGGTTCGTGCCGAGGGCCCAGGCGGGCCTGCGAATGGCTACCTGGGAGCATGCGCAGTAGCTGCTTTGGGGCTCCTGGATGGAGGCGCCGCATGGGGTGAGGGGGCGCCTGGGCAGGTGAGAGAGGTGGGGGGGAGCCCTTCCATTCCCTCAGTTGGAGGTTTTTGACTCTGTACCCCCCCTTTCTGTCTTCAGCCTTCTTCCCCCCCTTTCCCCTTCCTCCCTGAGGTCTTCCTCCTTGCCTGCCTGAGTTTACCCCCTCCCAAACTGAACTTTCCCTTCAGCACCTCGTCGCCCCTCCCTCCCTAGCCTTGTGGCCTAGTGGGCAGGTTGGCTCTTAAAGTACTATACTATTACAAAGTGATCCCGCCTTTGCAGGTGGCACCTACCCAAAATGCCCCCCGGTGGGTGGACGGATGAGAGGAGGGTGGTTAGACGTGGGGGGCCGAGGGCGACAGGTCCCTGCCATGGTCGCCCCTTCCCCTGGGCTTCTCATCCTTGCAGAGATTGCAACCCCCCGCCCCGCCCCCCCAAAGCTGGCTATTTTCTATTTGGTGCTCTTGCTTTGCTTTCTCACCCTCCCCGCACCCCTTTCCTTCCCCTTCTTGGCCATCCATGCTGGGGCTAATATTGGCCCTGGGCAACCCTGCTGTGCTGTTTTTGTGTACTGCTTTCCCTGGATAGCAGTCCAAGTTGCAAGGCAGGCAACAGCACTATAGGTGTAGTCCCCTTCCTCTGTCTCAGCATCTCCATCGGCCAGAAACCACTCCCTGTCATTTCTACACTAATGCACAGAACTGGGAGGGGTTAGACTTTTTCCTACACCCCCCCCCCCCCCCCCCGGTTCATGTGCTGGACCTGCCGTTGTAGCCATTCATACAATAGGTCTGCCCTCCATCTTAGGCTTATATTCTTAATTCTCTCATTTTTTTTGCTTCATGTTGTTGCCAGAGGTGGGGCAATCAAGTCTTCTTCCTATTCTGGGTGTAGAAAGAGGCGTGCCTTTCTGTCTATCAACAACCACACACATGTCTGCCTTTTTCCCCATTTTAGCTGAGGAGCTGTCCTCTTGGCTGCCTGCCTGATTCCTCTGCTCTCACCCACTGCCTCAAGTCACCATGTCAGGGCTGGGAAGCAAGCGGGCAGCAGGGGATGGGGGCTCCGGGCCCCCCGAGAAGAAGGCCAGCAGGGAAGAGAAGACCACCACCACTCTCATTGAGCCCATTAGGCTAGGGGGCATTTCTTCCACGGTAAGGCCCGGGGGTGAATTTTGTGTACTGGGGGGAGGGGGGGCGTGAAGTCCGTGTTGTGCGTGATTTGTGTTTTGGTTTCCTGTTTTGGAAAAAAAAATGCTGGGAATCCCTGTGAGTATGCACTCTGGCCTTTTAAACAAGTGACCCGCTTTGACGAGATGTCAGGAAGCTCTGTTAAGTATTACAGGACCCAGCCACAAAAATTCTAGAAAAAGAAGAAGAAGAGTTTGGATTTATATCCCCCCTTTCTCTCCTGCAGGAGACTCAAAGGGGCTTACAATCTCCTTGCCCTTCCCCCCTCACAACAAACACCCTGTGAGGTGGGTGGGGCTGAGAGAGCTCCGAGAAACTGTGACTAGCCCAAGGTCACCCAGCTGGCGTGTGTGAGAGTGCACAGGCTAACCTGAATTCCCCAGATAAGCCTCCACAGCTCAGGCAGCAGAGCAGGGAATCAAACCCGGTTCGTCCAGATTAGATACACGAGCTCTCAACCTCCTACGCCACTGCTGCTCCTGTAGGAGTGGGGAATCAAACCCAATTCTCCATATTTGGAGTCCACTGCAGCTTTCTGAATTAGCATATGGTGGTGGGTTGTTTTTTGGAAAGACAACTCATATTTATTTAAGAGCAGTGTGTCATAGTGGGTAAAGTGCTCAGGTGACTGAATGGGATACACACAGCCAGAGGTTTTTGCTTAGTCATAAGCAACCATTGTGTACTGGTTAGAGCACAAACGTCCCCCCTCCTTGTGTTTTTGCGTCTGTGGGCACTTGTGGAATTCTGACCCAGAATGGTGGATGCAGCCACAAAAGAAGAGAAGAAGAGTTTGGATTTATATTCCCCCTTTCTCCCCTGTAGGAGACTCAAAGGGGCTGACAATCTCCTTGCCCTTCCCCCCTCACAACAAACACCCTGTGAGGTGGGTGGGGCTGAGAGAGCTCCGAGAAGCTGTGACTAGCCCAAGGTCACCCAGCTGGCGTGTGTGGGAGTGTACAGGCTAATCTGAATTCCCCAGATAAGCCTCCACAGCTCAGGCGGCAGAGCGGGGAATCAAACCCGGTTCCTCCAGATTAGATACACGAGCTCTTAACCTCCTGCGCCACTGCTGCATGTGGTTTCCTAGGAACTGGATGTCAGCACCAGGATATCTAAAGTATCTCTGTAGGCCTGTTTAAGGCTGATGAACTTGAAATGAGATGCCAGCACTGGGAAATCTGAAAAGTTTGTCAGACTTTTTCACACACACACAGAGGGAAAAATTTTGAACACCTGTCAAAAGATACAGATTTGAAGGAGATGGTGGTGGGTTCTGTCAGCCAAGTAATTGCCTGAGCTCTCTTTTCCCTCCTGTGCCTGTACTTGAAAGCCCAGAGTGCCAAAGATAAATAATATCTTTGCAAACTCATCTTGTAGTAGGGCAGTGGTGGTGAACCTATGGCACAGGTGCCAGAGGTGGCACTCAGAGCCCTCTCTGTGGGCACATGCAAACAGAGTCCTCCCCCACACATCTAGGCTGGCCTGGGCTGCTGGGCTCGATTATTAGCATTAAACCTAAGACCTAGTTTTGGGGAAGCAGTGTAGGTAACCCTGTTAAACCCCACTGATTTTCATGTGAAGAACTAAAGTGCGATCCTTTACCTGGGAGTAAGCTCGGTTGCTGGCAATGGGGCTTGCTTCTGAGTAAACCCTCCTAGGGCTGTGATTCACCCATTGGAAGAGTTGCATGGTTGCTTCAAAGCAAAGCCACCGACTACCACCAAGCTTACTCCCGAGTAATGCATGCCTCGGAGCCAACAATTTTTTTAAACTAAAACCTCAGTATTCAAGTTAAATTGCTGTGTTGGCACTTTGCAATAAATAAGTGGGTTTTGGGTTGCAGTTTGGGCACTCAGTCTCAAAAAGGTTTGCCATCACTGTAATAGGGTGTTCAGATCCACTTTACGTGCTTTATATTTATCTCACTTTTAAAGCATCAACTGGTATTGCTTTCAGTTCAGAGACCATCACTAACATGGTGCTTGGATGCAAATGATATGTTAATAAGGCATGCAAAACAATTCAAATTGTATTGTTTCCATGTCTGCAGAGGTTGTTTTTTTTCCCTTGGGTAGTGGTGGTTTGAGGATTTGATTGGAAGCTTTTGAGCATGGCTGTGGCATACTTAGTATATGAAGGTGTGGGGTTATGGTGTTTGGAATATGCTGTGATTGGTGTTTGGAATATGCTGCCACAGGAGGTGGTGATGGCCACTAACCTGGATAACTTTAAAAGGGGCTTGGACAGATTTATGGAGGAGAAGTCGATCTATGGCTACCAATCTTGATCCTCTTTGATATGAGATTGCAAATGCCTTAGCAGACCAGGTGATCGGGAGCAACAGCCGCAGAAGGCCATTGCTTTCACATCCTGCACGTGAGCTCCCAAAGGCACCTGGTGGGCCACTGCGAGTAGCAGAGAGCTGGACTAGATGGACTCTGGTCTGATCCAGCTGGCTTGTTCTTATGTTCTTATGTTCTTATGGGCTGTGTGTAAAGGAGATTCTGATCTATTACCTTGCAAGTAGAAAGAGGATTGGGCTATGGACTTAATTCTAGTGACGGGCTCCTTTCTGCAGGAGGAGATGGACCTCAAAGTGCTCCAGTTCAAGAACAAGAAATTAGCTGAGCGTCTGGAACAACGTCAGGCCTTTGAGGACGAGCTGCGGGAGCGCATTGAGAAGCTCGAGAAGAGGCAGGCCACCGACGATGCTACCCTCCTGATTGTCAACCGCTACTGGAAGCAGGTCTGGGGGGCCCTCCTGGCCGATATTTTCCCCTGAAAGTCCTAGACCTGAGGGCAGATTTATGGAGGAGAAGTCAATCTATGGCTACCAATCTTGATCCTCCTTGATCTCAGATTGCAAAGGCCTTAGCAGACCAGGTGCAGCAGCAGCAGAAGGCCATTGCTTTCACATCCTGCATGTGAGCTCCCAAAGGCACCTGGTGGGCCACTGCGAGTAGCAGAGAGCTGGACTAGATGGACTCTGGTCTGATCCAGCAGGCTCTTTCTTATGTTCTTATGTTATAGATATAAGCTTGCTAACTGCCCCCCCCCCCCCCGTTTTTGTCTGGTCAGCATCCAACCTATGACAACTCCATAGGATTTTCAAGATGGCTAGCATATTCTGTCTTTGTGTAGCGACCCTAGAATTCCCAGGTGGTCTCCCATCTAATTAGGGCTGACCCTTCTTCACTTCCAAGAACTGATGAGGCTGGACTTCCCTGGGTTATCCACATCAGTGTTTCCTTTCTTCAGAATCCAGTAGAGGGCTAAGCAGTGTTCTCTGTAGCCAGATTGTAAAGCTTGGATATAAAGTCGCTGCCCCCCCCCCCCCAACTTGCCAAATAGAAACTGAGTTAACGAGCATGATTAGTTTTGCATCTAGATGGTTTTGACACATGGGGACTTCCAGTGGAAATGGTGTTTCAGTCTGGTTGAGCCTATGAGTGCTCCCAGACTACACATTGCTGATAGTTCAAGTTTTTCTTAGTTCTCTTCTCCCCAGATATTGGGGACCTTACATTTACAGGTGGGCTGGAGGGGTCTGGATTTTAGACCCATTGGTTCTGAAAAAGTCCAGAATCAGCAGTGCGAGTGAGCTGTTGGAAACAGCCTCCCCGTTATCTTTGTTTTTCTCCTCGTTGGTCTTTCTTTCGTTTTCTTTTTTAATTTTTCCTTTTTTATCTTTTTTTAATTGCTCTGTTTAAGTCTACTTGTTTGGTTTTTTTTAATTTTCTTTTCTTGTAATTCTTGGTTGATAAGATAAAAATGGTTTGAAATAGGTCGTTCTGACACGTGCTCTGCGTTCTCCCCCTTTTCTCTTTCTCCGTTTCCGGTCTCGTTCCTCCAGCTGGATGACACAGTGCAAGGGCTGTTGAGGCGCTACGATGGCGATTGTGGGCAACCTCCGGAGGAGCCCAAGCTGGATCCCGCAGGGGCAGATTTGGAGATTTCTCTGGGGCAGGAGGGACTGGAGAGGAGAGGTGAGCTGGATTTCCTGCAGTGGGGGGATTGGGCCGAGTGGGATGAGAAGTGGTTAAGAGCAGGTGCAGTCTAATCCGGGAAACCGGGTTTGACTCCCCGCTCTGCCCCTTGAGCTGTGGAGGCTTAACTGGTGAACCAGATTAGCTTGTCCACTTTCCAACACATTCCAACTGGGTGACCTTGGGCTAGTCACAGTTCTTTGGAGCTCTCTCAGCCCCACCCACCTCACAGGGTGTTTATTGTGGGGAAGGGGGAAGGAAAAGGAGATTGTAAGCTCTTGTGAGTTTCCTTACAGGAGAGAAAGGGGGGATATAAATCCAAACTCCTCCTCCTCCTCCTCCTCCTCCTCCTCCTCCTTCTTCTTCTTCTTCTTCTCCTCCTCCTTCTTCTCCTTCTTCTTCTTCTTCTTCTTCCCCCCTCTTTCCCACTGGTACTGATGCTACTCTTTCTGTCCCTCCAGAGACGGTCCTGTCCCCCGTTACTCCTCCCTCCTCCTGGAAACCCGGAGACCTCGTCCTCAACGAGCCAGCCCTCTCCTTCCTGGCTACCTTGGCCAGCAGCAGCAGCGAGGAGATCGAGCTGCAGCTTCAGGAGCGCATGGAGTTCTCCAAGGCCGCCGTCTCCCGTGTTGTGGAGGTCTCTGACAAGATCCACCGGCGCACGGAGGAGCTCTGCCAGAAGATCCATGCCCGTGGTGAGGCTTGTCTCCACCCTGCCCCCAAAATCCTGGCACTGAAATAGTTAACAATGCTCCCAGCACCATTTGCGTTATATTGAGTGCGGTTTTGTTCAGGACATCACTTGAGAATCAGGTGTGGAGGGGCAGGCTCCTGAGGTCCAGAGTTCTAGGGTTCTTTTAAGGAGGGAGTTGTGTGGTGGGCAGGATGGATGTGAGAGGGTTATATTATCTGCTTATAATCTGGAGGTACATGATTGAATTGCTGTTTGTGTCCTTGTGGAGCAAATTCCCTCATACCCTGGGGCCCTCATACCTTCGAGACCGCCTTACCCCATATGTTCCAACTCGATCCCTCTGCTCTGCGGAGGCGAATCTGTTGGTGGTCCCCCGCCCTTCTGTGATGCAGCTGGCTTCTACCAGAGCCGGGGCTGCTATTATTGTTATTATTGTTGTTGTTGTTGTTGTTGTTATTATTGTTATTACTGTTGTTGTTGTTGTTGTTGTTGTTATTATTATTATTATTATTATTAATTCAATTTGATAAACCGCCCTACCCCCGAAAGGCTCAGGGCGGTGTACAATAGCAAATGACAAGACAATAAAACAAATCGAATAGCCCCAATTAAAAACAATACAAAACCTTAAAACTATAGCAGCAGTAACCTACAAAAAATGAATAATAATAATAAAAGGCGTCTGGCATCAAACCCCAGTGGACAAACCCTGGAAGGAAGGGGGTAGGCAGATGGTCAAGTATATAGCCAGTTCGCAGAGCAGCAAAAGAGGGGCGGGCTCAGCGGCCGCCCCCCCCAAAAACCCGGTGGAACAACACAGTTTTGCAGGCCTCTAAGCGGAAGCCCCCCTCCTTCCAAGGTCCCACAGGGCCCTAACTGCTGGAGGAAGAGCGTTCATCTCAGGCAGGCCAGGGCAGTAAATGTCGCCCTGGCCCGCTGTGAGGCCAGCCACAAGACGATCGCGGGAGGGGCTGGGGCCACTCAGGGCAGATCTTCGGGCTTCCTCCTCGCCTGGAGCGGAGGACGCGACTCGGGATGTATGGGGTGAGACGGTCCCGTAGGTATGAGGGCCCCTGGCCGTAAAGGGCCTTAAAGGTCAGAACCAACACCTTGAAGACGATCCGGAATTCCACTGGAAGCCATGGCCTTGACACACACACACATCCCGGTGGAACACTCTTTCTCCAGCTGTTAGGGCCCTGCGGGACCTTGGGGAGTTCCGCAGGGCCTTCAAAACTGAGCTGTTCCTCCGGGCCTTTGTGGGGGAGGACTGGCCGCTGAGTTACCGCCCCTCCTTAATGCCCTATGTACCATCTGTTTTTCTTCGGCCCCCTCCCGGGGTTAGGACCGGACGCCACCCACCAAATTGTGGGTGCGGTGTATTGCTGCTACTGTTTTTTATTGGTTTTATACATTTCAATGATGTTGTTCGATGTTTTTTTTGTACTTCGTATCTATTGACTCGTACACCGCTCTGAGCCCTTCAGGGGAGAGTGGTTGATTGGATGAATTGTTGATGGAACCAGACCCGAGTTATGTGATCCCTGAAATCCAGTCTATTCAGCATTCTGGTTCCTGGCAAGGCAAGGGAACTCAGGCCTCTCTTTCTTCCCCAGTGGAGTTTGACCAGCTGGAGGAGGTGGTGAAGGCTCTCAACAAGGACCTGATGCGGGAGAACCGGCACCTGCAGGACCTGATCACCCAGTTGCAGGAAAAGCACCATAAGATCTCCCTAGAGGTGAGTTGAGGCCCAGCGTGGGGTTAGAGCGACGAACTAGGTTCGAATCCCCACTCCCGCATGTGAATCTTCTGGGTGTCCAGTCACGGTTCTCTCCAAACCCTCTCAACCTACGTTTGCAGTGGCAAACTACCTCCAAATGTCTCTTGTCTTGACAGCCCTACAGGGCAGAGGCGTAGCTCCAAGGGGATAGGGGTGCGTGCGACGCACCGGGGAGGCGCCCCTGTGGGGGTGTGGTGAGGGCGTTTTGGGGCAGGGCAGTGCACCGGGCGCTTTCCCCCCTTGCTACACCCTGCTGCAGGGTCACCACAAGGCAGCTGTGCCTTGACAGCCCTTTACACACTCACAGAGGTAGGTCATGTGGGTGGGCAACGCCAGCTGTGTTCTGTGGACCAACCTGGCAGATGAGGTGCTCTGAGGTCCATCATGTCTGCCAGTGGTGGGATCCAAAAATGTTAGTAACAGGTTCCCATGGTGGTGGGATTCAAACTGTGACATAGTGCCAGTGGGGCTGGGTGGGGCACGACAGGTGTGTGGCCGGGCATTCCTGGGGTGGGGCATTCCTGGGGTGGGGGGGGCTATGGCAAGGACGCAGCCACTGCGCCAGTCCTCAGGCGGGAAACAAATGCACGCAGGCGCAGGCTGCCACGCACGCTGGTGCACCTCCTGCTAGACTGCTTCAAGTTCTGCGCTTTACTGCTGAGGAGGAGGAGGGGCGTAACAAAGGCAAAAATCACGTGGCAAAATCACCAATTAGAAACCCCCTCTCGGCACACACAAATAATTAGTAACCTACTCTCGGGAACCTGTGAGAACCTGCTGGATCCCACCTCTGATGTCTGCCCTTTCCCCCCCTCTCAGTATACTGAGCTTCAGGACAAGGTGACCTCGTCTGAGACAAAAGTGCTGGAGATGGAAACGACCATCGAGGACCTGAAGTGGGACATCGAGAAGCTGCGCAAGCGAGAGCAGAAGCTGAACAAGCACTTGGCTGAAGCTCTGGAGCAGGCAAGCAGAGGGGCCGTTTCCGTCTCTCCCCATCCCAGTACAGGAGGGAAGCAGCTAAAAGAGGCACCCCCGACATGGAGCGACACCATGGCCCTCCCCAGAACCTCCCTCCAGAGTGGTGTTGTGGCTAAGAGCAGGCGGATTCAAATCTGGAGAACAGGGTTTAATTCCCCACTCCTCCACCTGAGTGGCAGAGGCTTATCTGGTGAACCAGATGTGTTTCTGCGCTCCTATATTCTTGCTGGGTGATCTTGGGCTAGTCACAGTTCTCTTAGGACTCTCTCAGAAAATGTTGACAGAGAGAAATTTTTCTCTCTCTCTCACAATACTAGAACCAGGGGGCATCCATTGAAAATGCTGGGGGGAAGAATTAGGACTAATAAAAGGAAACACTTCTTCACGTAACGTGTGATTGGTGTTTGGAATATGCTGCCACAGGAGGTGGTGATGGCCACTCACCTGGATAGCTTTAAAAAGGGCTTGGACAGATTTATGGAGGAGAAGTCGATTTATGGCTACCAATCTTGATCCTCTTTGATCTCAGTTTGCAAATGCCTTAACAGACCAGGTGATCGGGAGCAACAGCCGCAGAAGGCCATTGCTTTCACATCCTGCATGTGAGCTCCCAAAGGCACCTGGTGGGCCACTGCAAGTAGCAGAGAGCTGGACTAGATGGACTCTGATCTGATCCAGCTGGCCTGTTCTTATGTTCTTATGTTCTTACCTCACAAGGTGTCTGTTGTGGGGAGAGGAAGAGAAAGGAGCTTGTAAGCCACCTTGAGTCTCCTTTCAGGAGAGAAAGGTGGGGTATAAATCCAAACCTCTTTCTCCTGCTGCTGCTGCTCCTGTTTAGATAGCAGACTTAATGCTTGAAAAATTCAACTATGATGTATAAGGTTCTGACTGTCATTCTGTGCTTCTTTGGCAGCTAAACTCGGGCAGTTATTATGCCTCGGGGAGTTCTGGCGGGTTCCAGGGTGGGCAGATCACGCTGAGCATGCAGAAGGTAAGGAGGAAAGAAGGGATCTCAAGTCCAACGTGCTGTTGGGATGCGGGCCTTGAGTCTCTCTGCTTTGCCAGCTGTGCCCTGCTGAATTGTTTTTATTCTGGTTTTGGGCTCACAGTTTGAAATGTTGAACGCTGAACTGGAGGAGAACCAAGAACTTGCCAACAAACGCATGGCCGAGCTGGAGAAACTGCAGCAGGAGATGCAGCTGTCTGTCAGGACCAACGAGAAGCTCAAGGTAGCGGAAAGCCTGCCGTGGGATAGCTGGGAAAGCAAAGCAGCTTTTTGCAGCAGGATGGGGAAGAAGCAGATACAGCCAGGAATGTCTTTCCCACAGTACTAAAACCAGGGGGCATCCATTGAAAATGCTGGGGGGAAGAATTAGGACTAATAAAAGGAAACACTTCTTCACACAACGTGTGATTGGTGTTTGGAATATGCTGCCACAGGAGGTGGTGATGGCCACTAACCTGGATAGCTCTAAAAGGGGCTTGGACAGATTTATGGAGGAGAAGTCGATCTATGGCTACCCATCTTGATCCTCCTTGATCTGAGATTGCAAAGGCCTTAGCAGACCAGGTGTTCGGGAGCAGCAGCAGCAGCAGCAGAAGGCCATTGCTTTCACCTCCTGCACGTGAGCTCCCAAAGGCACCTGGTGGGCCACTGCGAGTAGCAGAGGGCTGGACTAGATGGACTCTGGTCTGATCCAGCAGGCGCTTTCTTATGTTCCTGCCCGGGAATCTGTGTTAGATGTCAGTTTCATGCAGACCAAGGGTCACATGTCATTATTGCTCTTTTGTATTTGTATTTTGTACACCAAAGGCAGCGTGCACAGATAGCTTCGGCAGCCTCCTGTTAGCAACTTCCCAAATCCAGATATAGTCAATCCACTTTTACACCTAAAAAAAAGGCTAATTGACTTGTCCTGAGACAATGATAATTTTCAGAACTTTATAATACAATGTACCTGCAGAAATGCTTCTCTAATGTATTGTCGAAGGCTTTCACGGCCGGATTCATAGGTTGTATTGCCAGGCAGGTTCAGATCTTGTTCCTAACGTTTCGCCTGCATCTGAAGATGCTTGCCACAGATGCGGGCGAAACGTTAGGAACAAAATCCACCAGACCACGGCCATGCAGCCCGGAAAACCCACCACAAACAGCTTCTCTAATAATTCACCAAACCAGATCGTTCAAACGTAAATGTAACTACAATGTTTGCAGTACAGACAATCTTAACAGAGATTTAACAGACAATCCCTTTTGTCAATCATCAACCATATTTTGGCCTGGGCAGTTTTTTTGGTTATTTAAACAATAAAACTTAACAACATGCACAGGCTTGCTTGATCTCAGCAAGGCTTCTGTGAAAATGCTCTCCGACAACCCGCGGGGCCAGTGGGAGGGCTCCAACCTCAGGATCATTGTTGGTTGGGACTCCGAGTCTGTTCCCCTCTCTCAGTGTGACCGTATTTGTGCCTATGCTGTAGGTGGCGCTACGGAGTCTGCCTGAGGAGGCCGTGAAGGAGACGCTGGAGTACAAAGTGCTCCAGTCTCAGTTCTCGCTGCTGTACAACGAGAGCCTGCAGGTGAAAACGCAACTGGACGAGGCCCGCGCCCTCCTCCTCACCACCAAGAACAGCCACCTGCGCCACATTGAGCACATGGAGGTAAGCAAGGGGGCTTGTGAAATGAGTAGGCATGCCTTTGACCTTTGCTGCCTACAAGAATGTCAATATGCCAAACTAAAGTGTGTTGGGGTGTCTGTTCTCTTCTGTCTCTTCTTCTTCTGCCCTCTTATCTTAGCTTGGTGGCACACCACCAAAGCACATAGTTATGGTTGGGCCGTGGTACTACCTTTTGAGAGAAGCAAGCACATGCTCGCTGGCCTTGCGTGTGTGTACTTCGGTTCATTGCGACTGATTTTGATCCCCTTCCCGGCAACAGAGCGATGAGTTGAACCTGCAGAAGAAACTGCGGACGGAGGTGATCCAGCTGGAGGACACCCTGGCACAAGTGCGCAAAGAGTACGAGATGCTGCGGATCGAGTTTGAGCAGAACTTAGCTGCCAACGAGCAAGCGGGTGAGGCTGAATCCCCCCCTTGTTATGAAGAAGAAGAGTTTGGATTTATATCCCCCCTTTCTCTCCTGCAGGAAACTCAAAGGGGCTCACAATCTCCTTGCCCTTCCCCCCTCACAACAAACACCCTGTGAGGTGGGTGAGGCTGAGAGAGCTCCGAGAAGCTGTGACTAGCCCAAGGTCACCCAGCTGGCGTGTGTGGGAGTGTACAGGCTAATCTGAATTCCCCAGATAAGCCTCCACAGCTCAGGCGGCAGAGCTGGGAATCAAACCCGGTTCCTCCAGATTAGATACACGAGCTCTTAACCTCCTACGCCACTGCTGCTCGCCACTGAAGAAGAAGAAGAGTTTGGATTTAAACCCCGCCTTTGTCTCCTGTAAGGAGACTCAAGGCGGCTTACAAGCTCCTTTCCCTTCCTCTCCCCACAACAGACCCCTTGGGAGGTAGGTGGGGCTGAGAGAGTCCTGAGAGAACTGTGACTAGCCCAGGGTTTATCGTTGCAACCTGTACAGTGGGCTTCCCTCCTGCCCCAGAGGCGTAGCTGGGCCAGAATGCGCCCGGTGCAAGGCGTACCCCCTGGTCCCCTGGTAGCTCCGCCTCTGTCCTGCCCTTTGGTTTGCGTTATTGCTGTGCTAGAGCTATGGAAGCATATTCAGTGTGACGGAAGATCACTCGCTGGGTCCTGTCCATACTGTTGTGCCAGGCCCAGCTCTGGTGGGATGTTCCCATCACCAAGGGAAATTGTGGCCACCCCCCATGTTCTTTCCCCAACCCCCATGTTCCAGTTGTCTGTTACGCTTCAGACCCATTGGGGTGGCAGTGGGCTGGCAATTCCCCAGTTGCTAAATCCATCACTGAAGGGTGGGGTCAGTTCAAAAAAACAAAGCAAGCCCATTCTGGTTAATTGGAAAGATGTCCCCAGTTACTCATATAGCAGGTTGGTGTGAGTCCTTTTTTAACAAAAAAATCTCGTTCATTTATTTAATACTGGTTTTCTTCCTCAAAAAATGAATTTGGGTGCCATAGAGAAACATTTCCTGTTTATACCTGTTCTTTCTCACCTGGAGAAACTCTGGTTCATTTCGCACATGCAGAATAATGCACTTTCAAACTGCTTTCAGTGCTCTTTGAAGCTGTGCGGAATGGCAAAATCCACTTGCAAACAGTTGTGAAAGTGGTTTGAAAACGCATTATTTTGCATGTGCGGAAAGGGCCTCTGTTTCAGAGACCGTGCTTGTTCCAGCACCGAGCGAGCACGGTTGACCCAGAACATGTGCGACTTAATCAGTCTGTGAATCGAGTGTGAAACCTCTTCGCTTGTTGGATCTTAAGATGTCCTTAAGCCCCTTTCAAAACACTTGTCTCTCCTTCCCCACCCCATCCTTTTCCACTCTCAGGGCCCATAAATCGAGAGATGCGGCATCTGATCAGCAGCCTCCAGAACCACAACCACCAGCTGAAGGGCGACGTGCAGCGTTATAAACGTAAGCTCCGGGAGGTGCAGGCGGAGATCAACAAGGTAAGCAGGCAGGAAATGCTCTGGCCATGCTGGCAGGGGCTGATGGGATTGGCCACGCTGGCATGATCATCTGGAACATTGGCCGTGAACATCTAGAGCACCATAGGTTGGCCACCCCTGTATCTAGTGGAATCTCTAACCTTGTTTGGTAATGCCTTCGTTCCCTTCAGGTCCGGATGCAGCAGAGCGGCTTTTTTTCTGGCTCAAGCACAGCTCCCCCTCCATCCGGGGGTGAGGATCCTACAGGACTGCCGGGGGGCCCAGGCATAACTGTGGTGAAAGAAGAGGAGGGGGCAATGCCCCCTGAAGTGAAGAAGGAGCCCAGAGAGGTGCAAGTGAAGAAGGAGGCCAAGGAGGAAATGGCGACACCCCAGTTGCTTGGGGCCCATGAGGGGGTGAAAAAGGAAGAAGAGGAGCCCCCTGCCCTCCAGCCGCCCACCCCGCAGCCCCCTCCCCCTCCCCGAGCCAAGGAACCCGAGCGGTCCAAGGGGCGTAGCGGAGACCGGAGCGGGGACCGGGAGAGGTCCCGGGACCGGGACAAAGAGACCTCCTCCTCTTCGTCTTCATCGTCGTCCTCTTCCTCGCGGGATCGGGACAAACAGAAGGGCGGCGGGGGCAGCGACGATCCCAAGAAGAAGGATTCGGAGATCCTGAAACAGCTGAGAACTGAGCTGAAGTGAGAGTTGTTGAATGTCGAGGGGAGAAGGTGGAGGGTTGAAATGCCCACAGTGGGGGGCGGGTTGGAGGAAGAAAAGTTCAGGAGATAAGCTGGATGAATCAAAGTGAAGGAGAGACTGTTAATAACACGGTATAAAGGGGAGAGGAAAAAAGGCTTATAATTTTCACAGGAATTTTAAAACCATTGTGGTTGGTGGGAAGATTGGGGAGCTTTGGGGCGTGACCTTTACTTTTATGATGATCCTGTTCTTTCCTTCCTTCCTTCCTTCCTTCCTTCCTTCCTTCCTTCCTTCCTTCCTTCCTTCCTTCCTTCCTTCCTTCCTTCCTTCCTTCCTTCCTTCCTTCCTTCCTTCCTTCCTTCTTCCTTCCTTCCTTCCATCCTTCCCTCTTCCTTCATTCCTTCCTCCCTCCTTTCCTTCTTCCCTTTTCCCCTTTCCTTCCTCTTCCTCTTCCTTCCTTCCTTCCTTCCTCCTTTCCTTCCTTCTTTCCTTCCTCCCTCTTCCTCCCTCCTTCCTTCCTTCCTTCCTTCCTTCCTTCCTTCCTTCCTTCCTTCCTTCCTTCCTTCCTTCTCTTCCTTCTCCTTCTCCTTCTCCTTCCTTCCTTCCCTCCTCCCTCCTTCCCTCCTTCCCTCCTTCCTCCTTCCTTCCTCTCCTCTCCTCCCTCCTTTTTCCTTCCTCCCTCCCTCCCTCCCTCCCTCCCTCCCTCCTTTCCTTTCCTTTCCTTTCATCCTTCCTTCCTTCCTTCCTTCCTTCCTTCCTTCCTTCCTTCCTTCCTTCCTTCCTTTTCCTTCTTCTCCTTCCTTCTCTTCCTCCTCCTCCTTCCTCCCTCTCCTCCTCCCTCCCTCCCTCCCTCCCTCCTCCTCTTCTCCCTCCTTCTTTTTCCTTTTCCCTTCTTCCCTCTTCCTTCCTCTTTTCCTCTTTTCCTTCCCTCCTTTTCCTTCCTCTTCCTTCCTTCCTTCCTTCCTTCCTTCCTTCCTTCCTTCCTTCCTTCCTTCCTTCCTTCCTCTTCCTCTTCCTTCCTTCCTTCCTTCCTTCCTTCCTTCCTTCCTTCCTTCCTTCCTTCCTTCCTTCCCTCCTTCCCTCCTTCCCTCCTTCCTTCCTTCCCTCCTTCCTTCCCTCCTTCCTTCCCTCCTTCATTCATTCATTCATTCATTCATTCATTCATTAGGAAGGCTCAAGAGAGCCAGAAGGAGATGAAGCTGCTCTTGGACATGTACAAGTCGGCTCCCAAAGAACAGCGGGACAAAGTGCAACTGATGGCAGCAGAGAAGAAGACCAAGGCAGAGGTGAGGCTTGTGTAGCCGATGCCCCCTCTAAGGCCACAACCCCCAGGATTGGTGTGGTGAGAGCCTGCTTTAGTTTTGTATGTTTGATTGTGGCGATACAGAGTACCAGCATATAGGTTCAGCCAAGTCAGTGGGAAGAGGGAAGAGCGTTCAGATTCTGCGGGACTCACCGCCACACAAAGCAAGCTCCCGAGAGAAAGTCTGGCTCTGTTTGAAAACCCAGTTACATAAATAATTCAGGTGTTCCTAAATTATCTCATTCTTTGCGGTGGGATTTGGCTGAACCCCACCAGGAGGCAAGGATTTAAGGAGGCCTCTGTTGTTCTCTTCGGCTTGGTCTGATTGGCAGGTGGAGGAGCTGCGCGTGCGGATCCGCGACCTGGAGGAAAAGGAGAAGAAGGAGAGCAAGAAGATGGCCGACGAGGACGCCTTGCGTAAGATCAAGTTGGCAGAGGAGCAGATTGAGCATTTGCAGAAGAAGCTGGCTGCAACCAAGCAGGTATCGCGTGTGAGAAATTGAGCAGGTGTGAAAGCAGGTGGTGCTTCACAGTGGTCTGGCAGAAGAGGAGGAGGAGGAATTTGGATTTATATCCCCCCTTTCTCTTCTGTAAGGAGACTCAAAGGGGCTTACAATCTCCTTCCCCTTCCCCCACAACAGTAAACACCCTTTGAGGTAGGTGGGATTGAGAGAGCTCCGAAGAACTGTGATTAGCCCAAGCTCACCCAGCTGGCGTGTGTTGGGAGTGCACAAGCTAATCTGGTTCACCAGATAAGCCTCTACAGCTCAAGTGGCAGAGCCGGGAATCAAACCTAGTTCTCCAGATTACAGTGCATCTGCTTTTAAGGAGCAGCAGTGGCATAGGAGGTTAAGAGCTCGTGTATCTAATCTGGAGGAACCGGGTTTGATTCCCTGCCCTGCCGCCTGAGCTGTGGAGGCTTATCTGGGGAATTCAGATTAGCCTGTACACTCCCACACCCGTCAGCTGGGTGACCTTGGGCTAGTCACAGTTCTTCTGAGCTCTCTCAGCCCCACCCACCTCACAGGGTGTTTGTTGTGAGGGGGGAAGGGCAATGAGATTGTCAGCCCCTTTGAGTCTCCTACAGGAGAGAAAGGGGGGATATAAATCCAAACTCCTCCTCCTCCTCCTCCTCTTCTTCTTCTTCTTCTTCTTCTTCTTCTTCTTCTTCTTCTTCTTCTTCTTCTTCATCACCACTACACCATGCTGACTAGTGGATAAAGTAGTTGGATTAGAATCCGGGAGACCCAGATTTGAAGCTCTCATTCTGGTATGGGTGCTAGCTGTGGGCTAGTCATAAGCTCTCAAGCTAACCTACCTCACAGGGTTATTGTGTGGATAAAATGGAAGGGAGGAACGCAGTGGAACCCAACTCGGGTGCCAATTGGGAAAAAAGACGGGATATAAACCAAGCGAATAAAGAATATTTCTGGGTCCTGGTGTTCGGCAGGCCCAGTCTGTTACCGTGGGCCTTTCTGTTTTCATTGCGGTCACAGAGTTTCGGTCATAATAAAGGCTAGCTAGAGATGAGAGAGCTCGATGGAACGATTTGACAAGAGAGCTGTACTTTTCCCCCGTTTTGTCTGCGGGGCAGGAGGAGGAGGCTCTGCTGTCCGAGATGGACGTGACCGGGCAGGCCTTCGAGGACATGCAGGAGCAGAACACGCGGCTCAACCTGCAGCTCCGCGAGAAGGACGACGCCAACTTCAAGCTGATGTCGGAGCGCATCAAATCCAACCAGATTCACAAGCTGCTGCGGGAGGAGAAGGATGAGTTGGCCGAGCAGGTGCTGACCCTCAAATCGCAGGTGAGCGCAGGTCCCCTCTCTCCCTGCTGGGCTGATGGAGCTTTGGCAGAAAGGAGGGGAGGAGGTGGGTGGGGAAGGGTGCCCCGTTGCACACTGGGACCTCCCCCCCCCCCCCCGGCGTGATACAGTTAAAAGCAGGTGCGCTCTAATCTGGAGAACCAGGTTTGATTTCTGGCTTTGCCACCACTTGAGCTGTGGAGGCTTATCTGGGGAACGGGATTAGCTTGTGCAACACATGCCAGCCGGGTGACCTTGGGCTAGTCACAGTTTTTCGGAGCTCTCTCAGCCCCACCCATCTCACAGGGTGTTTGTCGTTGGGGGTGGGTGGGTGAAGGGAAAGGAGATTGTCAGCCCCTTTGAGTCTCCTTACAGGAGAGAAAGAGGGGGATATAAATCCAAACTCCCCTTCTTTCTTCTTCTTTCTTCCTTCTCCTGCTCCTTCTTCTCCTTCTCTGTCATCGTTGTTGTTTTGGTTTGTTTGTCAGGTGGACACCCAGCTGCTGGTGGTGCAGAAGCTGGAGGAGAAGGAGCGGGTGCTGCAGGGGAACCTGGCCACCGTGGAGAAAGAGCTGACTTTGCGCAGCCAGGCGTTGGAGCTCAACAAGAGGAAGGTGAGGAGGAGTCACAACCCAGTCGTGTGAACACCAGGGGCGTATCTGTCAGAGGAACACCGGGGTGGGGGTGGGGGATCAATTGACCCCGGGCGCCACCCAGTAGATTACATGGGGGGGGCAAAATTGTGGGGCCCCCCCACATGATGAAGCCAGGAGCCTGCACGTGTCCCTCTGGCAGGTATAAGAACATAAGAACATAAGAACAAGCCAGCTGGATCAGACCAGAGTCCATCTAGTCCAGCTCTCTGCTACTCGCAGTGGCCCACCAGGTGCCTTTGGGAGCTCACGTGCAGGATGTGAAAGCAATGGCCTCAACTCTGAAACATTCAGTGGACATACATTTTGGAAGACTCCGTTTGTAACCCTCTGCGTTCTGTTACAAAAGAATTACAAAAGAATTCTTAAGCTATCAAATTCAATGTCCAAGTTTAGAAGATAAATTGGCCTCAATTCCTCAAATTAAGTTGGTAAGACCCAGGTATGCTGGGTCTCGGCAACTTGACAAGCTGCAGGCCCACAGGCAGGGACGACCTCTGCTCCTAATATCATCGGGACCCATTATTGAGATCATAGGTCCTAATACCATCAGGACCCACTGCCTCTCTCTCCTTCTTTTTTAGGAGGATTAGGTTTAGGTGGGATGCCATCTTAGGATAACTGCTGTTTTTATTATATTTATGGAAGCTTTATATGATGATTTTATGTATGGTTTTTATGTTGTACACTGCCCAGAGCCCTTTGGGGATGGGGCGGTATATTGGATGGATGGGTGGGTGGGTGGGTGGGTGGTGGTGGTGGTGGTGGTGGTGGTGGTGGTGATGATGATGATGATGATTGAGGGGGCGCGCGGCAGCAGCTGGCTCTGGGTCCCGGCGACTTGGGTAAGTGGGGGACGATTCCCTTGGCGTTGCTCTCTGTGCTTAATTGTGGAATTTACTCAGCCCAAGAACTGGAATTTCCAAAGGATGATGTTGTTGAGGATGCTCCCCTGCTTTTAAGAACGGGCAGCTTATAATAAGCCTCTGTTCTGTTCCCCTTGCAGGCAGTGGAGGCCGCCCAGTTGGCGGAGGACCTGAAGGTGCAGCTGGAGCACGTGCAGTGCAAGCTGAAGGAAATCCAGACCTGTATGGCCGAAAACCGAGCAGCCAAGGAGAAGGAGTCTTTCAACCTCAAGAGGGCCCAGGTATGGAGCGGGGACAGCTGCTAGTGCCCTGCGTGGGGGCGTTGGCTAGCTCTGAGGCTTCTTGGTGGAGACCTGTTCAGTTGGGACATCTTCCTGGTCTTTCGCATACGACGGGGGGTGGGAAAGGCCCATCAAGTCGCAGCTGGTTTATGGCAATTCTGAAAGGCAAGAGACATTCGGAGGTGGTGGACTGCCATCTGCTTAACAACCCTGAACTTTCTTAGTGGTCTCCCATCCAAGTACAAATTAGAGCTAACCCTGCTTGGCAGTCAAGATCTGAGGAGAGCAACCTAGCTTGGGCCACTCAGGCCCTTGAGCCTGCCATGCACCCTTTTTCTCCTTTGGAGAAGAAGAAGAGCTTGGATTTATATCCCCCCCCTCCCCCGTAGAGACTCAAAGGAGCTTACAATCTCCTTTCCCTTCCCCACTCACAACAAGCTCTCACCTGGCTTCCATCCTTGGTGGACACATCCACCATGTTGTCCCGCCGGGTCTGGTGCATGGTAAGGGCTGCCCGAGTGGCCCCTCCGGCAACTCCCACAATGCACTGGAGTGGAAAGAGGGGAGGAGAGGAAGAGGAATCAACAGAGAAGGCCTTGGAGACCATGTACAGAGAATTACTGCTGGGTATCTAGAACTAAGAAGAAGAGAAGAGTTTGGATTTATATCCCCCCTTTCTCTCCTGTAAGGATACTCAAAGGGGCTGACAATTCCCTTCCCCCCACCCCCACAACAAACACCGTGTGAGGTGGGTGGGGCTGAGAGAGCTCCAAGAAGCTGTGACTAGCCCAAGGTCACCCAGCTAGCACGTGTTGGCGTGCACCAGCGAATCTGGCTCCCCAGATAAGCCTCCACAGCTCAAGTGGCAGAGCGGGGAATCAAGCCCGGTTCTCCAGATTAGAGTGCACCTGCTCTTAACCACTACACCACGCTGACTCTCCTATTGACTTTTCACCCTGTCCCCAGGAGGAGATCTCTCGCATTCGGCGCAAGCTGGAGAAACAGCGAAAAGTGGAGGTTTATGCAGATGCCGACGAGATCTTGCAGGAGGAAATCAAGGAGTACAAGGTGAGTGGAGGAAGAGGAGAAAGCGCATTTCTGTTCCCGGCGCAGCCTCATTTGGGGAAAGGGACGTGGGAAACGCATTTACCTTTCCCGTCTGTCTGCGTCCCAAGGCCAAGCTGACCTGTCCGTGCTGCAACACGCGCAAGAAGGACGCCGTCCTCACCAAGTGCTTCCACGTCTTCTGCTTCGAGTGCGTCAAGACGCGCTACGACACCCGCCAACGGAAATGCCCCAAGTGCAACGCGGCCTTCGGCGCCAACGACTTTCACCGCATCTACATCAGCTGAGCGCCTGTTTCCACCTGAGGAGATCCCCTCCACAGACTCCACTTGGATCTTTAGGTTACCTTAAAAATGCCTGCCTGGGATCCACGCAGAACTAATCTGTGCTCTCTCTCCCTCCTAGAGTTGGAACATCTCCCAGGTTTCCTTGAGGGTGGAGCTTTCTCTTTCTGTTTATTTTCCTCCCTCCTCAAACTTCCTTCTACTCGGCCCCTCTACTTCTGGGTCTGTTGAGTGCGGCCCCCTCTGAGCGTCACTGGATCCCCCTCAGTGCATCTAGGTGAATTTACTCTGCTAAAGTTCTCATCGACCTTTCCCAAACAGGCCCCTCCAGATTGCCTCTGGATCTTTTTTCTTCTTCTACCATTTTGAAAACTTCCATGACACAAGTTTCCCCACTACTGGCTGCTGGCAACAGTCATGCTGACTAAATGCTCCCTGTTGCAGAAGAGAGTTACTTCTTTTGTTTTTTTTTTTATTTTGAAGATATGTTCTGTGTGGAGGTTTTTGGAAGTAAAACTTGGGAGGTGGTCTACTCCCAAAATATCCCTCTGCGTTCCTCAAACGTTTATTTATCCGTTCGTTTGTATTCCGATTTATAATTCGCCCTTCCCTGCAGGGCTCAGGGCGGTGAACAACAACAATAACAATATGAAACAGAATAATCACAAAACATTTACGGCATAAAAACGGCTTAAAAACATTAGCAGTAGATGGCGCCATCCCATACCCTGATATGTCCATGGGAGGCTACAACAACAATTTGATTTCAGTTCAGATCCGGCTGGCCCAGGGGTCTGCACCCTGCGGCTCTCCAGATGTTCCTGGACTACAAATCCCATCAGCCCCTGATGGGATTTGTAGTCCACAAACACCTGGAGAGCCACAGGTTGCAGACCCCTGGGTTAGAGGCTGGTCTCATCATTGAGGGACTGGGGACCATCAGCAAATTAGACCGAGTAGGGACATACACGAGAGAATCTACATCTAAAAAGACCCTTTGCATCTAAAACAAGCCAGCTCGTGCCACATCCCCAAGTCTGCCCAGATATTTACCGGGATACAAGATCCGGCTGATCATACCAGGCATAACTATGAGGAACAAGGGGAACAATTTGAGATACCCACAAAGGATGTAGCCAGCTCTGACATGGGTGAGGTTCTTCCCGGCCAGGCATCTCTGCACAATAACTTGCGTTCAGGTAGAAATGGGAACAAGTGTAGTGGGGCTGATGGGAATTGTAGTCCATGAACATCTGGAGAGCCGCAAGGTGCAGACCCCTGGGCTGGCCCGATGTAAAAGCCTGGCAGAACAGCTCTGTTTTACAGGCCCTGCGGAAACCATTCAAGTCCCGCAGGGCCCTGATCTCATTAGGGAGCCTGTTCCACCAGGTAGGGGCCAAAGCAGTAGTGGGATCCAAACATTTTAATAACAGGTTCCGATGGTGGTGGGATTCAAACAGTGGCGCCGCCGCACACACGCACCTTCTGTCCCTATTGGGCAGGGAGGTTGCTTTAGTAACCCCTTCTCGGCACTCAGAAAAAATTAGTAACCACTTCTAGAGAAGTGGTGAGAACTGGTTGGATCCTACCTCTGGGCCAAAGCCATAAAGATCCTGGCCCTTGTGGTGGCCAGCCGAATATCTTTTGGCCAGGGGCCACAAGCAAATTTTCCTCCGAAGAATGGAGGGATCTTAAGGAGCAATACAAGGAGAGGCGTTCCTGCAGATTCGTGTCCATGTTTGCTCTGGGGTGGGGTTGTAGTGGAGTATTAAGGGTCGGAGACGTGGGGGCGGGGGGTGTCTGATTGTACAGAGCGGGAAATCCCTAAAGGGTGTTGTGAAACTTACATTTGCATAAACAGGAGTGTGGATGTGCCTGCGGAGGAGATGCGTAAAGGTCTGGTGTGAAAACTGGACTTGTGAAATGTGTGTGCGTGAAAGTGACGGTGCTGGGCAAAAGATGGAGTGGAGATAAAAGAGAGTTGAGTCTTAAATGGGGTGTGTGTGTGTTATTTTCTTTTATTTTATTAAATGTATGTCCCACCCTCCCCAACCTAAGGCAGGTTCAGGGCAGCGTACAAACATTTTAAAACACTCTTACTAATACATCAAATAGAGCACCTATCATTGACACTCATGACAACAAACTAATTTGGGCCTATGAAAGCCATCCGGCTCAGCTCAAATATAAACTCTCCTTAAAACTATCTGAGCACGGGCCAAAGTCAGGAAGGGTCAACACAGAAAACCGTGCGTGGATTGTTGCAGATTGTTGTAAGATGGCCAACTGATGATATTGGGACTCATGGGAGGCCTCACCCAAAGGCCCGGTGGAACATCTCTGTCTTAACAGGCTCCGTGGAACTGTTTACGATTCCACAGGGCGGTGGTGTCAGCTGAGTTCCACCTGGCTGGAGCCATGGCAGAGAAACCCCTGGCAGCAGTGGCGTAGGAGGTTAAGAGCTCGTGTATCTAATCTGGAGGAACCGGGTTTGATTCCCAGCTCTGCCGCCTGAGCTGTAGAGGCTTATCTGGGGAATTCAGATTAGCCTGTACACTCCCATAAAAAGCCAGCTGGGTGACCTTGGGCTAGTCACAGCTTCTCGGAGCTCTCTCAGCCCCACCTACCTCACAGGGTGTTTGTTGTGAGGGGGGAAGGGCGAGGAGATTGAGTCTCCTGCAGGAGAGAAGGGGGGGATATAAATCCAAGCTCTTCTTCTTTTTCTTCTTCTTCTCTGGTCAATGCCAATCGCTTTCCACAACAAACTACCAAACGGTTTTAAAGTTCTACCAGCCATTTTGGGTACGCTTTGGTACATCTTTCCGTGACGTGCCTCTGAAGATACCAGCCACAGATGTGGGCAAAACATTAGGAGGAGAAACTATCAGACCGTGGCCATATAGCCTGGAAAACCCACAACTGCCAGTTGATTCCGACTCAAAGTCTCAACAATACTTATTTGCATTCTTGGGGGCTAGAAACTTATGCAGTGGGATTGTGCTGCCGTGGAATGTGGTCAGCCGTGTTTTATATGGTCTCGGCTTTTGGAGGTCAGGGTTATGGAAATCCCAAAAATAATTGTGTGGAAGTGAATCCTGCTGGACTAAATCAAGGCTGAACTCTCCCGGCCTAGAGGCTAAAATGGCTAAACTGAGACTATCTACTTTGGTCACAAAATGAGAAGGTAAGTCACTAGAAAAGACAATAATGCCAAGAAAAGTGGAAGACCGCAGGAGAAGAGAAAGGCCCAGCACAATATTGACTCAGTCAAGAAACCCGCAAAACGTGTAGAATGAAATTAGGAAAGCGATTTTCATACAGGAAATTGAACTGAAGATTCCATTCCATTAGGCAGTTTATTGCGTGTATTATTTTTGTATATAAGCCCCTTTGAGTCTCCTGCAGGAGAGAAAGGGGGGATATAAATCCAAACTCTTCTTCTTGGTTGGATTGCGTCTAATTTAGAGATCCATTTTTTTGCAGTTTCTATGTCCCAAGAGGTTTTCATTGCATTGTGTTTTTACAAACCTTTTACAACCCCCCTTGAGTCCAACAAACACTGTAGAACAAGGAATTTTAAACAAACACACCCATGTAAAAAGTATGTGGCCACAGACCAAGTCCACAGATCAAGAATAATGCACTTTCAATCCACTTTCACAGTTGAAAGTGGATTCTGCTATTCTGCACAGTAAAATCCAGCTGCAAAGTGCATTGAAAGTCTATTATTCTGCATGTGTGGAAGGAGCCCTAGTGAAGTAAGTAATACACAAAGTTTGGTGGGTTGGGGCGGGGAAACGTGTTTGTAGTAAGTGACAGGCTAAGGAGGAAGGAAGAGTTCTAGGAGGGTGGGAAGGAAGATACATTCCTGCCACCAAGAACTACAGCTCCCATGGTTCATCGCTACTTTCCCAGCATGCCTCTTTCCACACCAGAAAGAAACAATTGAGATCTGCCACTTGGCAAAGTGTGTAACTGGAAAGCACAGGAGGAGTTGGCAGAACCGGTGGTGGTTTCCTGGGACGAGAGGGGTCAGGGTGTTAATCTTGCACGCCTGAAATAGAGCGGAAGCCCCTCGCAAAGGTATTCAGGTAGCAGCTTGTGGACTGCAGTTAGCAATTGCCCACTGAAAAATCCACCTTTTTGCATGCAGGAGGGTGCCCTGTTACTGTAGCTGAATTATGTACAGGAGCAGGTATTTGCTTGGGCTTTAAGAAAGGGAATGTTGAGGGTTGGTGTGCCCTCTTTCTGTTTCCTGCTTGCAGAATCTGTCCAGGATCTGATTTTTGCATGAGCAGATCAAATCTGAAATGGTGAATTGCTGATCCATCGGTGAGAGAGCAGGTTTTGCACAGAACTTCTGCAAGAAACGTGCACAATTTGTTGTCTGGGGTGTATTTAATGCTGAATATTTACGAATGCTTTTATGGAGGGAGTTTCTGCAACCTGTGTGTGATCCATGCAAGTTCATATTGTGTGAGTGTCATTTGCATGGGGTTATTCTGTTGGAGTCGTGCACGGAGTAGTCCTGTGTAGTGGTTAGAGTGGCAGATTGGGAAACAGGAGACCCAAGTTCAAACTTTCCCTTTCCTTGATCTTGGGCCAGTCACTGTGCCCAGCCTAACCTACCTCACAAGGTGGTTGCTGCGAGGATGAAATTGAGGGCAAGAGAACAGTGCTGTAAGCTGTTTTAGTCCCCTGTTGGGAGAAAAGCGGGTATAAATGTCTTCTGAAACTAGACCAAAGGAAGTGGTTTTTGCTTCCGACAGTTTCTTCCAAAGAAGGCGTGACGAGGAAGGGTTCTGTCAGTGATTTCCACGGTCCATTTTGTCATGCTTTCACATAATGCCCGCCAGAAAGCAACAGCCGAGATCAGCCACCTGGCAGAGTGCATGGAAACTGCTGGAGGACAAGATTAACAATCTTCTGGGGTGCATGGTAGACTTGTGTGGAACGACAGCTAGCCTCAAAGAGACCAGGAACCCCGTGTGATCAGGTGACGTGCTGTCCTGGCACATGCCCCTGTGTGTAGGGTGCGATTTCTGTACATGCAGAACATCCAGTTGGTTCAGTTAGGCCAGTGATAGCAAACCTTTTCAAGACTGAGTGCCCGAATTGCAACTCAAAACCCACTTATTTATCGCAAAGTGCCAACACGACAGTTTAACTTGAATACTGAGGTTTTAGTTTTTAAAAAACGGTTGGCTCCAAGGCATGCGTTACTCAGAAGTAAGCTTGGTGGTAGTCAGTGGCTTTGCTTTGAAGCGACCGTGCAACTCTTCCAACGGGTGAATCACGACCCTACGAGGGTTTACTCAGAAGCAAGCCCCATTGCCAGCAACCGAGCTTACCCCCAGGTAAAGGATTGAGCTTTAGTTCTTCGCATGAAAATCAGTGGGGTTTAACAGCGCTTTACAGGGTTACCTACACTGCCTCACCAAAACTAGGTCTTAGGTTTAATGCTAATAATCAAGCCCAGTAGCCCAGGCCAGCCTATATGTGTGTGCGGGGGGGGGGGGGGGCACTCTGTTTGTGTGTGCCCACAGAGAGGGCTCTGAGTGCCACCTCTGGCACCCATGCCATAGGTTCGCCACCACTGAGTTAGGCCTTGCAGCCACCCTGTGTGAACTGAGAATGCTTCTGACCCTAACAGACTCCCCCAGAATCTTGTGCCACACATAAAAGAGTTCTGTGGAAGACAACAGGATGAACGAGTGACCAGAAAGAATTTGCTGCCACAGCAATGTTTCACCTCACGGTGAATAGCAACATTTCACGGTTAATGTGGAAAAAGTCATTTTGCGTACGCACGTTGTGTGTGGTAGTTCTCGTGCAAGAAAGACCACTATTAGCCTGGTCTGTGTTTTTCTATAGTGAAGATATCCATGGATTAATGAAGCGAATCTTTTAAAAGTTCAGGCGCTCGTTCAGCCATGACGGAATTTGGGCCACTTTGTACAGAGAGTTACGGCTCCCGCAGAGCTCGGTGTTACCACCCCTTGCCTGATGGGCACTTGAGATGCCTCCCAGACAGACCTGAAGCTCAGACATACCGGTCAATACGGGAGGTTTTCATGGTGAGTAAACAGGGCTCTTTCAAAAAAAGCGCCTGAAGTTTATTGTCAGTTATTAACATGGATCAACTTTATCAATTTGTATGCCCCTAATTTCTGCCCTGCTATACATTTTGAAAAGCCTATATTGATCAATTGGTATTGTTTGTTTGTTTATTATTTAAAATTGTATGCTGCTGTCCCACAAGGGCTCAGAGCAGCTCACAACAAGACCAAAACATCATAATTACATAAATACATACAACACATCCAAAATCATACTAAAATGCACATTAACTGAGCAACTAACAACTAACAGGTGACCAGTAAACTATACCTCCTGCTCCTAACCGTTCGAAGAGCTTGGACTGACATACAAACAGGTGGCCGGCCTTTTTTTTTAATTAAAAAAAATTGTACTCCATTCTCTTTTTCTTCCTTCTTTTTTCCCCCCTTCCTTAAATTCTCTGACTGCCTGTTCTGATTTTATACCACCTTTCATACATTTTTTTTTCTTTGTTGGTCAGGCATACGATCCATTTCTGCTGTTTTGTTACTTCTATTTTTAACAAGACCGATTGCAATCTTAATAATCAACAACGGTTGGAAAAAGCCGGAGTGACTACCGACCTTTAGTCATCCTGTAGAACTGAGTGGGAACTGTTGGTAACAAGGGTGTGTTACCCGTAGAGCAAGGGTGTCAAACTCACGGCCCTCCAGATGTTGTGGACTACAGTTCCCATCATCCCCTGCCAGCTGGGGGAACTACAGTTCCCATCATCCCCTGCCAGATGTTATGGACTACAGTTCCCTGCCAGCTGGGGGACTACAGTTCCCATCATCCCTGCCAGCTGGGGGACTACAGTTCCCATCATCCCTGCCAGCTGGGGGACTACAGTTCCAGCTGGCAGGGGATGATGGGAACTGTAGTCCATAACATCTGGAGGGGCGCGAGTTTGACACCTAGGCCATAGAGAGATGCTAGTGCTTGTGAATGCCAAATAACACTGACCTTATTCCTCTCTCTTCTTCTTTCACAGTCAGTGTTTCTACCTCAGGGTTATCCTGAAAGCGTAAGCGGGGATTACCTGGCCTACCAGATCTGGGACACGGTACAGGTGAGGTCCAGTCTAGCATGTGGGATTCCTTTTTAATGGCTGAGAGTTATCTCTCTCCTCTGCTTGTCAGGGGGGTGAGAAATGGAGGCTATACTCTTTTTCCATGGAGGATTAAAATACAGTTCTATATTCATCTGCCACATGCTGGACCTTCTTTGTCATAGGGCGATTCCAAGCGCATCTAGTAAAATAGGTTCGACCCAGTTCCCTGAGAAGGGTACTGACCTAGGTCGAAGCCATTGTTGTTCCCCACTGCAACCAGCTTGATCCCAGCTCGGAGGACGGAATCATCCTGTGCCTCTTCGCCGCTCCGTTCCGATTGGCTGCTGTTCTACGGCCATGTTCCTTCTATCCCCACACACGTTATTAAAAAAACTGCCACAGGAATGGAGGGACGAAGGTGGCGCTCTTTGATTGGCCAGCTGTCACGCGATGCCCCGAAACACTCCAGCTGTGATTATTGAATGGGGGACTCCTGGCACCAGAGATTCCGCACTTTACTAGAATTGAGCTGAGTTCGAGCGTGGTTCCCTGAAAAAGTAGTAGTTCCCAACTGGAGTCGGAAATTTGACCGTTACATGGGGCGAAGCTGGTACAAAACCCCGTCGATCCCAGTGGTTGTGCAGAGCACTTAGGTTGAACGCAGCTCGAACTTAGGTCGATAACACAAGTGCGGAATCGACCATAATAGAATCCTCCACTTGGGTCCTAGTGGCTACCTAGCCCTGCTTCATGCCCCCCCCCTTCACCTTTTGCCATCCCTTGCTCCCTTTTATGAGTCTGGGCGTGGGGCGTCAGCCGGCTCTGCTGCTGCAATATGAAGTTGGCTGTCGGCAAATTTGGGTGTCTGCGACAGCCTGTGCGCTCCCTCACGTCCTCCTGCTCCCCCTGCCAACCAAGCCTCACTGCTGCATCCTGCCTCATCAGTGAGGCGACCTGCAGGTGCCTCTCCTCGGTGGGTTCCTGCTCTCCCTGCCCGCTGAGCCATGTGTAAATATGCACAGGACATTGGTTTTGACGAAGGCAGCGCTTAAAAATGAGTTATAATTCTCATATTCATTTGGGACTACTTTCCACTGCGGAAGCATACTGTTTCCTCTGTCACTGCACCACAACTGACCACACTTTAATCTTTCAGTGGACAAGAATATAGAACCTCTTTAGGGGTTATGGAGAGAGAATGTCTCTGCAATGAGTGGGGCTGTGAGATTTGGGCAGGATCAGGTATTGGAAGGTGCGACCGCACTTGGAGTACTGTGTTCAGTTCTGTTCTGGTTGCCACATCTCAAAAAGGATATCGAAGAGATAGAAAAAGTGCAGAGAAGGGCAACGAGGATGATTGAAGGATTGGAGCACCTTCCTTATGAGGAGAGGCTGCAGCGTTTGGGACTCTTTAGTTTGGAGAGGAGACATCTGAGGGGGGATATGATCGAAGTCTATAAAATTATGCATGGGGTAGAAAATGTTGACAGAGAGAAATTGTTCTCTTTCTCACAATACCAGAACCAGGGGGCATTCATTGAAAATGCTGGGGGGAAGAATTAGGACTAATAAAAGGAAACACTTCTTCACGCAACGCGTGATCGGTGTTTGGAATATGCTGCCACAGGAGGTGGTGATGGCCACTAACCTGGATAGCTTTAAAAAGGGCTTGGGCAGATTTATGGAGGAGAAGTCGATCTATGGCTACCAATCTTGATCCTCCTTGATCGGAGATTGCAAATGCCTTAGCAGACCAGGTGCTCGGGAGCAGCAGCAGCAGAAGGCCATTGCTTTCACATCCTGCAGGTGAGCTCCCAAAGGCACCTGGTGGGCCACTGCGAGTAGCAGAGTGCTGGACTAGATGGACTCTGGTCTGATCCAGCAGGCTAGTTCTTAAGGTCAAAGTAAGCCATGAGTGTTGGTGAACTGGGGCAAAATCTCTCTCTCCTCAGCTGGATTTTTGAGCATCACCTCTCCTCAGTCTTCCCTAATCCTTCCCCTCTGTATTCTCCTCAGGCCTTTGCCAGCAGCATCACAGGGACCCTGGCCACGCAGGCTGTGCTGAAAGGGGTGGGAGTCGGGGATGAGTCCTCAACCGTTGCCGCCGCCACAGTCACTTGGATACTGAAAGGTGGGCTCCACCTTCGGTTCACCTGTGCCTGAGCATCCTTTCTAGATCTTTCTCCCTGACTTGCTTGCCGGAAATGCCTGGTATAACCTTTGGGTCCCGAAGAATTAGCTCTTTTAGGCACCATAAAATTTCACGGCTTCAGAGTTCCTCTTCTTTTACTGCTGCACTCTAGCCTTAACCCACTCCTCAGCCTGAATAACATGGCACAAAGAGGCATTCTGGATTTCTATCCCTCCCAGGCACAAGTGGGCCAAATTTGATGTGGGATGCGGAGGAGGGTGGTTAAGATTTGCCCCGCCGATAAAGAGCCAGCGTGGTGTAGTGGTTAAGAGCAGGTGCACTCTCATCTGGAGGAACTGGGTTTGATTCCCTGCTCTGCCACTTGAGCTGTGGAGGCTTATCTGGTGAACTAGATTAGCTTGTGCACTCCAACACGTGCCAGCTGGGTGACGTTGGGCTAGTCACAGCTCTTCGGAGCTCTCTCAGCCCCACCCACCTCACAGGGTGTTTGTTGTCAGGGGGGAAGGGAGATTGTCAGCCCCTTTGAGTCTCCTTCAGGAGAGAAAGGGGGGTATAAACCCAAACTTTTCTCTTCTCTTAAGCATTTGGCATGCCAGGGTAGCTAGGAACTTCAGAACTTGTCTTTGTAATGTGTGATTTGGCCTCTCTCACAATTTCTCTCTAACCTTAAACCCCCAACAGAGGTCCTTTCTGCTTTTGTACTCTCACCTGAGAACCCCAGATGTTCATCCTTTGACCTATCCTCTTTGCTGTGTCCTTACATCTGCTGACTCAAACCTTTCATTTCGCATAAGACCCTCGGCACTGGTCTGTTTCCATACTAGTTTAGATCCAGAATCACTCTCCCAAGATGACCCAATTCTATGTCACCTTTTGTATTTTAATTCTTGGTTTTTAATTTTTTTTAATTGTATCATTTGACTATTCCATTTTATATTAATACTTTTCTTCATTCGTTTTCAAACAATACATTTTTCCCCTCCCCCCTGTATTTTCTTCATAGTTTTTTCAAACAAACAGCAGTAAGTTCATTCTTTGTAATCTCTTCTCCCATATCTCCTCATTGACTCCAGCTTCTTTCATCCAGTCCGCATATATTGTCCATATCTCCAAAATTTCACTGTTTATCTTGCCACAGTTTATTTTTTGTTATTATATCGAAAATGTCCAGTGTCACTTGTTCCCAGATATATTCCAACCATTTCTCTATTGTCCATTTTTTTCTTTACTTTCCAGCCTAAAGCTATTGTTGCATGTGCTGCTTTGATCATTATTTTATACACATAGCTATATTTTTTATCTACCCTTCTATCCTCCATTGCACCCATGAACAGTATTTTAATTCTTCAGCGTTCCCTGCTTCACGCTCAGCTTTGCCCCCACACAAACTCACATCTTGACACTTGCGTGATTCGGAGTATGCCCTGAAAACTCTACGCAACTACGGCTCATTGCCCCAGGGCAAGGTCTCTGCCCCCTATACTTTTCTCGTAGAACGCCGTGTGGTGGACGCCATGGTTCTACTGCTCTGTTTCATCCTCATTACAACCCTGAAAGATAGGGCAAGCTACAAGAGCTCTGTATCAAGGACCGCACAGTATTCCATGGCAGGGTGGGAATTTGAACCCAGGTCTTCCAGCTGCTCCACCAGAATCTCTCACTGCTAAGGCCCCATCCCTTCCGTTGCAGATGGAACAGGAATGCTGGGGCGAATTCTTTTTGCCTGGAGCAAGGGGTGAGTCTGGCTTCCCTCCCCACTCACATTTGCACAGTTGGGAGCGGGGAAACATGGGTGGGCGTTAAAACTTTGACTCGATTCTTCAAGGTGAGGACAGATTTCTTCTTTGCATCTTTTCCCAGGAACAAACTGGACTGTGATGCCAAGCAATGGAGGTAACATTTTTGATCCCGAATGAAAGATTTCACTGGGTGCAAAGTTTTCTCTGTTTCTCACAATACTAGAACCAGGGGGCATACATTGAAAATGCTGGGGGGAAGAATTAGGACTAATAAAAGGAAACACTTGTTCACACAACGTGTGATTGGTGTTTGGAATATGCTGCCACAGGAGGTGGTGATGGCCACTAACCTGGATAGCTTTAAAAAGGGCTTGGACTGATTTATGAAGTCGATTTATGGCTACCAATCTTGATCCTCTTTGATCTGAGATTGCAAATGCCTTAACAGACCAGGTGCTCGGGAGCAACATCCGCAGAAGGCCATTGCTTTCACATCCTGCATGTGAGCTCCCAAAGGCACCTGGTGGGCCACTGTGAGTAGCAGAGTGCTGGACTAGATGGACTCTGGTCTGATCCAGCTGGCTAGTTCTTATGTTCTTAGTACATTATCAGCAATCCATGCTGCAAAACAGCGGTTGAACGTACAGGTGCGCTTAGAAGGGGCCTGTTTTGCCCTTTGACCCCAGCTAATTGACCTTTGTCCTCTGACCCTCTCTACACTTAGGCTCTTTGCAGACGTACTCAATGATGTCGCCATCTTAATGGAGATCCTGGCACCGGCCTTCCCAGCATTCTTCACTCTCATTGTTTGCACCAGTGGTTTTTTCAAGGTATTAGAAAGGTGTCCAATGGAGAGGCATGGGGATTGGTTGGGTGATGGGCAGAAGGGAGGGAGCCTGAGGGTGGGCTGGCATAATTCCTTGTGTGCATTACTAAGAAAGAAGCAGTGATAGGACACCTGGAAAGACGCCTGGTGACAGGAGCAATCCCAAATCCTGGGAGGTGAAAATGAAGGGACTGGCGTGATGTCTTTAGAGCCAGCGTGGTGTTGTGGTTAAGAGCAGGTGCACTCTAATCTGGAGAACCGGGTTTGATTCCCCGCTCTGCCACTTGAGCTGTGGAGGCTTATCTGGTGAACCGGATTAGCTTGTGCACTCCAGCACATGCCAGCTGGGTGACCTTGGGCTAGTCACAGTTCTTTGGAGCTCTCTCAACCCCACCCACCTCACAGAGTGTTTGTTGTGGGGGTGGGGGGAAGGGAATTGTCAGCCCCTTTGAGCATCCTTACAGGAGAGAAAGGGGGAATATAAATCCAAACTCTTCTCTTCTTCTTAGTTCTAGTTACCCAGCAGTAACTCTCTGTACATGGTCTCCAAGGCCTCCTCTGTTGATTCCTCTTCCTCTCCTCCCCTCTTTCCACTCCAGTGCATTGTGGGAGTTGCCGGAGGGGCCACTCGGGCAGCCCTTACCATGCACCAGGCCCGGCGGGACAACATGGCGGATGTGTCCGCCAAGGATGGAAGCCAGGTGAGAGCTTGGTGGAAGCAAAGTTGCTCATGAATTGGCCGCTCTTGGGCATGGGTGCGAGACTCTCAGAGCCTGAGACCTGCTCTCTCCTGACCTGCTTTTCCTCATTTTTCCAGGAGACGCTGGTGAATTTAGCCGGCCTTCTCTGCAGTCTGTTCCTCATCCCTCTTGTGGCTGACAACCTCCCGTGAGTGAACGGGTGCCGCTTCTCTCTGTGTGGCTCACTAGGGGATTATGGGAGGCCAAGATTTGAGAGGATGAAGAGGCTGAGGCTCGGTGATTGAAGCCAGACCTTTTCCTAACTCCTATGCCTCCTTCCCTTCCAGCCTTACTTACACCCTGTATGGTCTCTTCACCATCTTGCACCTCTATTCCAACTATCGGGCCGTGAGGGCTGTCTGCATGGAGACCCTCAACCAGGCCCGGCTGCGCCTGGTTTTGCGCCATTTCTTGCGATGGGGGAAGGTGCCAAGCCCCGCGCTCGTCAACCCTGAGGAGCCCCTGTTGCTAGGTAACCAAGGGTTTGCTTCCATAGGCAAGCCTGTGAGAAATGCAGGGCCTCATGAGCGCTGCCCCCAAGAATCTTGCTTTCTTATCTCTCAATTGCTATGGAAATGCAGTTTCTCTCTGTCTCTATCTTCATAGGCAATCATCGACAACTGAGGCTGATCTTGGGAGCTCCCCTTCACACAGTGGTCTCCAGGTCAGTAACATCTGTTAAGTTATCCCCTCATCCTCCAGCATAAGAAGTTTGTTTTTTTAAATAACTTTTGTAAGTTGGGTGCACCTCACTTGATTTTTTCCTTAATTTTTCATTGGAAACTGCTTGAGACAATGCCACTAAAAAAGGAGCATTAGAAACTTTAAAAGCAAATAAATGATATACTATCTCTGCCCAAAGCAACTTGAGAGCCAGCGGGGTGTAGTGGTTAAGAGCAGGTGGATTCTAATCTGGAAGTTTGATTCTCCACTCCTCCACTTGAGCGGCAGAGGCTTATCTGGTGAAGCTGCTGTGTTTCCACACTCCTACATTCCTGCTGGGTGATCTTGGGCTCTGGACTCTCTCAGCCCCACCTGCCTCACAAGGTGTTTGTTGTGGGGAGAGGAAGGGAAAGGAGCTTGTAAGCCACCTTGAGTCTTCTTACAGGAGAGAAAGGTGGGGTATAAATCCAAACTCTTCTTTTCTTCTTCTCTTGAATTGCCTGGTGTAGCCTGACCTTGTTTGGAGCTTTGGAGTGGCTCTGGGCTGGCCATGGTTAGTACCTGAATTGGAGACCATCAAGGAAGCCCAAGACCACAACAGAGAGGCAGGCTAATGACAGACCACCTCTGTTCATCTGTAACATCTTGTGGATGGGGTTGCCCTGTGTTGGTGGTGACGTCTTCTTCTATCAAGTGGCATCTTCTAGAGTCAGTCTTTGCTCACACAAAACTACCAGGGAAATATTCTTTCTGGAACATCTGGAGAATTTCCAGAGTATAATCTTTCCTCATTCATTCATTCATTCATTCATTCATTCATTCATTCATTCATTCATTCATTCATTCATTCATTCATTCATTCATTCATTCATTCATTCATTCATTCATTCATTCATTCATTCTGTCAGTCTTTTCCCTCTCCTTCCGCTACAGCAGTGATGGCGAACCTTTTCGAGACTGAGTGCCCAAATTGCAACCCAAAACTCACTTATTTATCGCAAAGTGCCCACATGGCAATTTAACCCGAATACCTGAGGTTTTAGTTTAGAAAAAATGGTTGGCTCTGAGGCGTGCGTTACTCGGAAGTAAGCTTCGTGGTAGTCGGTGGCTCTGCTGTGAAGCAACTGTGCAACTCTTCCAATGGGTGAATCATGACCCTAGGAGGGTTTACTCAGAAGCAAGCCCCATTGCTAGCAACTGAGCTTACTCCCAGGTAAAGGATCACACTTTAGTTCTTTGCATGAAAATTACTGGGGTTTAACAGCTTAACAGGGTTACCTACACTGCTTCCCCAAAATTAGGTCTTAGGTTTAATGCTAATAATCGCGCCCAGCGGCCCAGGCCAGCCTAGATGTGGGGGGGCAATTCCCCCCCACATGAGGAACTCTGTTTGCGCGTGCCCACCGAGAGGGCTCTGAGTGCCACCTCTGGCACCCGTGCCATAGGTTCGCCACCACTGCCCTACAGTTTCCCAATTGTGAAGCACCTCCTTAACTTCTGGAATTAATGTTTCTTTTCAATCCCTACCAGCACAGCTGACTTCCAGAAAGCTCTTGAGGGAAACTCTTCAAACTACTTACTCTTCTTCAACCAAGCAGCAGGTGAGTATGCGGGAGAGTCATATAGAAGTGGAAACTTCGGGGCTGAAACGCTCGTAAGAGACACTGCTGGGCAGTCAAAAGTATATGCTGTTTGTTTTTGGTAGTATACAAGTATTTGCAAGCCTCTTTGAGTTTCCACTGGGGAGAAAAGTGGAATGAAAGTGCTTAAATAAATGACAAGAAAAGAGAAAGAGAGGTACCGGCAGGGATTCCTGTGGCCGATGGGGCTCTGCACGTGAGAAGCCTCAGCATTCTCTAATCCCTTTGTCCCTTCTCACTTTCCGTAGGGACAGTCTCTGTGATGCTGCACCAACAGGCAGGCAGCGTGGATGTCATTAAAGCCTGCAGCCATGCTCTTGTCTTGGAGGCTCTGCTGTACCAGGATGTAGCAGGGTCCTCGGTGGAAAGAGAGTCTCTCCTGGATCTGCAGCGAAGGCTACGGGAAGGTGATGAACCAGGAAGTGTATCTGGAGCCAGGGGTGGGAGGGGGAAAACAGTCCATCTTGGGAAGCATGGGTAGCTCAGCACCCACACTTTGCAGGGTTCGGCCTCTTGGGCTCTCTGGTTAAAGGATCTTTGACAGTGGGGCTGGGAAGGGTGCCTGGCTGGGACAAAAAGGCCGGTTACCATAAATGGCGCTGAATGAGATCAATCTAACTTTGCACAGGGCAACTCCTTGGTGGTGGAAAGGGTCATCAAGCTAAAAACAACTTAGCCCAGGGGTGGCCAACCTATGGCACTCCAGATGTTCATGGATGACAATTCCCATCAACCCCTGCCAGCATAATTGGCCATGCTGACAGGGCTGATGGGAATTATCGTCCATGAACATCTGGAGCTTCATAGATTGGCCACCCATGACTTAGGGCAACTCCTCATGGGGTTTTCAAGGCAAGAGACAAACAGAGGCCATTCGCCATCGCCTGCCTCTGCTTAGAGAAGTTGGATTTCCATCCGAGATTGAACTACACAGGGCCGTCCAGTTCAGGTTAAGGCTCCAAACAACCTCATTGCATTGCTTGGCGGGAGGTTTTTCTCAGTTCTATTGGAATGCATCTCATTTGTCTGTTTGCTTCATTCGCATCAACAGCCTTTTGCATCCAGTATATCCCTTCTATTCAGTGTATTC
Source organism: Sphaerodactylus townsendi (assembly GCF_021028975.2). NCBI lineage: Eukaryota > Metazoa > Chordata > Lepidosauria > Squamata > Sphaerodactylidae > Sphaerodactylus > Sphaerodactylus townsendi. The sequence goes on from NC_059439.1 coordinate 31,579,310, forward strand.
CTTCTGATTATGCGAGCAGACGATGTATAATTTTTGCTTCTCGCAGCCAGGCTGCAAGGTGAGCTGCTCTCACTACCTTTCCTCCCTGGTTTTTTGATCACGCAGAGCCTTCTAGAAAGGACTGGACCACAGTTGCCGAACTGCATCAACTATGGGACAGCATATTCCCCATATTCTTGATAGGTATGTTATCAAAGTATAGACAGCGACCTTTAACAACTACACATCTGAATTTTCTATCAGGAAAACTTGAATGCCACTATCTGAACAATTTATGGACATGAAAGAAATTTGCAACTTGCTACTTGTTTGGCATGATTTAATCTGTGGGAAGAAGAAGTAGTAGTAGTGTTTGGATTTATACGCCACCTTCCTCTCCTGTAAGGGAGACTCACGGTGGCTCACAAGCTCCTTTCCCTTCCTCTCCCCACAACAGACACCTTGTGAGGCAGGTGGGGCTGAGAGAGTCCTGAGAGAACTGTGACTAGCTCAAGGTCACCCAGCAGGAATGTAGGAGTGTGGAAACACATCTGGTTCACCAGATAAGCCTCCGCCACTCAGGTGGAGGGGTGGGGAATCAAACCCGGTTCTCCAGATTAGAATCCACCTGCTCTTAATTACTACACCACTCTGGCAATGAATTTATAAAGAAGGTAAAGCCCCCCTGCCCCCCACCACTCAATAAATGTTTAAATATTGTTGTCAGACTCCTTCAGTCTGGTAACACTGTAGCAGGCAGGCACTGCTGCAGTTTTTCAAACTAATGGTCATTATAAATGTGTCTAAAATAAAAGCTGAGATTTTTCTGCACTTGCATAGATGAAGAAGAAGAGTTTGGATTTATATCCCCCCTTTCTCTCCTGTAGGAGACTCAAAGGGACTTACAATCTCCTTGCCCTTCCCCCCTCACAACAAACACTCTGTGAGGTGGGTGGGGCTGAGAGAGCTCCGAGAAGCTGTGACTAGCCCAGGGGTAGGGAACCTGCGGCTCTCCAGATGTTCAGGAACTACAATTCCCATCAGCCTCTATCAGCATGGCCAATTGACCATGCTGGTAGGGGCTGATGGGAATTGTAGTTCCTGAACATCTGGAGAGCCGCAGGTTCCCTACCCCTGGACTAGCCCAAGGTCACCCAGCTGGCATGTGTGGGAGTGCACAGACTAATCTGAATTCCCCAGATAAGCCTCCACAGCTCAGGCGGCAGAGCTGGGAATCAAACCCGGTTCCTCCAGATTAGATACACGAGCTCTTAACCTCCTACGCCACTGCTGCTCCTAGATAATACATAGTTCCCAGCTTTATGTTCAGTTCTTCCAAATTGTCCTGCATCAATGAAAATATGAGATTACAGGGGCAACCTTGCACACAATTCCAACTCCTGCCTTTCTTTTTTGGACTTGCCTTTCCAGGGCTGATGTCAGCAGGGTGGGTTACTGACCGGAACCTTCTGGGCCCTGAGGAGTGGCGTGTGGATTGGACCATGAACGGGAAGAAGAATCTTTGACTTCGGGAGACTATTAGCGTTGATACCAAGAATGTTTGTGTGCTGAAACCATGAAAGGAATCAGTCCCTGTAGCCTTCTTGATGCCAGTAACTGTAATGCCAGAATGCAGGAGAGGAGGAGGGGGCAGTATTTCACCTGTCCCTCTGCAAATACTTATTTTTTTTTTTGCTTTTGATGGGACCACTGAAATAAAGCTTTGTACAGATGTTTAAAATGATGGCCTGTTAGTATTTGCAAAATGGGGAATCGAATGGAAATGCTCCCCCCTCGTCCCTCAGAGACAAACCCGGAGGGATGGGGGCAGAGGTCAAAGGTCACAGAGGGCGCTCAGGCGTAGTAACCCCACAAAAACATGGAGAGGGCCATCATGACCACAGCGTTGAGGTTGACGACAGTTTTCCAGGTTGGATGCTCTGTGATGTCTGCCAGGCGCGCGATCTCCTCTCAAGCTTCTCTCCTCCTGGCTTGGCCTCCGCCGCTCTTTGGCCTCCTGATCCCCCCAGCTCCGCAGAACCAGTTGACGATTGGACGCAGAGCTCGCATGGCGGAGGGTGCTGCTTTGGAAACTGTAAAATGAGGGCGAGAGACAAGGACTGGAAGTCAGGGCCGATCACATGACGTCGAAGGCCAATACAGATTGGAAAACTCAGCGCCCCTATTTGTGGTAAAACCAGCTGCCCCAAACCCATATTTCAAGGTAGGGCCAAGTGAAGCAGAGAATCTGACTGGCTCTCATTTCAGCCTTGAAGCAGATTACAAAAATGTGAACCATTCAGTCAGAAAGGAAATTACAAAGTATGAGAGAAACATTTGAATCTAACAGCAAAGAAGAAGAAGAAGAAGAGTTTGGATTTATATCCCCCCCTTTCTCTCCTGTAAGGAGACTCAAAGGGGCTGACAATCTCCTCTCTCTTCCTCCTCAACAACACCCTGTGAGGTGGGTGGGGCTGAGAGATCTCCGAAGAGCTGTGACTAGCTCAAGGTCACCCAGCTGGCATGTGTTGGGGTGTACAAGCTAACCTGGTTCAACCAGATAAGCCTCCACAGCTCAAGTGGCAGAGCGGGGAATCAAACCCAGTTTCTCCAGATTAGAGTGCACCTGCTCTTAACCACTACACCATGCTGGAAGAGATAATGCAGTGTATCTTGGTGGACATAAAGATACATGAAAGACTATTCAGTCAATCAGAGAGCAGGGTACAAAACTTGATAAAACAATAATCTATTCTAGTGCCAAGTGCGTCCTAATTTGTGGATACCTAAATCTGCAGATTGTGGCCACACTGACAGCAAGGAAATTGTCGTAAAAACTGTGTGTCTGTATGTGGGGGGGAGATAGCAGAAATATCCGAAATCTAAAAAGGTTAGGTTTAATACCCCCAAGTAGAGAATAGTTAACTGCACAAGGATGTCAACATATGGCGGGACCGTTGCACTCTGCTTAAAGATGGATTACCATATCTCTCATCAAGTTTCCCGCCAGCATGGCCAATTGGCCATGCTGGCAGGGGCTGATGGGAATTGTAGTCCATAACATCTGGAGTGCCAAAGGTTCGCCACCATGGTCATATAGGGAGAAAGACATTGAGATAACTTTGGAATCAGCAGGGCGGAATCCGCCTGTGTCCCTTCTTGTCTCTTCAATCCAGGTACTTTCTCACCTTCCACCTCCAGCATGTGCTCCAGTTTCCCGTTCTTGGATGCTCCCAACTCGGCCTGTTCTTGGCGCCTCTGCCGAGCGCCCTCTCTCTTCTTCGCCTCCTCTTCTTCCTCGGTGTCCAGATCTATCCGCTCCTCTTTACTGTGTCGGAGGCTGAATACTAGGCGATGCAGCTGTGGCGCAAAATAATTGGTTTAGGGGTCTCCTTGCCAGACCATAGGCAGGGAAGAGTGCATTGGAGTCCCAACTACCCACATTGCTGGAACCCCCAGCGCTGCCACCCCTGGACCAGCAGATTGGAGCCTGGGAAACCCCTCCCCCCAATCAAGGTCTAATTATCGCCCAGTTTTCTTTGAAGAAGAAGAAGAGTTTGGATTTGTACCCCACCTTTCACTTCTGTAAGGAGACTCAAGGTGGCTTACAAGATCCTTTTCCCTTCCTCTCCCCACAACAGACACCTTGTGAGGCAGGTGGGACTGAGAGAGTCCTGAAAGAGCTGTGACTAGCCCAAGGTCACACAGCAGGGATGTAGGAGTGCGGAAACACATCCGGTTCACCAGAAAAGCCTCCGCCACTCAGGTGGAGGAGTGGGGAACCAAACCCGGTTCTCCATATTAGAATCCACCTGCTCTTAACCACGACACCATAAGAACATAAGAACTAGCCTGCTGGATCAGACCAGAGTCCATCTAGTCCATCCACTCTGCTACTTGCAGTGGCCCACCAAGTGCCTTTGGGAGCTCGCATGCAGGATGTGAAAGCAATGGCCTTCTGCTGCTGCTGCTCCCGATCACCCGGTCTGCTAAGGCCTTTGCAATCTCAGATCAAGGAGGATCAAGATTGGTAGCCATAGATCGACTTCTCCTCCATAAATCTGTCCAAGCCCTTTTTAAAGCTATCCAGGTTAGTGGCCATCACCACCTCCTGTGGCAGCATATTCCAAACACCTAACACGCGTTGTGTGAAGAAGTGTTTCCTAATTCTTCCCCCCAGCATTTTCAGTGAATGCCCCCTGGTTCTAGTATTACAAGATCCTTTCCCTTCCTCTCCCAACAACAGACACCTTGTGAGGTAGGTGGGACTGAGAGAGTCCTGAGAGAGCTGTGACTAGCCCAAGGCCACCCAGCAGGGATCTAGGAGTGTGGAAACACATCTGGTTCACCAGAAAAGCCTCCGCCACTCAGGTGGAGGAGTGGGGAATCAAACCCGGTTCTCCAGATTAGAATCCACCTGCTCTTAACCACTACACCGTGCTGGGTGCCGTGTTGTCAGTTCCCTCCGGTTACGCTCCCTTGCGTCCGCCTCCTTTCTTACGTGTTTATCTGGGATAGGTGAGGTGCAGAGCGAGATGCCGACCACGAGGGCAGCCGTGGCAAAGAACAGGATGACGGCAAAATAGAGGTAGTGGACGCTGCAGATCAGGCGAGGGCAGGCGCTGGGGAAGAGGCAGCTCCCTGTGCCGTAAACAAATTCCGGGATCATCCGGGCCATGCCCATGGCTAGTCCCCCCACCATGCCCCAGAATGCACCCTGCCGAAAGAGAGAACCATAGAGTTGGAAGAGACCCCAAGGGCCATCGAGTCCAACTCCCTGCAATGCAGAGAAGAGGAGTTAAACCTTGGGAGAACGGCAGAGTAGTAAGGATCTTGATACCATGCATCTTTTTCACCCCAGATGTGTAGACCCCTCCCCCCAGTGCTTTTCAGTGTCCACTCCCATAGTTTATAACCAGAGGTGGGATCCAGCAGGTTCTCACAGGTTCCTGAGAGTAGGTTACTAATCATTTGTGTGTGCCGAGAGGGGGTTACTAATTGGTGATTTTGCCCCGTGATTTTTGCCTTAGTTACGCCCCTCCTCTCAGCAGCAGCGCACAGAACTTGAAGCAGTCTAGCAGGAGGTGCACCAGCGTGTGTGGCAGCCTGCGCCTGCGTGCACTCGTTTCCCGCCCAAGGACCGGCGCAGCGGCTGCGTCCTTGCCACAGCCCCGCCCAGGAATGCCCGGCCCCCAGAATGCCGGGCCACGCCCCTGTCGTGCCCCGCCCAGCCCCATTGGCGCTATGCCACAGTTTGAATCCCACCACCATGGGAACCTGTTACTAAAATTTTTGGATCCCACCACTGTTTATAACCAAGACTCCAGCAGATCCTGAAAGGAGGATTTGTAAAAGGTAGTATTTTATTGAGTCTTTTCAGCTTGGCCTAACAGGCCCCCTTTCCTCAACTTCTTCAGGTTTTCGATCCCTCAATGTTGGGTTTTTTACTGTCTTGCCGCCACCTGCATAAGGGTTGTGGTTCGGAATTAGAGTGTTCACCTTCCACGCAGCTGGTCCGAGATTCACTCCACAACTTCTTCATTAAAAAGGTTGATGCAGCAGGTTTTGTGACTGAAGAAGTGTTTGTATTTATACCCTGTGAGGAGACTCAAGGTGGCTTACAAAATCCTTTCCCTTCCTCTTCCCACAGCACACACTTTGTGAGGTAGGTGGGGCTGAGAGAGTTCAGAGAGAACTGTGACTAGCCCAAGGTCACCCAGCTGGCCTGTGGAGTGCACAAGCTAATCTGGTTCACCTGATAAGCCTCTCCCACTCAGGCGGAGTGGGGAATCAAACCCGGTTCTCCAGATTAGAATCCACCTGCTCTTAACCACTACACCACGCCGGCGCTCATCAATGACCTCAGTAGAAGATTCTGGAGAGTCTACCCATGACAGTAAACAACAGCTCAATAGACTTGGAATATGGCTCCTTCATGTGTCAATAGCATGCTGTTTTTCTCTTAATTCCCCCTATGAGGAATATCTTGGTTCTTGTCCACCGACTGTCTTTCTCGTGCAGCGAGATTTCTGCACGGTTTCACGAAATCACTCACCTGCTCGTTCACCCTTTTGACAAAGACCCCGAGGAGAAAGACGGCCGCGATGGGTGGGGCCAAGTAGCTGCTGATGGCCTGGATGTAGTCGAAAAGTTGCCCGCCCTGGGCAGCTTGTACCACCGGGATCCACGCAATGCTGACCCCCACGAGTAGCAGGATCCACACCCTGCGGAGAGCCAGAGCAAGGTAAGGTCACAGGTCTGGCAAGCGGAGAAGCAGAGGGACATTATCTGGAGCTGAGGGGTGAAATTTTCCTCTTTGTGTATGTGCAGAGATTAAGTTACCAGAAAGAATATTCTGTACCTTTAAGGTTCAAATCCTGTGAAACACAGTCTCCTTAAATAATGTCTAACAAAATTAGAAGAAATATTACTACCTTCACAATTACATTTTTACTACAGCAATAATTTTTATGCCTTCACAAAGATATAACTCAAACAAAAAACTCTCTTTACATCAGTGGTTCTCAACCTTCCTAATGCAGTTCCTCATGTTGTGGTGACCCCCAACCCTAACATTTATCCATTTTACAGATGGAGAACACTGATGCAGAGAGTCTTAGGCGACCCCTGTGAAAGGGTCGTTCGACCCTCAAGGGGGTCGCAACCCACAGGTTGAGAACCACTGCTTTACATGGATGTACGATAAGTAAGTAAGATAAGTATACAATACACAAGGGGCTAGCTAACCTTCTATGGCCCCATCTGTAAAAACATAAGCATACAATATCTTAATGAGAAATCACATTATCTGTTATATAATAATAATTGACTATTGGACAGGCATCACTGTACTCGCAAACATTAAGACCTTGTAATAAATTCTTAATAAAGAGCAGGTGGACTCTAATCCAGAAAAATGGGTTTGTTTCCCAACTCCTCCACATGAAGCATGCTAGGTGACTGTGAGCTGATCACAGTTCTCTCGGAACTATTTCACCCTCTCCTACCTTCCAAAGTGCCTGTTGTGGGGAGGGGAAGGGAAGGTGAGTATAAGCCTCTTTGAGACTCCGCACAGTTGAGAAAAGCGGGGTGTAAACCCAAACTCCTCCTCCTCCTTCTCCTCCTCCTCCTCCTCCTTCTCCTTCTTCTCCTTCTCCTTCTCCTTCTCCTCCTCCTCCTCCTCCTTCTCCTCCTCCTCCACCTGTGTTCCCAGCTGCCCAGGGTCACAAGGGAAGGTCAGGTGGGTGTTACACAGTGATGATACTCTTGGTGGCCAGGATAGCTCTCTCAGCTGCGTGCACTGGCCAGTGCCGTTGGGGAAAAGGTGTGCAGGTAACTCAGCAAAGAAGAAGAAGAGTTTGGATTTATATCCCCCCTTTCTCTCCTGCAGGAGACTCAAAAGGGCTTACAATCTCCTTGCCCTTCCCCCCTCACAACAAACACCCTGTGAGGTTGGTGGAGCTGAGGGAGCTCCGAAGAACTGTGACTAGCCCAAGATCACCCAGCTGGCGTGTGTGGGAGTGCACAGGCTAATCTGAATTCCCCAGATAAACCTCCACAGCTCAAGCGGCAAAACAGGGAATAAAACCCGGTTCCTCCAAATTAGAATGCACCTGCACTTAACTACTATGCCACTGCTGATGGAAGGGCTTGCAAGGGGGAGAAGGAAGCATAGGCACATGAGGACACAGAGGTTAGCGACTGGAAAAGGAGGCTGGAATGGGCTCTGATGGTGGGCAGATCAAGGTTCCTGGGCACTGTCTGTCTAACCCCCCCTCCCCAAAACCTGGAATCAGCTCTGGCAGCCATGTTACTCTGCTACAGTAAAGCCAACCAAGCATCCGTGGCGCTTCAGAGACCTACACATTTTAACGTGAGTGGCCATAACACTCTCTGTTGCTTCTCCTGAAGAAAACGCTTCTCGGTCGGCGTGAGGGGGCAGCCAGTGCTTTCTTACCTGCCCACTATCAACAGCTCCTTGTCCCTGGCTTGTGGCCTCAGGCGGTTGTAGATGTCCATGGTGAACAAGGTGCCGCTGCTGTTGAAGATGGAAGCGAGTGAACTCATCAGAGCGGCCAGCATCACGGCCAACATGAGTCCCCGGAGACCTGAAAGGGGGTCACACAGTAAGAAAGTGAAGTGGAATGTTGTCGTGCATCTCGGAGCTCAGGTGGGGTTGCCAACTCTGGGTTGGAAAATATCTGGAGATGTTGGGGGTGGAGTCTGGGAAGGGCAGTTTTGGGGAAGGGGAGGGGTTTCAGCAGAGTCCACCCTCCAAAGCAGCCATATTATCCAGGGAAACTAATCCAGCGTGGTGTAGTGGTTAAGAGCAGGTGCACTCTAACCTGGAGAACTGGGTTTGATTCTCCGCTCTGGCACTTGAGCTGTGGAGGCTTATCTGGTGAACCAGATTAGCTTGTGCACTCCAACACCACCACCCCCTTACTCACTCACTTTTTACCACTCTATTTTTGTCTACATCTATGTTACCCTCCTAGGGAGGAGTCCGGCCGTTCCCCCCTTTTGGGGAGGCTTTTTAATAAATTGGGTTATGGGACGCCTGTTATTCTTGTATTGACCGCTGTTTTAATGGATTTTAATGGATTTTAGTAAATGTAATAATTGTTTATGTGGTCACTTATTGTGATCTCTTGTTATAAATTGTATATGCGTTGACTTTGTTGTGCACCGCCCAGAGCCCCTTGGGGATGGGGCGGTATACAAATCTAAACAATAAACAAACAAATAAACAAACAAACACACCAGCTGGGTGACCTTGGGTTAGCTACAGTTCTTTGGAGCTCTCTCAGCCCCACCCACCTCACAGGGTGTTTGTTGTGAGGGGGGAAGGGCAAGGAGATTGTCAGCCCCTTTGAGTCTCCTGCAGGAGAGAAAGGGGAGGATATAAATCCAAACTCTTCTTCTTCTTCTTCTTATACTGAATCGTACCATTGGTCAGTATTTGCTCAGACTGGTAATAACGCTCCAGGGTCTCGGGCAGAGGTTTTTCACGTCTTTTATTTGGGACTTACATGGGCGTTATCAGCTGCCTGGTTCTCTAAACTGGAAATGCTAGGGATTGAACCCGCGTCCTTCTGGGTGCCAAGCAAAAGCTCTGTTACTGAGCCATAGCCCCACTCCAGTCTATGCCCGCCAAACCTGCTGTTGCTGTCACCTAGTGTGTATAGGTGTGAGATTTTACCAAGCGTTGCCCCTTCCCTTTTGAACTAATAACTGCAGCGTAAAAATCTGGAAATAGACCAAGCAGAGAACTTTAAAGCTCATTGCTTCTTAGGAGGTTAAGAGCTCGTGTATCTAATCTGGAGGAACCGGGTTTGATTCCCAGCTCGGCCGCCTGAGCTGTGGAGGCTTATCTGGGGAATTCAGATTAGCCTGTGCACTCCCACACACGCCAGCTGGGCGACCTTGGGCTAGTCACAGCTTCTCGGAGCTCTCTCAGCCCCACCTACCTCACAGGGTGTTTGTTGTGAGGTGGGAAGGGCAAGGAGATTGTCAGCCCCTTTGAGTCTCCTTACAGGAGCAAAAGGGGGGATATAAATACAAACTCTTCTTCTTAGTGGTCTGGAGATCAGTTGTAATTTTGGGGAGTCCTCCAGGTGCCACCTGGAGGTTGACAACTTTATCCACGGGAATTCTAGAGCCACATTGAGTTATCAGTGGGAATCTGAAGACGCCGGAATGCCTCCTCTCAGTGCCAACTGGCAATGCACTGGTTATCACTTGAAAGTGCTCCCTTACCACTGGGCATGAGGGACACCACCAGTTTGGGGTAGGCAATGTTAGAACACCCAACCTCCGTGCCACAGATCCGTTGGCATTCTTCCGGGACGATGCAGGCAATTTCATCTGAAGAAGCAAATACAAGAAGGAAGGGCGTCTCAGAACTGTAATACGGTTTTAGCTACAAAGATCCCAGAGTTTGTTATGCGTACCACTTACTGCCCTTTCACTGCAGTAATGAGAAGCTGTTGATCATTCCTCAAGGTAGAATGCTCTGTCTTGGAAAAAATATGTTAGTAGATTGTGTATCCCTCCACCACAGAACTCAACATGCCAGACCTTCTTTGTTTTAGAATGCTCCACCTGGGTCCTAGTGCTGACCTAGCCCTGCTCCCCTTATTCAGGGGCGTAACGAGGCAAACTGTAGCCCTGGGCAAGACCTGAGTTGGATGCCCCCCCCATTGACAGCAACTTGGGGGGTGCCATCATGACCGTCTCCAGATGATACCCTGAAATTCTGGTGCTGATACGTCCAAAAATGCGCCCCCTGCAGGAACATCCCAGAAATTTGCCCAAGAATCTTTGTTCTGCATTGAGTTTTCTGGGGGTTGCAAGTTGGGGGGGGGGGCACATTTCTGAAGGCACAGTCTCAAAACTTTCATGGTCTCACCAGGAGACTGCCCTAATGATGCCCCCCAGGTTTGGTGCAGTTTGGTTCAAGCGGGCCAAAGTTATGGACCCTCAAAACTGTAGCCCCCATCTCCTATTAGCTCCCGTTGGAAACAATGGGGGATGGGGGCACCCCCTTTGGAAGTCTGTAACTTTTGACTCCCTGAACCAAACCTCACCAAACTTGGGGGGTAGCATAAGGATGGTCTCCTGATGATACACTGAAATTTTGGTGCCACTAGCCTAAAAACTGAATCCCCTGCAGGCCAAAAATGGAAAACCACTAAAAATACCCAAAAATGAACCCTGCATTTTGATGCCCCCCACATGGTGGTGCCCTGGGCAGATGCCCACCTTGCCCAATGGGCATTATGCCCCTGCCCTTATCTGTTTGAAAGTTGGATGATAGACGTTCAATGAACTGTAAGTGCTCTTGTATCAAAGTACCAGGTTCAATAATGCACAGAATAATGGTTTTGACAAAGGTATGTAAAAATGAATTATAATTCTCGTATTCATTTGGGACCCTGTTCAAATACCAAAACATTTTGTGCCTTCCCAATTGTGGTGTTCCACAAACAGGGGGATCAGAATTGTGAACCTTTTTAAAGCAAAGTTTGACTGTCCTGGGGAAGTTCTTCAATCTCACTTCTAGCGCAGGGATCTATAACAGTGACTCTGAAGTCAAATTAATTTACCTTATGCTATAAGATAACCTAGGCCCAAATATCACAGGCTCATACCGCACATGCAGAATAATGCACTTTCAAACTGCTTTCAGTGCTCTTTGAAGCTGTGCGGAATAGCAAAATCCACTTGCAAACAGTTGTGAAAGTGGTTTGAAAACGCATTATTTTGCATGTGCGGAAGGGGCCACAGAGTCCATTCCTTTCCCAGCATCTGAGCTTCCAAGATGGAATCATTGCTTGTTTAAGACAGAGACAATAATCTTTTCTCTTTAAAACTTGTTGTACCGCCCACCCCTGAAGGGCTCTGGGCAGTGTACAGGAGATAAAATCAATAAAAATAACGCACAATCAAATAATAAAAACTAAATTAATTAAATACAACATCAACAAACCAGAAGAACTTAACATCAGCTGGCAACCCGAAGAAACCTCCGATTCCCCTGGGAGGGGTCTGGCACAGTACAAACCAACCAGTATGATGGTATGTGGGGGGTAGCGGGGGAGGCAATCAGTAACAGCCCCCCCCCCCAAATCCAGGTGAAACAGCTCTGTTTTACAGGCCCTGTGGAACTGTCCAAGGTCCCAAAGGGCCCTGATGGCTGGAGGGAAGGCGTTCCACCAGGCAGGGACCAGGGCCATACAAACCCTGGTTTGGTTAGGTTAGAGCAGGGGTCTGCAACCTGCAGCTCTCCAGATGTTCATGGAGTACAAATCCCATCAGCCCCTGATGGGATTTGTAGTCCATGAACACCTGGAGAGCCACAGGTTGCAGACCCCTGAGTTAGAGGCTGGTCTCATCATTGAGGGGCCGGGGACAGCAAATTAGACCGAGTAGGGACATACGTGAGAGAATCTACATCTAAAAAGACCCTTTGCATCTAAAACAAGCCAGCTCGTGCCACATCCCCAAGTCTGCCCAGATATTTACCTGGATACAAGACCCGGCTGATCATACCAGGCATAACCATGAGGAACATGGGCAGCAATTTGAGATACCCACAAAGGATACAGCCAGCTTTGACATGGGTGAGGTTCTTCCCGGCCAGGCATCTCTGCACAATAACCTGTGTTCAGGTAGAAATGGGAACAAGTGTAGTGGTTCCATTTTGTTATTTTTTCGTAATATTCCCAAGCATCTTGAGCAGAGAGGTAGCGTTACTACCGTGTTTCCCCGAAAATAAGACAGTGTCTTATATTAATTTTTGCTCCCAAAGATGCGCTATGTCTTATTTTCAGGGGATGTCTTATTTTTCCTGTGTTCTGTTCGTCGGGCATGATTCCAAACAAAAACTTTGCTATGTCTTACTTTCGGGGGATGCCTTATATTTCGCACTTCAGCAAAACCTCTACTACGTCTTATTTTCCGGGGATGTCTTATATTAGGGGAAACAGGGTAGGAGGCAGCTAACTCAGATAGCACATGCACTTTGGGAAATGGGGGCCCAAATTCAAGAAGCTTGTTGGTAATGTTAGGAAGATAAAATGAGAGAATATTGCTACTACGTAAATCAATCTTCAAAACATGAATGTGATGAGAAATGGGGTTATTTTTTAATATGAATCCGAACTGATTATGTAAAAAACAAGATAACTCGAGGACTGAAAACCAATAATGACTAAGATAAAATCACTGGACTAGTAAAAATGCTTTGGAGGTGGAAAGCAAATGACAAAGATTCTTAGACCTTATGAAGTCTCGCTAGTAATCTGAAAAGGTTATATTGGGATCCATTATGTAATGTGTACTTAATATGATTGTGGGTAGATATCTTTTATGTTGTAATTTCAACTATTTTCCAATACTTCTCTTTCTTTTTTTCCGATTTGTTCAATATATTTTGAAATAATAATAATTAATTTTTAAAAAGAAGCTTTTTCATAATGATGCGTTTATCCACAGCCAAAATTCTTACACATCCACACGAGCAAATCTACTGCACGCAGGATTATGAACTAGGGCATAGGTGTCAAGCTCGTGGCTCTCCAGATGTTATGGACTACAGTTCCCATCATCCCCTGCCAGCATGATGTTGGCAGGGGATGATGGGAACTGTAGTCCATAACATCTGGAGGGCCACGAGTTTGACACCTGTGAACTGGGGTACTGGCTTCGACCTGATTCCACGCTCAGTTCTTGATCCGCAAGTCACTTACAATTTACAGCAACCTTATGAATTACCCCGAAAACATCCCGTCGTTAACGGCCTTGCTCCGGTCTTCCCAAATGAAGGCCATGGCTTTCTGTACTGAGTAAATCCATCTCATGCTGCCTCCACTTTTCCCAAGCATTATTGACTTTTTCAGCGAATGCCTTTTTCTCATGACGGGATCAAAGCATGACACCCTCAGTTTAACTATTCTACCTTCTAGCGAAAATTCGTATCTGCTGTTATTCTAGAGTGAAAGGGTCCTCTATTGGACTGTCAGTGGATTCACTTTGCCCTTTGTCCTATTCAGAAGCTTATAGGAAATTAAAAGGTCAACTGTTGGATAGAGAGTTCTCTACTCTAATCACCGCAGCCAAGAAATAAACGGTTCCCCTGGTATTTTTTCTCTCCCACTTGGCACACTACCTGTATTGCTTAATAAACCCTGTTCAAAGGAGAGCCATAATGCTCGCCTGGTTTAATGTTATGCCTTCTGCCTTGTTACATGGCAGAATTAATTAGCAAGAAAAGGCTAAAAAGATTGTGCCCATGTAACGATGGCTCAGTTGAATCTCTGGCCCACCAATTACTACACTGTCTCAGATTCAAGGAAATCAGATCCAAGTACCCTGTTTCCCCAAATATAAGACATCCCCTAAAAATAAGACATAGTAGAGGTTTTGCTAAAGTATGAAATATAAGGCATCCCCCGAAAGTAAGACATAGCAAAGTTTTTGTTTGGAAGCATGCCCGACGAACAGAACACAGAAAAATAAGACATCCCCTGAAAATAAGACATGGCCCAAAAATTTTGGGAGCAAAAATTAATATAAGACACTGAAATTCTTTATATTCGGGATGAACATGGTATGTGAATCTTACTTCCTTTACATTTTACCCCATCTCACTCATTTAATTAGGGATTACACCACTTGTTGGACAATCCTGATCCTTCTCTCTGTATGATAGTATGGCAGACTTCTCTCCCGGAAATTACTAAACGCCAGTAGATTTCCTTCTGACCTTAACATTTATTTCCTCTGTACATTGTATATGCTTTTAATCCTGGCTTTTTATTATTGTTGTACTGTTGTTCATGCCAATAAGAGGCTTCTGCACATGCTATGGTAAAACATGAGTGAAAGGGTCTGATCCTGTGAACATAGCTGCAGAGAGACTTTATTCCCCTTTCTGTACCGTTTGCCCTCATCCCGTACCTGATCGCTGCACCAATACCACAGAGAATTTATGGAAAGACCAAGAATAACTGCCGGCCAGGGCAGGTCACTGCTGATGGCGTCTCTTATCATGTGGAAAGAGTCTTCGCGGGGCATGTAGCAGGAAGCTGAGATGTTGTAGAGGTCCGGCGTGGGGGATAACATCTGGCTGGGGAGGGCATTCATGTATTTATCAAACAGCCCTTGGTAGCCACCCACTTCATTGAAGGCTGCGGAGCAATGGCAGAGTTAGGGATTGGCATTACCTGCCCCACTGAGACTTCAACCTTTGGGGAAATGCCTGCACTGACTGCTAGATCAAGAGTTTCAGAGTTCTGCAGGACAAGGGCGAAGCAATTGTTCCCCCCCCTCTTTTTAATATCAAATTTTAAAATCAATCACATGGCAGATTATTTTGAGTTTCATCAGGAGCCCAAGCATAGATGGATAATCACTAGGCTCGATGTAACTCCCTTCCCTGTTCTATGCTACAAGGAAGGTTCCTCAAAATCGACCTGCAAGAGCTGAAATGTCCCTCGATTGTATCACAGCGATTCAAACCATGCAAACATATATTGCCTTCGGACTGTCTCCAAATCACGAGGGATCTAGGACCAGACTCTTGCCCTCTGTCCTGTAATCTTTTAATGAATACTCTACCGTGGGGAACATTACGCTTCTACTAAGCAACAATTCTCACCGGAGATTTTTTTTAACTTTTGTAGCTAGGTTCCTTATAGAAACTTTGAAATGATTACCTGCGATGGTTCCCATGTATGGGATACTTGTTTGGACAATGTTGGCTGTTATATGGATTCTATGCCTAATAAAGGTTTATATACAAATGCCTACTTGCTAATTTCCCATTCCTGCTGCTAATTCCCAGCCCTTTCTAACTGCCCCTCATCCCATCCTGCTTTCTGCACACATTAAAGCACAAAGAAATCCCCCCCCCAAATTGCAGATTATTTTTTAAAAAGTTTTCCTAGTTAGAACACAAGAATCTTCATGCCACAAATAGCTGCAACGTTCGAGAAAAGTCGGTAAATATTACAGACGTAAACAAGGTCAGAGTGTGAAGGAAACCCCAGTAACACAAGCAAGTTCACACCCTAAGAAACTGAATGGTGCTATGTGTTTTGAAGTATCTCATATTTTTTAACATTTGAACAGGACCCACAGGGTAATAGTATAATAACATGAAAACATGTACTTGACTTGGAGATTATTTTCATATATATGTATTTTTCCTATTGCTTCATAGGAATAACAACATAAACAAAAATTTCTTTGTACCAAAGTTATACAAACCTAAGTTATACAAAGTTATACAAACCTATTGCTTCATAGAAGAATTATATACAGAAAAACCATTTCATAATTAACCACAAATGTTAGGTAACAAACAATATTTCAGTCACAATTTAACACAGCAATTTCTTCGTAAGTCTCATTCAAGGAAAGTATTTTACTGTGGTGTAATACACAGCTAAATTCCCATTCACATAATACTTTTGTCCAAGTCAAAATAGACACTTCATTCATAATAGGTAACAACTCTTTGTAGACTCAGTCCATTCATGAAATTGGCTCTCCAGCTGACGCTATCCAAGAAGTTGCTCATAGAAAGTCAATTCAAGGACAACCTTGTGAGGTAGGACGTATATTGCAAGCAAGCATCAAACAGAACGCATCGCGCTTGATATTGCCGTTTTAAACTAAAAAACCACTCTTCCAGTAAAATTGTTTGTATACTCTGGCTTGGGATTATCTTATCTTTGGGATTCTTATCTTTGGGATTTGTTTGTCTCTTCTTAATAATATGTATAAGAGCTCTTAACATCCCATGGCTTCTACCAATTGGGTCCTGTTCAAATGTTAAAAAATATTAGATACTTCAAAACACATAGCACCATTCAGCTTCTTAGGGTGTGAACTCGCTTGTGTTACTAGGGTAAATATTACAGGACACATTTTTTTGGCTATTGTGTCAACTCTGTCCAGTGTTGCTGGGGGTTGAGGCAAAAAAACTAGGAGAAAACGAGTGCCAGCCATTATCTCTGGACAGCATCTAGCGTTTTCTCTGCGGGCTCTGTTGTAAATGGAAACAGGCAAGTGGAATTCACTGCCTCGGAGTGTGGTGGAGTCTCCTTCTTTGGAGGTTTTTCAACAGAGGCTGGATGGCCAGCCATCAGGAGTGCTTTGGTTGTGTGTTCCTGCATGGCAGGAGGGTTGGACTCGATGGCCCTTGGGGTCTCTTCCAACTCTATGATTCTATGAGGCTGACATGCATGTAGCGACTCCGACTAGAAATGTACTCACCAAACCCCATGAGGATAAAGGATCCACCAATCATGACAAAAGTCTGGACGGTGTCTGTGTACATCAGTGCTGCCAACCCACCTGGAGAAGAGGTGAGAGTCATTTACAGTTCAGCGTTGCCAATTTGTGAAACGCTGCAAACTGGGACCTCAGGCACAACCTTAGAAACCTTCCCCAAATTGCTTCCCTTTCTTGGTAAGAACATAAATGTTATTAAAAAATGCTCTTTGAGTCAGGGTACTGATCCATTTGATCCAGCCTCTTAGGCCCCTTCCGCACACGCAGAATAAGGCACTTTCAATCCACTTTCACAATTGTTTGCAAGTGGATTTTGCTATTCTGCACAGAAAAATCCAGTTGCAAAGTGGATTGAAAGTGCATAATTCTGCATGCGTGAAAATGCCCTAAGTGTTTCAAGGATGGCTCTCAAGAATACTACAGGGAAAATCAAGAGCAGGATATAAAGCCAGTGTCTTAACCGATGATTTTTGTAAAAAAAAATTGGGGGGGAAAGATTCTTGTGCTGTTTATGGTAGGCAGCACTTCCACTGGTAAACGGTACCTTGAGTAAAGAGACGCTGGTGAGAAAACTGCTACATGCTGCTATGTTGACCACTTTCTTCTTCTTCTTCTTCTTCTTCTTCTTCTTCTTCTTCTTCTTCTTCTTCTTCTTCTTCTTCTTCTTCTTCTTCTTCTTCTTCTTCTTCTTCTTCTTCTTCTTCTTCTCCTTCTCCTTCTCCTTCTCCTTCTCCTTCTCCTTCTCCTTCTCCTTCTCCTCCTCCTCCTCCTCCTCCTCATTATTATTATTATTATTATTATTATTATTATTATTATTATTATTATTATTATTAATTAGATGTATAGGCTGCCTCACCCCCAAAGGGCTCGAGGCAGCTCACAATACAGCTGTTCCAATAACAGCACATAAAATATGTATTTACTGTGTTTATATCCCATCTTTCTCCTCCAACAGGAAACCAAAAAGAGGTAGGTTAGGGTGTGTGTGTGTGTGTGTGTGTCTGTGTCTGTGACTAGCCCAAAGTCACCCAGCAAGGTAGCCTCCTCTCTGCCCCAACCATTGAGTAACCCTGGGTTTACCTGTCACTGTATAAATGGTGGTGATGATCAAGAGGGCAACGACGGCCACATAAATGTTCCAGTCCAGGGCCTGCTGAATGAAGACGGCGCCCGAGAACATGTCCACCTGCAGGGATGGGCAGGGAGAAAAACAGCGGGCATCAAAGCAGTGGCATCTACGGAGAAGGAGAGAGATTCTCTCCCCCATCTCCTGACCCAGAGGTGGGATCCAGCAGGTTCTCACCAGTTCCCGAGAGTGGGTTGCTAATTATTTGTGTGTGCCGAGAGGGAGTGACTAATTGGGTCCGCATTTCCGTTAGAAATTCCATTAGCTCCAAAAATCATCAAGCCCTGTTGTTTCCTATGTGGCTGGTTAGCGAAGGTGGAAAATGGGATAATTCTCCCTGTTGGGCTGTTGTAAAAACATGTTTTAGAAATACGGTAAAGTTCCTTGTTTCAGGAAAGTATCCTTCTTTTGATTTCTAGAAACAAAATTAAGTATTTGAAAGTATTAAGTATTTGGCAGGCAGTCCATTAGAGGAGAAGTAGTTGTTTCTGTTGGCAGTAGACGATAGGACTTGCTATAATGAGTTTAAATTATGGACAGAAAGATACCACCTGGAAATTAGGAACTTTTTTTTTACAGTAAGAGTTTTTTTACAGTAACAGAGAAATTATTAATGCCCCGCCCTTGGAATGCCCGGTCACGCGCCCGTCATGCCCCGCCCAGCCCCATTGGCGCTACCCCACTGTTTGAATCCCACCACCATGGGAACCTGTTACTAAAATTTTTGGATCCCACAACAGCTCCTGACTACCATATTTAGCAGGAAAGCCTGGCCTGGCCAATTGCTGAGATCACACCCAGTGTCTAAGGTGTCTTATCTAAGGTGCCCTTTTTTTAATGGCACTCACCCCAACATTAATGCTTATGGGTCAGAAGCGACCAAAAGAAAACAGACGAGGTAAACGCCGGGCAATTCTGCGCGCCTTTAAGATACGCTTTCCCCCTTGGATGAAAAGGAATATCCAGAGCCTTCTTTTTGAAGCTGGCGTTTCCCGACCCTCTCCCTTACCACGGGAAAAGCGACCTACCGAGATTTTGGTGAAGATGTACATGAAAAGGGAAAGAACGGAGAGGTAGAGGCGGATGCGCTGTCCTCCGAAGCGTTTTTTCAGGTACTGGGGCATTGTGATGACCTGCAAAGAGGGAACGCGGTCAAGGGAGACAGAACTAACATCCTCACCTGGCTAAAGGTAAACGCTGTGTTTAGTCAAGAGGAGGGAAATATTTGAGCTGGAGGGAGTCCAGAATCCTACTTTTTCTATCCCACTCACAACCCCCTGTTGTTACCCTTCCCCGCATTTTCATGTAAGTAGGTCTCTCTTACCCCAGCCGTGAGGTAAACCGGGACAAAGAGCCAACCAAGGAGAAGGATAATAAACATTGCCTGGAAGAAAAGAAGGGAAGGAGGCGGTCAACTGGGCAGTCTGGGGCAGATCAGGTGGTCAGGGGGGTGGGGGAAGAGAAGAGAGCCATGGTGGAATCCAAAAATTTTAGTAACAGGTGCCCATGGTGGTGGGATTCAAACTGTGGCGTAGCGCCAATGGGGCTGGGCGGGGCACAACGGGGGCGTGGCCGGGCATTCTGGGGCGGGGCATTCCGCGGGGCTGTGGCAAGGACGCAGCCGCTGCGCCGGTCCTTGGGCGGGAAACGAGTGCACGCAGGCGCAGGCTGCCACGCACGCCGGTGCACCTCCTGCTAGACGGCTTCAAGTTCTGCGCGCTACTGCTGAGAGGAGGGGCGTCACTAAGGCAAACATCACGTGGCAAAACCACCAATTAGTCACCCCCTCTCGGCACACACAAATCATTAATAACCTACTCTCGGGAACCTGTGAGAACCTGCTGGATCCCACCTCTGGAAGAGAGGCAGAAATGGAACAGGTGAAGTTCTCATAGTGACAAAGCCACAGGTACCTGTTAAATGTCTACAAAAAGCCCCCAAATGCGTGTCAGGTAGGTGAGAAGTAATTGACCAGGACTATGACAAAGGGTTTTGCATCTTGGCAACCAGCTGTCGTGTTATCAAATGATTTTTGCCACCAAAGGGTTCTCCTTCCCATCACCCCGCACGGCTGTGTCCCCACAAATAAGCACGAAGCCCGTAGCCCGCTGCTTATGTAACCCCCATGCTCAGAATGGGTTGAGCCAGAAAGGGGTGGAGACTCAAAGCAGCAGGAGGCTGCAGAGCTCATGTAGTTTGGAGGAGACAAGGCTACCAGACTCAGACCTTGGTTGGTATAAGCCCGTAACACCTTGTTAAGGTAACTGCAATGTTGTTGGGAACTAGTGGGAAGGTAGTTGTTTATTTTTGCTGCGTTGTAAATGTTGGAGTTTATTGTTTCAGGGTTTCTTTTTGTGGTTGTAATGGGTGAGAGTTCTCCTGGAAACCTTCATCATGTTGAATCCTGTTCCTCAAGCCCTTGGAGTCTTCAGGAGCCAACCCACTTGCAAAGAAGAATTGGACTTGGCAGTATCAGTAGACTGTAAATATAAGGACTTGAAAATGCAACCTGAACAGGACCTTGAAGTGTGATGTTAAATGTTAATGCTATATGTTATGTGTTAAGAAAGTAAACCATTTTTTAAAATTTGTTGTTGCAAACTCATTCCAGGTTCTGCCCCACAGAACCCACAGATAGAGGTTACACTTACGTTCCATTCGAATCCTGCCACTGCCAGGCCGTTAGCTGCGCCGGTGCCGGCCAAACCCACAAAATGCCCGCTGCCAATGTTGCTGGCGAACAGAGAAGCACCAATCTGCAGGGAAACAAATTGCCAATGAAGAATAGGTCAGGGCCTTGACTTTTTCCACATCCACACACAGGCCCAAATACAGATGCCATCAGCTGGAGTTGGCAGCTGTCATTTGCATCTTCCAAAGCGCCGAGTATCCCGAACATTTTATTTCTTTCGCTTTTGGATCTCTCTCGGTCCCCTTTCTGTTTTCCCTACAAGGACTTTCGGCACTTGACCTTGCGAATCTTTCTGTCCTTCCATCCTCTCTTACTCACGATTTTATTTCACTCAGGCCGTCCATCCCTTTAGCTCAGTGATGGCGAACCTTTTTGAGACCGAGTGCCCAAACTGCAACCCCAAACCCACTTATTTATCGCAAAGTGCCAACCCGGCATTTTAACCCGAAAACGGAGGTTTTCGTTTAGAAAAATGGTTGGCTCCGAGGCATGTGTTACTCGGGAGTAAGCTTGGTGGTCAATATTGCTTTGTTTTGAAGCAACCGTGCAACTCTTCCAATGGGTGAATCACGACCCTAGGAGGGTTTGCTCAAAAGCAAGCCCCATGGCCAGCAACTGAGCTTAATCCCAAGTAAAGGATCCGCTTTAGTTCTTTGCATGACAATCAGTGGAGTTTAACAGGTTACCTACACTGCTTCCCCAAAACTAGGTCTTAGGTTTAATGCTAATAATCGAGCCCAGCAGCCCAGGCCAGCCTAGATGTGTGTGTGTGTGGGGGGGGCACTCTGTTTGCGTGTGCCCACAGAGAGGGCTCTGAGTGCCACCTCTGGCACCCGTGCCATAGGTTCGCCACCACTGCTTTAGCTGTTTTCCCTGGTGTGGAGTTTGCCCCCTCTCTTGGGAAGAACCTCCATTCCCTTTGGCCCTTTCTGCTTTCTTTTTACTCACCGGCCACCACACCATGCTCCGACCAGCCAAGAAATATCCCCCAACCGTTCCTCGGTTGGTCCGGCACATGGACTGCGAGATAAGAAACAGAGAGAATAACGTGGTGCGAACAGACTTTATGGAAGGAGGGTGCCATTTTAACGTGGCTCCTTGACTTGCGTGGAGCCTTGAAAGGGAGTGAAAAAGACTATTCAGTTGCTGATATCTTGACTATACACCTAATTACCAGCTGTTCGTACATTCCTGAGCTCAGTAATTTGATAATAATTAACCCCTCTGGAGAGATGAGGCCTGCGATCAAAGACAAGAAACTGTGTGAAAGACTGAAAAGCAGAAAATCTGGGCATGACACTTGCCAAGTTGTGGGGCAAAGGAACATTATGAGAAAGAGAGATTAAAGTAAAGCCATAGTGTGGTGTTTAGATTCTAGATCAGCGGTGGCGAACCTTTTCGAGACCGAGTGCCCAAATTGCAACCCAAAACCCACTTATTTATTGCAAAGTGCCAACACGGCAATTTAACCCGAATACCTGAGGTTTTAGTTTAGAAAAAATGCTTGGCTCCGAGGCGTGCGGTACTCGGGAGTAAGCTTGGTGGTAGCCGGTGGCTTTGCTTTGAAGCAACCATGCAACTCTTCCAAGGGACGAATCACGACCCTAGGAGGGTTTACTCAGAAGCAAGCCCCATTGCTAGCAACCGAACTTACTCCTAGGTAAAGGATCGCTTTACTCCTAGGTAAAGGATTTAGTTCTTCGCATGAAAATTCCCCAAAACTAGGACTTAGGTTTAATGCTAATAATTGAGCCCAGCAGCCCAGGCCAGCCTAGCATGTGCCCACAGAAAGGGCTCTGAGTGACACCTCTGGCACCTGTGCCATAGGTTCGCCACCACTGTTCTAGATCATCATAGTTTGTATCTACATAATTTGTACTGAAGTCATTAAAATTGCATACTCTTTTCCTACCAAGCGATCTATAATGCATCTATTAAAATATGAACAAATTGCATTCAACTAATGCAATAAATAAAAATGAAAAACAACTAGCAAGAATATCAGCTATCTATCCACCTTCTTTTAAAGGAGGGAGACAGTATTTCTGTCCTCTGTGTGTGTGTATAGTGACTCAAGGCGGCTTACAATATATGAATAAAATCATCTATAAGCAGCATTTAAAAACTTATAATAATAAAAGTTCAATAGCAATCAGCTAGAATTCTTATAAATTACTATGGCACCAATAAATACTCAATTAAACTTTCATTGCCAGTTGAAAAAATTAAGAACTTAATTTGGGTGCTGTGTGGTTTCCGGGCTGCATGGCCGTGTTCTAGCAGCATTCTCTCCTGACGTTTCGCCTGCATCTGTGGCTGGCATCTTCAGAGGATCCCCTGAAGATGCCAGCCACAGATGCAGGCGAAACGTCAGAAGAGAATGCTGCTAGAACACAGCCATACAGCCCGGAAACCACACAGCACCCAAGTGATTCCGGCTGTGAAAGCCTTCGACAATACAAGAACTTAATTTACCGTCTATAAGATCGCTCCCTCCCATCCCAACATTAATTTGAGTCGTATCAAGAGAAGGGAGGGGAGGGGTGGATTTGGGAGGTCAGCTAGCTGGAAAGCCATTGCTACCTCAACCATTTGCCCAGTGGAATATCTTTTACTCTTTCAGTCCCATCTTACAGGTTGTTGCATCTCCTAATGGATTCTACACTCAGGAATGGCATTGCAGTTCTAGAATTCAGCCATGTTCATGGAACTTTTAAATTTCTAGGCTGTCGTAGGGATCGTGCCCTTCGTTGCAAAAAAAAACAACAGGCAGACAAAAAGAATGCTTCATTTCGGAGGATGAACAGCGATGCTTGGAAAGCGGCAAAGGACAAAAGTCATGAGAATCCATATTATTTCCAATCAGTGGTCAGTTTAGCCCAGACCCTGTGATGTTCAGAACTGGAAATTTGGCATATCAAGAATACTCTTAGCTTCCTTCAAAATTCCTCTGACGTTTCACTTGAGAAGCGACCTCTACATTTACTTTGAATTTCGCTTAAGTCAAATCTTGATCGGCAACTCTGCTCAACACCAGATCTGCCAGTGTGCACTGGCAGCACCTCTTGGGTGGTTTAAGAGAAGTCTTCTCCTGGGCCGTCTATCTGAGAGAGACATTTGTACAATAATGCAGTCATCCCTGTAGTTACTGCAGTCTAAGTCCACTGAAATCAAAGGATTGTAAGGTCAAGAGTTGAAGTGATTTTTAATTTCTGCCTCTGTTGCGTTGACCTGAAAACCCCTATTTTGAGTTCACTTGTCCCCAGATGGAATTTAATCCATGATTCTTTTTTGTTTTCAATGCTGCATTTTCCTCATAAAACATATCAATTTTAATGTTATCTATGCATCCATCAAGTAGCACAGTTATTTATGCATCCATCAAGCAGCAGTGGCGTAGGAGGTTAAGAGCTCGTGCATCTAATCTGGAGGAACCGGGTTTGATTCCCAGCTCTGCCACCTGAGCTGTGGAGGCTTATCTGGGGAATTCAGATTAGCCTGTGCACTCCCACACACGCCAGCTGGGTGACCTTGGGCTAGTCACAGCTTCTCGGAGCTCTCTCAGCCCCACCCACCTCACAGGGTGTTTGTTGTGAGGGGGGAAGGGCAAGGAGATTGTAAGCCCCTTTGAGTCTCCTGCAGGAGAGAAAGGGGGATATAAATCCAAACTCTTCTTCTCTTCTTCACTTGCACAAATATTATACATACAAATGATGTTCGTTATGTGTACCAATATTTTGTAGATTCCATATTAAAACTGCACAATGTACTATGCAATATAAACAAATACACGAAACCAACAGTGATGAATACCACCACTTTCAAAAAGACAAACAAATGTAAACTTAATGGGGGCTACCCACTCGTCCCTGTAAAGCCAGAGGTAATAGGAAACCACTTTTTAACAGATTTCTCACGTCTATTATTACTTATGATGACATTTTATGATGGAATCGTTTGCATTTCATGTGAGTTTCTGAAACCTTGACTGTCCCTAGCTCTTCTTTCGAGCATTTTTTTTGAATAGTCAGGGATGTACAAAGAATAAACAACTGGAAGATAATATAGTAAGGGGTGTAAAGAAGAGGGAAAGGATGTTATATGTTTGGGATTACATAGGAAGCTATGGAAGGAAAGAGATGAATTAGCAGGAAGAGAAAGTAAGCGCACGGAGGCAAAGGTAGGTAAATCTGCCATATGGCAGATTTAATAAGCAAGAAAAGGCTAAAGGATTGTGCCCATGTAACGATGGCTCAGTTGAATCTCAGGCCCACCAATTACTACACTGTCTCAGATTCAAGGAAATCAGATCCAAGTATGTGAATCTTACTCCCTTACATTTACCCCATCTCCCCGATTTAATTAGATTACACTACTTGTTGGACAATCCTGATCCTTCTCTCTGTATGATAGTGGCAGACTTTCTCCTGGAAATTACTAAACGCCAGTAGATTTCCTTCGACCTAACATTTATTTCCTGCATTGTATATGCTTTTTAATCCGTTTTTTAGTATTGTTGTACTGTTGCCTATGCCAATAAAGGCTTGCTACATAAAGGTGGGCAAATCGCTATATGGAGAGCAACGGGTCAAGTGCTGACTCGATTATTAGAGACGTTTGAACAGGAGAGAATAAAAAATGATCTTTTGTTAAGAATTGTGTCGCAAGCATTTTGGGTTCAGTTCTTGGGTTTCTGGTTATAATGCTCAGTTTTAAGTTGGGCATTTGCCCTAAGCAGCTTTGCCGGATACATTCAGCTTTGATCTGAATTACAGAGTCAGCTATTGGCTGTCCCCAGTTCCCTCTCTATAGCCAGGTGGCCATGGGGAGGAATAAAGGCCATTTCCTCATTTTTGGAAAGCCTTGCGATGTAAGAAGCCCATCCACATACCCACAGCCCGACTCCGATGACCACAAGGAAGTAGAAGGAGATGACAGAAATGTCCGCGGGGTTCCGGATCGATGTTTTCTGCAGCTCGCTGACGTGCGATTCCTGCTCCATGGTGCGACAGTAGGTTCCAAATTTTCCAACTGGGCATAGCTCAAGAAGCGACCGGGGGTGTCTTCTCAGGAGGAGTCCCACGTGGACGGTTAATGACAAACTCAGTTATAGGTTGGATGTGCGATTAACTTGGAGTGTACGTGAAGGGAAGGCTTAGGGGGAAAGATAGGAGGGGGACAGGATGGCAGAATAGGAACTGACAGCATCCCAGAATCCTGTCCAAAGCTGTGACCTCTTTGTGAACAGAAGCTCTCAGCTTTTCATAGCCCCATAATAAGCAAGTACAAACTGCAACACTTTCCTGATGACTTGTTGGGTGTATACATCTGTTAGCAGAGTGGAACAGGAGAGACAGATTCTCAGTTGCTTTTTATATTATGAGTTTACTAACTATAAAGGGAGGGTTACATGGAGATAGAATAAGAAATCCTTTCTTTCCTGTTACATATTTACATTATTGTACGTTTGGTTACATCTTGGTACCTGTCTTGTGGTGGCGGTGATGTCGTGTCAGCTCAAAGAAACAGAGTTAACTGGTTGTGGTGGGTTTTCCGGGCTGTGTAGCCGTGGTCTGGTAGATCTTGTTCCTAACGTTTCGCCTGCATCTGTGGCTGGCATCTTCAGAGGTGTATCACAGTCTGTTACACACTGTAACAGACACTGCACAACAGACTTCTGTTACACACTGTGCGGCAGACTTCCCTCTGTGATACACCTCTGAAGATGCCAGCCACAGATGCAGGCGAAACGTTAGGAACAAGATCGACCAGACCACGGCCACACAGCCCGGAAAACCCACCACAACCAGTTGAATCCGGCTGTGAAAGCCTTTGACAATAAACAGAGTTAACTTTATAACTTCAGATGTACGTGCTCGCTAACATGTAAGCAGTGGCTATCTGACTGGCCAATAGCTAATCAATAGACCAGGTCACAAACAGCGGCTTCAGCCACCTGTTTACATACAAACGGTTGACTTGGGTGCTGTGTGGTTTCCGGGCTGTATGGCCGTGTTCTAGCAGCATTCTCTCCTGACGTTTCGCCTGCATCTGTGGCTGGCATCTTCAGAGGATCTGATGTTGGGAAAGCAAGTGGAGTATATATACCTGTTGGAGTGTCCAGGGTGGGTGATGAAACACTGTCTGTGAGTAACAAAGAAGACAACCAGGTCAGTAGTTGAGGGCATCTGAATAGAAGTATGAGTAACAATGAAGTCTATAGCATGGGAGTAACAATGGAGATAGCAAGGTCACTGGTGGGAGCATCTGAATAGAAGTATCCTGGCCTTTGTTTCCTTTGTCTGTGTCTTTATAAAAGTTTACAAAACGGTTGACTCTTTTATAACTGAGTTGTGGCATACACTTGAAAAATCCCAACATCACTCCACCTCCAAGATGAAAAAAAGCTTTGCCTGTTGATGTTCCTAGGTTGCCTTTTTTTAAGCAATGAAAGTAGATTTTCAGGGCAGTGCCAGGAATATTAATTCTCTGAAAACCTATTCGTGTTTTGCAATGGTCATTTGGTATCCGGCTGCTTCTGTCACGTTGCCACCACCAGAGGGCGCTCTACCCCCATCAGGTTAATTCTGCTTCAATAGTCGGGTTACCTAACAAATCTTTTATTTATGATTTTTTTCTGCAGGCCACTTAACAGCCTTCTAGCAGATATGAAAATACATATAAAAACGATTACAGCAATTGACTCCTAAAACCATAGAGGAGCAAGGCTTACAATAACATTGTTGAAAATTTTATGAACAAGCCAGCAATGGTAAAAAAAAAAAAAAAGGGAAATGGAAATGTCGTAAGCTGTCGAGAAAAACAGAGTTCCCCCGAGAACGTTTTCAAAAGGACGAGAGCCGAAATTCCTCTGCCCCTTGTCCTTACACATTTTATTGCTGGAATGGCAGGACGTTGAATAGAGTTGCACCTATAAAGGCTCCGGAGTCTGGATTCGATTAGGTTATGTCACGCGAACTGGGAGGGTCTGTAGAAAGCTGTTCCCAGTGGCTTTTCGGAAAGGGTATTTTTGCATGTGACCCTAAAGCGTGGTGTAGTGGTGAAGAACAGGTGTACGTGCGCTGTAATCTGGAGAACCGGGTTTGATTCCCCGCTCTGCCCCTTGAGCTGTGGAGGCTTATCTGGTGAAGTAGATTAGCTTGTGCACTCCAACACATGCCAGCTAGGTGACTTTGGGCTAGTCACAGTTCTTCGGAGCTCTCTCAGCCCCACCCACCTCACAGGATATTTGTTGTGGGGGGGGGGCGGGGAGGGAAAGGAAATTGTAAGCCCCCTTGAGAGAAAGGGGGGGGGATATAAATCCAATTCTTCTTCTTCTTCTTCTTCTTCTTCTTCTTCTTCTTCTTCTTCTTCTTCTTCTTCTTCTTCTTCTTCAAAAAGTAACTCTAATTTTAAGTACTTTAACTTACCATAGTTGCTATAAGACAGGAAGGTCGTAGCTCAAATTTCACTTCAGCACCATAAATGTACAACGTGAGCTGAGGCGAGAAACCACTCTTTCTGCTGCAGCCTCCCCACAAAGTCCCATAATACAGGCATAATAATAGTGATCTACCTTACAGGGTTGTAAGTGGGGCTGCCATCATCCAGGTGGGGTCTGGGACTCTCCTGGAATTACCTCACATCGCTAGACTATAGAGATCAGTTTTCTAGGAGGAAGTGATAGTTTTGGAAAGGAGACCCTATAGAGTTACATCCCCATGGAACGTCCTTCTTTTCCACAAACTCTGCTCTACCCAAACTTCACCCCTAAATTTACCAAGCTGGACTGGACAACCCTAGTTACTGGAACACAGCAATACAACCCGGAAAACCCACAACAACCCTAGTTAAAATGCTATGGGGTGCATGGAATGCTTTGAACACTCTAACCTTATATAAATGCTATTTACTTACAATTATATTTTGAGTCATTAGTGTTATTGCTCTTCTGAGTAGACGTTATTAATGAGGGAAAGAAAGTGATAATTCAGATGTTTATCGTGGCCCGTGTAAATTTGACATTTGCAATGCAGAGTGGTTATTTAAATAAACCTCACATTGAGATACTGCTCTTAGGCGTGGATCCAGCCAACTTTTCCACTTATCCTCGCTCGTTTCGCCTACAAACAGCTGAAATAGGATGTCCGAAGGATGCTAAAAAGAAGGTGTCCTGGGAAGGCGCTCTGAACAACCCCCCAAAGTCTTAGGATGCCTTATCTCTGCTCAAGATGTCTTCTTTAAAAAAAATGCTTCAAAGTGCACCTTTTCACCCTAAGCTGCCTGTAAGTCGTCTCCTGCCTGGGGGTGGGGAATACAAAGTTCAGGAGGCATCCGATGTTTCTCGCCTGACCATTTTGCTCTCTGGACAGTTTCGCCCTCAGCTTGCACCTGACATTTTGGGTGCAGCTGAAGGGATATTTGCTCTGTGGGCTCTGATCCTGGGCGCCTTTGGAGCCCAAAGTACATAGTTGTACATAGTACACAGTACGTAGTTCGGCCTTTTCATCCCAAAGTACATAGTTGTACTCAGCTGGCCTTCCAATTTTGGCAATATATGGTTTTCTTATTTTTTAAAAATATATTTTCAAGGAACTGTCTTCATAGCTATGCAGACACATATGCGAATCTTAGCCGCTCGGAAAACACAGCTGCCACTCATTGAAGAAGAAGAAGAAGAAGAAGAAGAGGAGGAGGAGGAGGAGGAGGAGGAAGAAGAGGAAGAAGAAGAGGAAGAGGAGGAGTAGTAGTTTGGATTTATATCCCCCCTTTCTCTCCTGTAGGAGACTCAAAGGGGCTTACAATCTCCTTGCCCTTCCCCCCTCACAACAAACACCCTGTGAGGTGGGTGGGGCTGAGAGAGCTCCGAGAAGCTGTGACTAGCCCAAGGTCACCCAGCTGGCGTGTGTGGGAGTGTACAGGCTAATCTGAATTCCCCAGATAAGCCTCCACAGCTCAGGTGGCAGAGTGGGAATCAAACCCGGTTCCTCCAGATTAGATACACGAGCTCTTACCCTCCTACGCCACTGCGTAGTAGTAGTAGTAGTAGTAGTAGTAGTAGTTTGGATTTATACCCCACCTTTCTGTCCTGTAAGGAGACTCAAGGTGGCTTACAAGCTCCTTTCCCTTCCTCTCCCCACAACAGACCCCTTTGTGAGGTAGGTGGGGCTGAGAGAGTTCAGAGAGAACTGTGACTGGCCCAAGGTCACCCCGCAGGAATGTAGGAGTGCGGAAACACATCTGGTTCACCAGATAAGCCTGTGCCACTCAGGTGGAGGAGTGGGGAATCAAACCCGGTTCTCCAAATTAGAATCCACCTGCTCTTAACCACTACACCACGCTGGCTCTTGAAAAGTATTGGGTTGACCTGTCCTCTGCGGACCGACGTGCTTTTTTCTGACTGCAAAGAAAAACTCTCGGTCCACGGAGGGCAGCCTTGAAGAGGGGGAAACGTGCACAATTGAAAATCTGACCCCCAGGTTATGTACACTTGACCTGAAGAGACCAAATAGGTGCAAAAGGCAAAAGAGAGATAAGAGAAAGAAAGTAGAGCTGGAGGGATGTGGTTAAAGCAAAATCCCAGATGAAGACCTGCACATTCCCCCCCCCCGTCCTTAAACCACTACGTAGCTTTACGTGAATCTACGATTTCTGGCTCCAAACATCCTGCAACCGATGCTCCCTTTCCTTTGAAGATAAAGATCAGCCATACAGGTCTGGTGCAGATGGAAAGTTGGAGGAGCTAAACAACAAAGCGATTGTGAGACTGAGGTCAGGGTGGCACAAGTCGAACCAAGCAGGAACCACGAAATATAGGGATGCAGCCGAAATCTTAGACATCTGTTTGAGCACCAAAAAACGCTGGCAGTGCACACGCCACGTCAGATCATCTACTTCCCCTTGAGGGCTCACTCGGTGCACAAGGGAACCGTGAGGTTTGTCAAAAGCCAAATCACCTGTTCCTGCCTGCGATTTTCAGGCAAACCGAACTGCTCTGCGTGGACAGGTCCTTTAAATATTTGCAACAAAACAAAACAAAAAAAACCCACCCTCCGAACTGTTCTAGTTCCCAATCTTCCACTGAAGAACATTTCAGATCCTAAATTAAATTCATCACTGCAAAGCCCTTAGTAGTGCAAAGTCTTTCGTGTAAATATTGGCCAGAGCTGTCTGTCACTTCAACAAGTTCCATGCCTCCAAAGGGAACACTGGGTGCCTGTACCTCATAGATGCATGCATGCCACCCAGGGAGAGAAACATTCAACAACCAAGGCTTTTGTTCGCTTTGTCTCTCTGAACTAAAACAAGAAGAGCTTCATGCCTCCCAGCCTCCCAACCCTTTTGAGCCTGCAGGCGATTTTACAGCACCAGGGCACAGCCACAAAATGGCTGCCACCATATAGCTTGTCTCAAGAGGAGCGGCTGGCCACAAAATGGCTGCCTTAGCTAACTTCGGTCACACAGGATGGTGGAAACCAGAGGTGGGATCCAGCAGGTTCTCACCAGTTCCCGAGAGTGGGTTACTAATTATTTGTGTGTGCCGAGAGGGGGTTACTAAT
This sequence comes from Sphaerodactylus townsendi, assembly GCF_021028975.2. Taxonomy (NCBI): domain Eukaryota; kingdom Metazoa; phylum Chordata; class Lepidosauria; order Squamata; family Sphaerodactylidae; genus Sphaerodactylus; species Sphaerodactylus townsendi. The sequence goes on from NC_059439.1 coordinate 31,610,469, forward strand.
TGGGTCCGCTTTTCCGCCTCCACACCCTCGCCTCCCCGAGAGGCATCCTGCCTTTGAACGTGAAGGTTCCATATAGCAATGGCGACTAATAATGTAACTCCCTGAACTGGGTTAATCCCTTTCAGGTACTGCAATTCATTGATTCTTAGCCTTTCGTACCTTTTATCTCACCAGTCTCCATCAAAGAACCTGTGTGTTTCACCATTGCTGTGTTCAGATTTGTGAGTTGGGACATTTTCTATAATGATGATTTAGAAATGACCTGGTGCAAAAAAATTTTGGGGGTTGTGGTGGGGTGGCTGCCCATGGGGGGGCCCCCATCCAACTCAGGTTTTGCCCAGGGCTCAGGTTTGCCTAGGTACGCCTCTGCCCCCTTTGCTGAGAGGGGGCTGGTGAGGGAACCTGTTACTAAAATTTTTGGATCCCACCACTGGTGGAAACTGTTGCCAAAGCGATATTTAAAAAAAACACCCTGCACAGCCAGGTAGAAGCCTTGCTGGGCAAAAGCCTGACCTGGCTGCACCTGCTTTCGAAAAAAAACTTGGTGGTTACCAGGACAAGTATTGGTGGGCGCTGTAGTGCACTCAGGTACCACTATGTCAGCACTGCGTGAAGGTGCTAATAGGTAAACTCTTGGATGGCAAAAAAAAAGGGTCTTATCTCCAACTCTGGCTAATCCTTTATTTTTTTTCTTTTTTGGTCCAGTTCATTGTTCTATCTATGGCCCCTTCCGCACATGCAGAATAATGCACTTTCAATCCAATTTCACAATTGTTTGCCAGTGGGTTTTGCTATTCCGCACAGCTGCAAAGTGCACTGAAAGTGGATTGAGAGTGCATTATTCTGCATGTGTGGAAGGGGCCTATAATTCAGAACAGGGGTCTGCAACCCACGGCTCCGAAGCCGCACGCGGCTCTTTCAGCCTTATACTGTGGCTCCGCGTGGCCTGGAGGTCAGAGGGTAGCATGGGCTTGTCCCGCCAGGAAAGGTGAGTGGAGGGGCCAAACTCCATGTGGAGCTGCCCCTCCAGCTAGGTAGATCTTTGGGGTTGTGGAAAACGAGTCCAAATGGCTCTTTGGGAGGTAAAGGTTGCTGACCCCTGATTCAGAAGATTTCTTTCCACATGGGACATTCCAGTCGGTTACTAACACACCATCAGTGGTGATAATCTCTGCCGTAAAGCTTCCTCCGTATGCTGTCTCCCTTTTTTTGAATTTAATTAACATACTGATAAATTATGGAGAGCCCAACACACCGTGGGAATAAATAATGCAGGAACCAGTTTGGCGTTATCAAAGAGATGCCAAGTCCTTAGTTCCCAGATGGCCCGGCCCTTCAGTTCAGTTCAATTCAGTAACCTTTTTTAGGCATTTACAAAAAAAAGAGGGGAAAAATATATCAAAACATGATACGAAGTTGAGCTTAGCAAAACATTCGGTATTACTCCTAACAGCACAAGACTTTCAAAAGAAATTTAGCTACAACTTCGGATGTCTCGACTTCAGTGCTGTTAAGCAAATTAATCATTTTAACATTATCTATCTATCTATCTATCTATCTATCTATCTATCTATCTATCTATCTATCTATCTATCTATCTATCTATCTATCTATCTATCTATCTATCTATCTATCTATCTATCTATCTATCTATCTATCTATCTATCTATCTATCTATCTATCTATCTATCTATCTATCTATCTATCTATTTATTTGTATACCGCCCTCCCCAAAGGCTCAGGGCAGAGTCCATCAATAATAAAACAATTTAAAACATCATAGTATATAATTTACATAAAATAACACACAAAATAGCAAGACTACAGATGGCTTCAACCCCTCCCTCCCCCTTTTATATACCCATGGGAGGCCAGATGTTCTTATGGCGGAGTTGACATCATCCCGGCTGGCCAAACGCCTGGAGGAACAGGTCCGTTTTACAGGCCCTGCGGAAACTTTGTAAGTCCCGCAGGGCCCTGATCTCACCTGGAAGCCTGTTCCACCAGGTAGGGGCCAGAGCCGTAAAAGCCCTGGCCCTTGTAGAGGCCAGCCGGATCGCCTTGGGGCCAGGGATCACCAGTAGGTCCGCCTCTGATGAGCGGAGGGGCCTAGAAGGGCGATATAGGGAGAGACGTGTCTCAAACCCAACTGGGAACAATGGGGCAAAATCAGGTCTAAAGTTATGGTATCTCGGAGAAAAAAGCAAGGTGTGTTCAAGGGAGTCGATTACTGATGGACAGAATAAGCAACGGCGTTTGTGCCGTGGAATTTTAGAAAACTGATCTTGTAGTAATGGAGAAGCAAAGGCCGGTTTTCTAAAATACCAACTGGTGACTCAAACCCGGTTCTCCAGACTTGAGTGCACCTGCTCTTAACCACTACACAGAGGCAGAGCAAGGGGAAACCGCCGCCCCCTGCGTGTTGGGCAGAAAAGGCCATAGACAGACAACCCAGAAAGTAAAGAGTTCCACTTTTATGAAAGACCACAGTTTGTCCTTTTATTCACCTCACAAACCATGGCTTGTTCCGTTCCCTAACAACCAGGATTTCAAGAAGGTTTTATTCTTCGTGGAATTTGCTAACATTTCAGATGAAGTAAGAAATTATGCTCTGTCATGAAGGCAAACATCTATTCAGCCCCATGTGAAGGAAAGAGGAAAGGAGAAAGAGCGCATGAACACATGTTTTTGAGGACTAGGCACATACCTGGTGTGCTACACGTGAATCATGTCAAAATCTCAAATGTCACAGTGAAGTTCAGTAGGGAATTGATTCAGGTTGCGAGTGACCGTGGTGTTTTATTGCTTGCTACAGCATCTGGTTTTGCTAGTTTGAGGTGAAGGGATTTTCCAGGACATCCATCTTCATTTTCCCACTTGTGACACCTGTGGATTGCATAATTAGCTGCTGGCTACTGGTTCCTTGAAGAATCTTTTTTCTTGTTTCAGCAAGTAGAATTATGAATGGAAGTCTCCAGTCAATACAAAGGACGAGTCATCAGATGCTTTTTGATGCTTTATTTTAACATAAATATTGACATGTAAATAAGTGTTATATTTTGACAGTGCAATAGTAGAGGCACTTTGATTTGTACAATAGCTTAAAAAATGAAAAACACACACAAGTATATAGGTGTATTACTTGTGCAGCAGTGGCGTAGGAGGTTAAGAGCTCGTGCATCTAATCTGGAGGAACCGGGTTTGATTCCCAGCTCTGCCGCCTGAGCTGTGGAGGTTTATCTGGGGAATTCAGATTAGCCTGTGCACTCCCACACACGCCAGCTGGGTGACCTTGGGCTAGTCACAGCTTCTCGGAGCTCTCTCAGCCCCACCTACCTCACAGGGTGTTTGTTGTGAGGGGGGAAGGGCAAGGAGATTGTCAGCCCCTTTGAGTCTCCTGCAGGAGAGAAAGGGGGGATATAAATCCAAACTCTTCTTCTTCTTCTTCTTCTTCTTCTTCTTCTTCTTCTTCTTCTTTGATATCTCGGCGGTCGTAGAGGAAGCTCTTGATTTTAATCCTGTTATATAAATTCAGTTACAATGGTAGTAATCTATGCAATCGAGTATGGTTGTGTGAAGGTATTTGTAGATGTATGACAAGACAGAGAATAATGTAACCTTATTTTTCTTTGTGTATATTTGCAAGTTATAATAAAAGCTTTATTTAAAAAAAGAAAAGAATCACAATCTGCTTTTCTCCCTGTTTCTCCTTCAGTTCTAGAAACGATTAACCGTTCTGGCATCGTGTTATCCTGACTTACCCAGCAAATAGAAGCATGTTTAATTAGCAAACAATGACTGCCCTATAAATTAACATAGCTGGGGAAAGGCACATTTCCTGAATTATTAATCAAAAATGTGTATATACGCCCTATCAAACTGTTTGTTTTGGACTGCTGTGCAAATGAATTATACCAGCAATGCCAATACTGAGTATTTCCAGTTCTGGTTAATTTCCAGTAATGATAATATTCACCCTGTAGACTTAAATAAAATAACATATTTAACCTTCAGGAAAGTATACAGTATTCTACTGGTTGCATTATCTTTAAGGCTAAACATAGCCTAACTGATCTGCTTGAATCTTCGCTTCCTTGAACTGCTGTGCTAAAAAGGAGATGTCATCCAATACTTCGTCAGGGCTCGGTGGGAACTAATAGTGTATGGCTGGAGAGCCGGCGTGGTGTAGTGGTTAAGAGCAGGTGGATTCTAATCTGGAGAACAGGGTTTGATTCCCCACTCCTCCACTTGAGTGGCGGGGGCTTATCTGGTGAACCAGATGTGTTTCTGCACTCCTACATTCCTGCTGGGTGACCTTGGGCTAGTCACAGTTCTTGTTGAACTCTCTCAGCACCACCTACAACAGTGGTGGCGAACCTTTGGCACTCCAGATGTTATGGACTACAATTCCCATCAGCCCCTGCCAATTGGCCATGCTGGCGGGGGCTGATGGGAACTGTAGTCCATAACATCTGGAGTGCCAAAGGTTCGCCACCACGGACCTACAAGGTGTCTGTGGGGAGAGGAAGGGAAAGGAGTTTGTAAGCCACCCCGAGTCTCCTTACAGGAGAGGAAGTTGGGTTATACAAACTCCTCCTCCTCCTCCTCCTCCTCTTCTTCTTCTTCTTCTTCTTCTTCTTCTTCTTCTTCTTCTTCTTCTTCTTCTTCTTCTTCTTCTTCTTCTTCTTCTAGTTAAGAGGAAACCCAGCTAAATTTCACATATGGTCTTAGCTCATAAAAAGTGTTTGCTACGAGCATTAATTGTTATTTCCATTTTTGAAATCAATACAGACAGTGTGATCAATCATCATACTCCAGAGCAGAGTTACTATACATGAAGTGTATAGTATAACCCATTGCTAAATGTGGCCTCACGTTGATTCTGGCATACCTGTGGAAAAACATCCAGGTCTTTCGGTTGTGTAACTTTGTGTACTTCCTTGTTGGAAGATCAGGACAAGAAGTGTAGCCAGTTTTCCCAACTGTTATTTTCCGCAACCTTCTGGATTCTAAACTTGTGGCAGAGGGCCAGCCCATCAGACCTGAGTACTCGTTGTAGTAGCGTTGAAGAAGAAGAAGAGTTTGGATTTATGTCCCCCCTTTCTCTCCTGCAGGAGACTCAAAGGGGCTTACAATTTCCTTGCCCTTCCCCCCTGACAACAAACACCCTGTGAGGTAGGTGGGGCTGAGAGAGCTCCAAGAAGCTGTGACTAGCCCAAGGTCACCCAGCTGGCGTGTGTGGGAGTATACAGGCTAATCTGAATTCCCCAGATAAGCCTCCACAGCTCAGGCGGCAGAGCTGGGAATCAAACCTGGTTCCTCCAGATTAGATACATTGAGCATCTAACATTCATAGCACTGAATTCTCACTTGTATTCTGCTGTTGATCTAATCAAAGTATTAACAGGTTCCTTAAGTGGTTAAAAATACAGCAGAGCAGATACTATATAAGCAGGTGGTGTAGTGATTACAAGTAGTTAAGAGAGCTAGTGCGCTGTAGCAGTTAAGAGTGGCGGACTCCAGTTATTTCTGGAGAACCGGGTTTAATTCCCCACTCCTCCACATGAGTGGTGAACTGTTATCTGGTGAACCAGAATGTGTTTCCGTACTCCTACATTCTTGCTGGGTGACCTTGGGCTAGTCACGGTTCTTGGGAACTCTCTCAGCCCCACCTACCTCACCAGGTGTTTGTTGTGGGGAGAGGAAGGGAAAGGAGTCAATAAGACTCTTTGAGTTTTCTTATAGGAGAGAAAGGGGGGATATAAATCCAAACTCTTCTGTTTTAATCATCTTCCCTTCTGTATCCTAATCATCTAGCCTTGGTCAGAGCAGTTTGAGGAGCTAGAAGAAGAAGAAGGAGGAGGAGGAGGAGGAGGAGGAGGAGGAGGAGGATGTCTCTGCCTGTTTCTTCAGGGCTTGTCTCTCTCAACCCCAACTCCACAAACAGTCATAGTCTAAACAAGTCTAGATTAAATAAGACTGAGAGTGTGGGAAACGCATCTGGTTCACCAGATAAGCCTCTGCCGCTCAGGTGAAGGAGCGGGGAATCAAACCCTGTTCTCCAGATTAGAATCCACCTGCTCTTAGCCACTACACCATGCTGGCTCTCAAAGCCCAAATGGATCTTTTTAAAATGTCTGCAAGGCGTTTCATTTGAGCTGTGCAAAAAGGGTTGCTTCCAGTTGCTCTTTCTTCTTACCCAATCACTATTGCCTTTACCATAAGGATTGGGGGAATTCCTCGAGTGTCATGGGTGCAGTGACTTCATTTCTGAAAAGTCATCCAGAAGCAACGTTGCTACATCAGCAACATTCCCTTCCCTGTTGGCCTGCTTCCCAAAACACCCTAGGGGTTGTCAGCACAGCGAGATGGCCTCCCACCCTGTTTAATAACCGCCTTATATAACAGGTAGCAGCGTAATTGAAACAGAGGGGAGGAATTACTGTGGGTGTCCTTCTGTCTACTGAGAGGCTCCATCCCAAGTAACTGCGGTTGACATTAATCTGAGATCTGGATCCAAACAGCGGTTGTGTTTTACCAGTTCATTTCTTCCAATTCTTAAGCCTTTAATAATAATATATAGAACATAACATAACAACCATCACAATTAAAACAATTTGGAACGCATGGTAATGACGCCAATTAAAATTTTTCGTCACAGCTTCCAAAACCTCATATCTGTCACTGTTTAAAAAGAAAAATAACCTCCTGTTCGTCAATTATCCCTTCAAGCTCCCGCAAAAGGGGGGCTATATCTTTTCCCATAGATAACACGTAAAAAGGACAGCATAACATCATATGGGGAACGGAACAGATTCTACATAAACATTTCCCATCTTTGTGAGGAATCCCTAGATGTTGTCCTTGTAGAAGGGAAGAAGGGAAGATATTGCATCTATGTTTTACCAGTCTGTTGAACAAAAATTGGGAAGCCCCCTCGCTTCCCCCACTCCAGTATTCCTGAGGAAATGGTTTCTCTGGGTCGTTTTGTAATCCGTGTTTTAAACCTACATGCAAAAGGCATGTTTTGTATCTCACAACTGAAACAAAGGCCCCTTCCGCACACGCAAAATAATGCGTTTTCAAACCACTTTCACAACTGTTTGCAAGTGGATTTTGCCATTCCGCACAGCTTCAAAGAGAAACTGAAAGCAGTTTGAAAGTGCATTATTCTGCATGTGCGGAATGAGCCCAAGACACTTTAAACGGACGATGGTTAGAGCCCAGGCTCATGGTTCCAACGTTCATTACATTTGGCATTCACGGCAAGCTGCAAGGAACTAATTTTCCTGGCATCAGCTCCAAGACTGGTAGAGAACAAGGGGGATTTCCCCCATTGCTGCATTTTAATGGTGTGGAAAGCCAGCCTATTAAATTTAAGCCTGCCAGAGACAGGCACCTGCTGGAAACCACCCCTACAGGCGGTTATGTGGATTCAGTTAGACAGTAAAAAGTCATAGGGACTATGTACAACTCTTGCCTCTAACGTGGAAATATTTCTTCATGCAGGGATGCTCTGTTTCTCCACTGGTAAGGGAAAGATAACTCTGTGCCGACACAAAGCCACCTTCTTTGTTATTATGCTATAGGTTGGTTTTTAATACGTCTCGCTCTTTTTCCAGACTAGCCGGTAAGGGTATAGTTACCATTAGTCGTTTGCCTGAATGCAAGGAGGAGACGAAAAGGGGGAAACTGTTTTGGGGGCTCACAAAACTGATAAGCCCCCCAATGTACTGGCCCCCAATATTACCTAAGGTTTGTGGACAAAAAAAAAGATTAATCTAATCTAACCTTTCTCATTTGACCTTCTGCACAGTCTATGTTAAGTCAAATAGGAAGCCCATTTACCTATCTCATGAATCGGCATTACTATATACCAAAGTACATAATGCATTTATTATGTTAATACGCCATGGACATAAATACACCATGTTAGTCTGGAGAGAGTGGAGAAGGGCTGGCAGCCTAAACATGGCTGCAGACCTTGGGTTGCCAACTTCCTGGAACCTCCTGGAATTACATCTGATCTCCAGAAAATGGCTGTTTGGGGCGGCGGCGGGGGTGGGTAGACTTTATGCCATCACATCCCTCCCAAAGCCCCCCACCTTCCCAAATCCCACTCTCCTCAAGCCCCACCCCCAAACACCCAGGAATTTCTCAATCTAGAGTTGAACATAAGAACATAAGAACTAGCCTGCTGGATCAGACCAGAGTCCATCTAGTCCAGCTCTCTGCTAACTTGCAGTGGTCCACCAGGTGCCATTGGGAGCTCACGTGCAGGATGTGAAAGCAATGGCCTTCTGCGGCTGTTACTCCCGAGCACCTGGACTGTTAAGGCATTTGCAATCTCAGATCAAAGAGGATCAAGATTGGTAGCCATAAATCGACTTCTCCTCCATCAATCTGTCCAAGCCCCTTTTAAAGCTATCCCCCCCCCCCCCACCCCCCCCCCCCCCCCTCCCCCCCCCCCCCCCCCCCCCCCCCCCCCCACCCCCCCCCCCCCCCCCCCCCCCCCCCCCCCCCCCCCCCCCCCCCCCACCCCCCCCCCCCCCCCCCCCCCCCCCCCCCCACCCCCCCCCCCCCCCACCCCCCCCCCCCCCCACCCCCCCCCCCCCCCACCCCCCCCCCCCCCCACCCCCCCCCCCCCCCACCCCCCCCCCCCCCCACCCCCCCCCCCCCCCACCCCCCCCCCCCCCCACCCCCCCCCCCCCCCACCCCCCCCCCCCCCCACCCCCCCCCCCCCCCACCCCCCCCCCCCCCCACCCCCCCCCCCCCCCACCCCCCCCCCCCCCCACCCCCCCCCCCCCCCACCCCCCCCCCCCCCCACCCCCCCCCCCCCCCACCCCCCCCCCCCCCCACCCCCCCCCCCCCCCACCCCCCCCCCCCCCCACCCCCCCCCCCCCCCACCCCCCCCCCCCCCCACCCCCCCCCCCCCCCACCCCCCCCCCCCCCCACCCCCCCCCCCCCCCACCCCCCCCCCCCCCCACCCCCCCCCCCCCCCACCCCCCCCCCCCCCCACCCCCCCCCCCCCCCACCCCCCCCCCCCCCCACCCCCCCCCCCCCCCACCCCCCCCCCCCCCCACCCCCCCCCCCCCCCACCCCCCCCCCCCCCCACCCCCCCCCCCCCCCACCCCCCCCCCCCCCCACCCCCCCCCCCCCCCACCCCCCCCCCCCCCCACCCCCCCCCCCCCCCACCCCCCCCCCCCCCCACCCCCCCCCCCCCCCACCCCCCCCCCCCCCCACCCCCCCCCCCCCCCACCCCCCCCCCCCCCCACCCCCCCCCCCCCCCACCCCCCCCCCCCCCCACCCCCCCCCCCCCCCACCCCCCCCCCCCCCCACCCCCCCCCCCCCCCACCCCCCCCCCCCCCCACCCCCCCCCCCCCCCACCCCCCCCCCCCCCCACCCCCCCCCCCCCCCACCCCCCCCCCCCCCCACCCCCCCCCCCCCCCACCCCCCCCCCCCCCCACCCCCCCCCCCCCCCACCCCCCCCCCCCCCCACCCCCCCCCCCCCCCACCCCCCCCCCCCCCCACCCCCCCCCCCCCCCACCCCCCCCCCCCCCCACCCCCCCCCCCCCCCACCCCCCCCCCCCCCCACCCCCCCCCCCCCCCACCCCCCCCCCCCCCCACCCCCCCCCCCCCCCACCCCCCCCCCCCCCCACCCCCCCCCCCCCCCACCCCCCCCCCCCCCCACCCCCCCCCCCCCCCACCCCCCCCCCCCCCCACCCCCCCCCCCCCCCACCCCCCCCCCCCCCCACCCCCCCCCCCCCCCACCCCCCCCCCCCCCCACCCCCCCCCCCCCCCACCCCCCCCCCCCCCCACCCCCCCCCCCCCCCACCCCCCCCCCCCCCCACCCCCCCCCCCCCCCACCCCCCCCCCCCCCCACCCCCCCCCCCCCCCACCCCCCCCCCCCCCCACCCCCCCCCCCCCCCACCCCCCCCCCCCCCCACCCCCCCCCCCCCCCACCCCCCCCCCCCCCCACCCCCCCCCCCCCCCACCCCCCCCCCCCCCCACCCCCCCCCCCCCCCACCCCCCCCCCCCCCCACCCCCCCCCCCCCCCACCCCCCCCCCCCCCCACCCCCCCCCCCCCCCACCCCCCCCCCCCCCCACCCCCCCCCCCCCCCACCCCCCCCCCCCCCCACCCCCCCCCCCCCCCACCCCCCCCCCCCCCCACCCCCCCCCCCCCCCACCCCCCCCCCCCCCCACCCCCCCCCCCCCCCACCCCCCCCCCCCCCCACCCCCCCCCCCCCCCACCCCCCCCCCCCCCCACCCCCCCCCCCCCCCACCCCCCCCCCCCCCCACCCCCCCCCCCCCCCACCCCCCCCCCCCCCCACCCCCCCCCCCCCCCACCCCCCCCCCCCCCCACCCCCCCCCCCCCCCACCCCCCCCCCCCCCCACCCCCCCCCCCCCCCACCCCCCCCCCCCCCCACCCCCCCCCCCCCCCACCCCCCCCCCCCCCCACCCCCCCCCCCCCCCACCCCCCCCCCCCCCCACCCCCCCCCCCCCCCACCCCCCCCCCCCCCCACCCCCCCCCCCCCCCACCCCCCCCCCCCCCCACCCCCCCCCCCCCCCACCCCCCCCCCCCCCCACCCCCCCCCCCCCCCACCCCCCCCCCCCCCCACCCCCCCCCCCCCCCACCCCCCCCCCCCCCCACCCCCCCCCCCCCCCACCCCCCCCCCCCCCCACCCCCCCCCCCCCCCACCCCCCCCCCCCCCCACCCCCCCCCCCCCCCACCCCCCCCCCCCCCCACCCCCCCCCCCCCCCACCCCCCCCCCCCCCCACCCCCCCCCCCCCCCACCCCCCCCCCCCCCCACCCCCCCCCCCCCCCACCCCCCCCCCCCCCCACCCCCCCCCCCCCCCACCCCCCCCCCCCCCCACCCCCCCCCCCCCCCACCCCCCCCCCCCCCCACCCCCCCCCCCCCCCACCCCCCCCCCCCCCCACCCCCCCCCCCCCCCACCCCCCCCCCCCCCCACCCCCCCCCCCCCCCACCCCCCCCCCCCCCCACCCCCCCCCCCCCCCACCCCCCCCCCCCCCCACCCCCCCCCCCCCCCACCCCCCCCCCCCCCCACCCCCCCCCCCCCCCACCCCCCCCCCCCCCCACCCCCCCCCCCCCCCACCCCCCCCCCCCCCCACCCCCCCCCCCCCCCACCCCCCCCCCCCCCCACCCCCCCCCCCCCCCACCCCCCCCCCCCCCCACCCCCCCCCCCCCCCACCCCCCCCCCCCCCCACCCCCCCCCCCCCCCACCCCCCCCCCCCCCCACCCCCCCCCCCCCCCACCCCCCCCCCCCCCCACCCCCCCCCCCCCCCACCCCCCCCCCCCCCCACCCCCCCCCCCCCCCACCCCCCCCCCCCCCCACCCCCCCCCCCCCCCACCCCCCCCCCCCCCCACCCCCCCCCCCCCCCACCCCCCCCCCCCCCCACCCCCCCCCCCCCCCACCCCCCCCCCCCCCCACCCCCCCCCCCCCCCACCCCCCCCCCCCCCCACCCCCCCCCCCCCCCACCCCCCCCCCCCCCCACCCCCCCCCCCCCCCACCCCCCCCCCCCCCCACCCCCCCCCCCCCCCACCCCCCCCCCCCCCCACCCCCCCCCCCCCCCACCCCCCCCCCCCCCCACCCCCCCCCCCCCCCACCCCCCCCCCCCCCCACCCCCCCCCCCCCCCACCCCCCCCCCCCCCCACCCCCCCCCCCCCCCACCCCCCCCCCCCCCCACCCCCCCCCCCCCCCACCCCCCCCCCCCCCCACCCCCCCCCCCCCCCACCCCCCCCCCCCCCCACCCCCCCCCCCCCCCACCCCCCCCCCCCCCCACCCCCCCCCCCCCCCACCCCCCCCCCCCCCCACCCCCCCCCCCCCCCACCCCCCCCCCCCCCCACCCCCCCCCCCCCCCACCCCCCCCCCCCCCCACCCCCCCCCCCCCCCACCCCCCCCCCCCCCCACCCCCCCCCCCCCCCACCCCCCCCCCCCCCCACCCCCCCCCCCCCCCACCCCCCCCCCCCCCCACCCCCCCCCCCCCCCACCCCCCCCCCCCCCCACCCCCCCCCCCCCCCACCCCCCCCCCCCCCCACCCCCCCCCCCCCCCACCCCCCCCCCCCCCCACCCCCCCCCCCCCCCACCCCCCCCCCCCCCCACCCCCCCCCCCCCCCACCCCCCCCCCCCCCCACCCCCCCCCCCCCCCACCCCCCCCCCCCCCCACCCCCCCCCCCCCCCACCCCCCCCCCCCCCCACCCCCCCCCCCCCCCACCCCCCCCCCCCCCCACCCCCCCCCCCCCCCACCCCCCCCCCCCCCCACCCCCCCCCCCCCCCACCCCCCCCCCCCCCCACCCCCCCCCCCCCCCACCCCCCCCCCCCCCCACCCCCCCCCCCCCCCACCCCCCCCCCCCCCCACCCCCCCCCCCCCCCACCCCCCCCCCCCCCCACCCCCCCCCCCCCCCACCCCCCCCCCCCCCCACCCCCCCCCCCCCCCACCCCCCCCCCCCCCCACCCCCCCCCCCCCCCACCCCCCCCCCCCCCCACCCCCCCCCCCCCCCACCCCCCCCCCCCCCCACCCCCCCCCCCCCCCACCCCCCCCCCCCCCCACCCCCCCCCCCCCCCACCCCCCCCCCCCCCCACCCCCCCCCCCCCCCACCCCCCCCCCCCCCCACCCCCCCCCCCCCCCACCCCCCCCCCCCCCCACCCCCCCCCCCCCCCACCCCCCCCCCCCCCCACCCCCCCCCCCCCCCACCCCCCCCCCCCCCCACCCCCCCCCCCCCCCACCCCCCCCCCCCCCCACCCCCCCCCCCCCCCACCCCCCCCCCCCCCCACCCCCCCCCCCCCCCACCCCCCCCCCCCCCCACCCCCCCCCCCCCCCACCCCCCCCCCCCCCCACCCCCCCCCCCCCCCACCCCCCCCCCCCCCCACCCCCCCCCCCCCCCACCCCCCCCCCCCCCCACCCCCCCCCCCCCCCACCCCCCCCCCCCCCCACCCCCCCCCCCCCCCACCCCCCCCCCCCCCCACCCCCCCCCCCCCCCACCCCCCCCCCCCCCCACCCCCCCCCCCCCCCACCCCCCCCCCCCCCCACCCCCCCCCCCCCCCACCCCCCCCCCCCCCCACCCCCCCCCCCCCCCACCCCCCCCCCCCCCCACCCCCCCCCCCCCCCACCCCCCCCCCCCCCCACCCCCCCCCCCCCCCACCCCCCCCCCCCCCCACCCCCCCCCCCCCCCACCCCCCCCCCCCCCCACCCCCCCCCCCCCCCACCCCCCCCCCCCCCCACCCCCCCCCCCCCCCACCCCCCCCCCCCCCCACCCCCCCCCCCCCCCACCCCCCCCCCCCCCCACCCCCCCCCCCCCCCACCCCCCCCCCCCCCCACCCCCCCCCCCCCCCACCCCCCCCCCCCCCCACCCCCCCCCCCCCCCACCCCCCCCCCCCCCCACCCCCCCCCCCCCCCACCCCCCCCCCCCCCCACCCCCCCCCCCCCCCACCCCCCCCCCCCCCCACCCCCCCCCCCCCCCACCCCCCCCCCCCCCCACCCCCCCCCCCCCCCACCCCCCCCCCCCCCCACCCCCCCCCCCCCCCACCCCCCCCCCCCCCCACCCCCCCCCCCCCCCACCCCCCCCCCCCCCCACCCCCCCCCCCCCCCACCCCCCCCCCCCCCCACCCCCCCCCCCCCCCACCCCCCCCCCCCCCCACCCCCCCCCCCCCCCACCCCCCCCCCCCCCCACCCCCCCCCCCCCCCACCCCCCCCCCCCCCCACCCCCCCCCCCCCCCACCCCCCCCCCCCCCCACCCCCCCCCCCCCCCACCCCCCCCCCCCCCCACCCCCCCCCCCCCCCACCCCCCCCCCCCCCCACCCCCCCCCCCCCCCACCCCCCCCCCCCCCCACCCCCCCCCCCCCCCACCCCCCCCCCCCCCCACCCCCCCCCCCCCCCACCCCCCCCCCCCCCCACCCCCCCCCCCCCCCACCCCCCCCCCCCCCCACCCCCCCCCCCCCCCACCCCCCCCCCCCCCCACCCCCCCCCCCCCCCACCCCCCCCCCCCCCCACCCCCCCCCCCCCCCACCCCCCCCCCCCCCCACCCCCCCCCCCCCCCACCCCCCCCCCCCCCCACCCCCCCCCCCCCCCACCCCCCCCCCCCCCCACCCCCCCCCCCCCCCACCCCCCCCCCCCCCCACCCCCCCCCCCCCCCACCCCCCCCCCCCCCCACCCCCCCCCCCCCCCACCCCCCCCCCCCCCCACCCCCCCCCCCCCCCACCCCCCCCCCCCCCCACCCCCCCCCCCCCCCACCCCCCCCCCCCCCCACCCCCCCCCCCCCCCACCCCCCCCCCCCCCCACCCCCCCCCCCCCCCACCCCCCCCCCCCCCCACCCCCCCCCCCCCCCACCCCCCCCCCCCCCCACCCCCCCCCCCCCCCACCCCCCCCCCCCCCCACCCCCCCCCCCCCCCACCCCCCCCCCCCCCCACCCCCCCCCCCCCCCACCCCCCCCCCCCCCCACCCCCCCCCCCCCCCACCCCCCCCCCCCCCCACCCCCCCCCCCCCCCACCCCCCCCCCCCCCCACCCCCCCCCCCCCCCACCCCCCCCCCCCCCCACCCCCCCCCCCCCCCACCCCCCCCCCCCCCCACCCCCCCCCCCCCCCACCCCCCCCCCCCCCCACCCCCCCCCCCCCCCACCCCCCCCCCCCCCCACCCCCCCCCCCCCCCACCCCCCCCCCCCCCCACCCCCCCCCCCCCCCACCCCCCCCCCCCCCCACCCCCCCCCCCCCCCACCCCCCCCCCCCCCCACCCCCCCCCCCCCCCACCCCCCCCCCCCCCCACCCCCCCCCCCCCCCACCCCCCCCCCCCCCCACCCCCCCCCCCCCCCACCCCCCCCCCCCCCCACCCCCCCCCCCCCCCACCCCCCCCCCCCCCCACCCCCCCCCCCCCCCACCCCCCCCCCCCCCCACCCCCCCCCCCCCCCACCCCCCCCCCCCCCCACCCCCCCCCCCCCCCACCCCCCCCCCCCCCCACCCCCCCCCCCCCCCACCCCCCCCCCCCCCCACCCCCCCCCCCCCCCACCCCCCCCCCCCCCCACCCCCCCCCCCCCCCACCCCCCCCCCCCCCCACCCCCCCCCCCCCCCACCCCCCCCCCCCCCCACCCCCCCCCCCCCCCACCCCCCCCCCCCCCCACCCCCCCCCCCCCCCACCCCCCCCCCCCCCCACCCCCCCCCCCCCCCACCCCCCCCCCCCCCCACCCCCCCCCCCCCCCACCCCCCCCCCCCCCCACCCCCCCCCCCCCCCACCCCCCCCCCCCCCCACCCCCCCCCCCCCCCACCCCCCCCCCCCCCCACCCCCCCCCCCCCCCACCCCCCCCCCCCCCCACCCCCCCCCCCCCCCACCCCCCCCCCCCCCCACCCCCCCCCCCCCCCACCCCCCCCCCCCCCCACCCCCCCCCCCCCCCACCCCCCCCCCCCCCCACCCCCCCCCCCCCCCACCCCCCCCCCCCCCCACCCCCCCCCCCCCCCACCCCCCCCCCCCCCCACCCCCCCCCCCCCCCACCCCCCCCCCCCCCCACCCCCCCCCCCCCCCACCCCCCCCCCCCCCCACCCCCCCCCCCCCCCACCCCCCCCCCCCCCCACCCCCCCCCCCCCCCACCCCCCCCCCCCCCCACCCCCCCCCCCCCCCACCCCCCCCCCCCCCCACCCCCCCCCCCCCCCACCCCCCCCCCCCCCCACCCCCCCCCCCCCCCACCCCCCCCCCCCCCCACCCCCCCCCCCCCCCACCCCCCCCCCCCCCCACCCCCCCCCCCCCCCACCCCCCCCCCCCCCCACCCCCCCCCCCCCCCACCCCCCCCCCCCCCCACCCCCCCCCCCCCCCACCCCCCCCCCCCCCCACCCCCCCCCCCCCCCACCCCCCCCCCCCCCCACCCCCCCCCCCCCCCACCCCCCCCCCCCCCCACCCCCCCCCCCCCCCACCCCCCCCCCCCCCCACCCCCCCCCCCCCCCACCCCCCCCCCCCCCCACCCCCCCCCCCCCCCACCCCCCCCCCCCCCCACCCCCCCCCCCCCCCACCCCCCCCCCCCCCCACCCCCCCCCCCCCCCACCCCCCCCCCCCCCCACCCCCCCCCCCCCCCACCCCCCCCCCCCCCCACCCCCCCCCCCCCCCACCCCCCCCCCCCCCCACCCCCCCCCCCCCCCACCCCCCCCCCCCCCCACCCCCCCCCCCCCCCACCCCCCCCCCCCCCCACCCCCCCCCCCCCCCACCCCCCCCCCCCCCCACCCCCCCCCCCCCCCACCCCCCCCCCCCCCCACCCCCCCCCCCCCCCACCCCCCCCCCCCCCCACCCCCCCCCCCCCCCACCCCCCCCCCCCCCCACCCCCCCCCCCCCCCACCCCCCCCCCCCCCCACCCCCCCCCCCCCCCACCCCCCCCCCCCCCCACCCCCCCCCCCCCCCACCCCCCCCCCCCCCCACCCCCCCCCCCCCCCACCCCCCCCCCCCCCCACCCCCCCCCCCCCCCACCCCCCCCCCCCCCCACCCCCCCCCCCCCCCACCCCCCCCCCCCCCCACCCCCCCCCCCCCCCACCCCCCCCCCCCCCCACCCCCCCCCCCCCCCACCCCCCCCCCCCCCCACCCCCCCCCCCCCCCACCCCCCCCCCCCCCCACCCCCCCCCCCCCCCACCCCCCCCCCCCCCCACCCCCCCCCCCCCCCACCCCCCCCCCCCCCCACCCCCCCCCCCCCCCACCCCCCCCCCCCCCCACCCCCCCCCCCCCCCACCCCCCCCCCCCCCCACCCCCCCCCCCCCCCACCCCCCCCCCCCCCCACCCCCCCCCCCCCCCACCCCCCCCCCCCCCCACCCCCCCCCCCCCCCACCCCCCCCCCCCCCCACCCCCCCCCCCCCCCACCCCCCCCCCCCCCCACCCCCCCCCCCCCCCACCCCCCCCCCCCCCCACCCCCCCCCCCCCCCACCCCCCCCCCCCCCCACCCCCCCCCCCCCCCACCCCCCCCCCCCCCCACCCCCCCCCCCCCCCACCCCCCCCCCCCCCCACCCCCCCCCCCCCCCACCCCCCCCCCCCCCCACCCCCCCCCCCCCCCACCCCCCCCCCCCCCCACCCCCCCCCCCCCCCACCCCCCCCCCCCCCCACCCCCCCCCCCCCCCACCCCCCCCCCCCCCCACCCCCCCCCCCCCCCACCCCCCCCCCCCCCCACCCCCCCCCCCCCCCACCCCCCCCCCCCCCCACCCCCCCCCCCCCCCACCCCCCCCCCCCCCCACCCCCCCCCCCCCCCACCCCCCCCCCCCCCCACCCCCCCCCCCCCCCACCCCCCCCCCCCCCCACCCCCCCCCCCCCCCACCCCCCCCCCCCCCCACCCCCCCCCCCCCCCACCCCCCCCCCCCCCCACCCCCCCCCCCCCCCACCCCCCCCCCCCCCCACCCCCCCCCCCCCCCACCCCCCCCCCCCCCCACCCCCCCCCCCCCCCACCCCCCCCCCCCCCCACCCCCCCCCCCCCCCACCCCCCCCCCCCCCCACCCCCCCCCCCCCCCACCCCCCCCCCCCCCCACCCCCCCCCCCCCCCACCCCCCCCCCCCCCCACCCCCCCCCCCCCCCACCCCCCCCCCCCCCCACCCCCCCCCCCCCCCACCCCCCCCCCCCCCCACCCCCCCCCCCCCCCACCCCCCCCCCCCCCCACCCCCCCCCCCCCCCACCCCCCCCCCCCCCCACCCCCCCCCCCCCCCACCCCCCCCCCCCCCCACCCCCCCCCCCCCCCACCCCCCCCCCCCCCCACCCCCCCCCCCCCCCACCCCCCCCCCCCCCCACCCCCCCCCCCCCCCACCCCCCCCCCCCCCCACCCCCCCCCCCCCCCACCCCCCCCCCCCCCCACCCCCCCCCCCCCCCACCCCCCCCCCCCCCCACCCCCCCCCCCCCCCACCCCCCCCCCCCCCCACCCCCCCCCCCCCCCACCCCCCCCCCCCCCCACCCCCCCCCCCCCCCACCCCCCCCCCCCCCCACCCCCCCCCCCCCCCACCCCCCCCCCCCCCCACCCCCCCCCCCCCCCACCCCCCCCCCCCCCCACCCCCCCCCCCCCCCACCCCCCCCCCCCCCCACCCCCCCCCCCCCCCACCCCCCCCCCCCCCCACCCCCCCCCCCCCCCACCCCCCCCCCCCCCCACCCCCCCCCCCCCCCACCCCCCCCCCCCCCCACCCCCCCCCCCCCCCACCCCCCCCCCCCCCCACCCCCCCCCCCCCCCACCCCCCCCCCCCCCCACCCCCCCCCCCCCCCACCCCCCCCCCCCCCCACCCCCCCCCCCCCCCACCCCCCCCCCCCCCCACCCCCCCCCCCCCCCACCCCCCCCCCCCCCCACCCCCCCCCCCCCCCACCCCCCCCCCCCCCCACCCCCCCCCCCCCCCACCCCCCCCCCCCCCCACCCCCCCCCCCCCCCACCCCCCCCCCCCCCCACCCCCCCCCCCCCCCACCCCCCCCCCCCCCCACCCCCCCCCCCCCCCACCCCCCCCCCCCCCCACCCCCCCCCCCCCCCACCCCCCCCCCCCCCCACCCCCCCCCCCCCCCACCCCCCCCCCCCCCCACCCCCCCCCCCCCCCACCCCCCCCCCCCCCCACCCCCCCCCCCCCCCACCCCCCCCCCCCCCCACCCCCCCCCCCCCCCACCCCCCCCCCCCCCCACCCCCCCCCCCCCCCACCCCCCCCCCCCCCCACCCCCCCCCCCCCCCACCCCCCCCCCCCCCCACCCCCCCCCCCCCCCACCCCCCCCCCCCCCCACCCCCCCCCCCCCCCACCCCCCCCCCCCCCCACCCCCCCCCCCCCCCACCCCCCCCCCCCCCCACCCCCCCCCCCCCCCACCCCCCCCCCCCCCCACCCCCCCCCCCCCCCACCCCCCCCCCCCCCCACCCCCCCCCCCCCCCACCCCCCCCCCCCCCCACCCCCCCCCCCCCCCACCCCCCCCCCCCCCCACCCCCCCCCCCCCCCACCCCCCCCCCCCCCCACCCCCCCCCCCCCCCACCCCCCCCCCCCCCCACCCCCCCCCCCCCCCACCCCCCCCCCCCCCCACCCCCCCCCCCCCCCACCCCCCCCCCCCCCCACCCCCCCCCCCCCCCACCCCCCCCCCCCCCCACCCCCCCCCCCCCCCACCCCCCCCCCCCCCCACCCCCCCCCCCCCCCACCCCCCCCCCCCCCCACCCCCCCCCCCCCCCACCCCCCCCCCCCCCCACCCCCCCCCCCCCCCACCCCCCCCCCCCCCCACCCCCCCCCCCCCCCACCCCCCCCCCCCCCCACCCCCCCCCCCCCCCACCCCCCCCCCCCCCCACCCCCCCCCCCCCCCACCCCCCCCCCCCCCCACCCCCCCCCCCCCCCACCCCCCCCCCCCCCCACCCCCCCCCCCCCCCACCCCCCCCCCCCCCCACCCCCCCCCCCCCCCACCCCCCCCCCCCCCCACCCCCCCCCCCCCCCACCCCCCCCCCCCCCCACCCCCCCCCCCCCCCACCCCCCCCCCCCCCCACCCCCCCCCCCCCCCACCCCCCCCCCCCCCCACCCCCCCCCCCCCCCACCCCCCCCCCCCCCCACCCCCCCCCCCCCCCACCCCCCCCCCCCCCCACCCCCCCCCCCCCCCACCCCCCCCCCCCCCCACCCCCCCCCCCCCCCACCCCCCCCCCCCCCCACCCCCCCCCCCCCCCACCCCCCCCCCCCCCCACCCCCCCCCCCCCCCACCCCCCCCCCCCCCCACCCCCCCCCCCCCCCACCCCCCCCCCCCCCCACCCCCCCCCCCCCCCACCCCCCCCCCCCCCCACCCCCCCCCCCCCCCACCCCCCCCCCCCCCCACCCCCCCCCCCCCCCACCCCCCCCCCCCCCCACCCCCCCCCCCCCCCACCCCCCCCCCCCCCCACCCCCCCCCCCCCCCACCCCCCCCCCCCCCCACCCCCCCCCCCCCCCACCCCCCCCCCCCCCCACCCCCCCCCCCCCCCACCCCCCCCCCCCCCCACCCCCCCCCCCCCCCACCCCCCCCCCCCCCCACCCCCCCCCCCCCCCACCCCCCCCCCCCCCCACCCCCCCCCCCCCCCACCCCCCCCCCCCCCCACCCCCCCCCCCCCCCACCCCCCCCCCCCCCCACCCCCCCCCCCCCCCACCCCCCCCCCCCCCCACCCCCCCCCCCCCCCACCCCCCCCCCCCCCCACCCCCCCCCCCCCCCACCCCCCCCCCCCCCCACCCCCCCCCCCCCCCACCCCCCCCCCCCCCCACCCCCCCCCCCCCCCACCCCCCCCCCCCCCCACCCCCCCCCCCCCCCACCCCCCCCCCCCCCCACCCCCCCCCCCCCCCACCCCCCCCCCCCCCCACCCCCCCCCCCCCCCACCCCCCCCCCCCCCCACCCCCCCCCCCCCCCACCCCCCCCCCCCCCCACCCCCCCCCCCCCCCACCCCCCCCCCCCCCCACCCCCCCCCCCCCCCACCCCCCCCCCCCCCCACCCCCCCCCCCCCCCACCCCCCCCCCCCCCCACCCCCCCCCCCCCCCACCCCCCCCCCCCCCCACCCCCCCCCCCCCCCACCCCCCCCCCCCCCCACCCCCCCCCCCCCCCACCCCCCCCCCCCCCCACCCCCCCCCCCCCCCACCCCCCCCCCCCCCCACCCCCCCCCCCCCCCACCCCCCCCCCCCCCCACCCCCCCCCCCCCCCACCCCCCCCCCCCCCCACCCCCCCCCCCCCCCACCCCCCCCCCCCCCCACCCCCCCCCCCCCCCACCCCCCCCCCCCCCCACCCCCCCCCCCCCCCACCCCCCCCCCCCCCCACCCCCCCCCCCCCCCACCCCCCCCCCCCCCCACCCCCCCCCCCCCCCACCCCCCCCCCCCCCCACCCCCCCCCCCCCCCACCCCCCCCCCCCCCCACCCCCCCCCCCCCCCACCCCCCCCCCCCCCCACCCCCCCCCCCCCCCACCCCCCCCCCCCCCCACCCCCCCCCCCCCCCACCCCCCCCCCCCCCCACCCCCCCCCCCCCCCACCCCCCCCCCCCCCCACCCCCCCCCCCCCCCACCCCCCCCCCCCCCCACCCCCCCCCCCCCCCACCCCCCCCCCCCCCCACCCCCCCCCCCCCCCACCCCCCCCCCCCCCCACCCCCCCCCCCCCCCACCCCCCCCCCCCCCCACCCCCCCCCCCCCCCACCCCCCCCCCCCCCCACCCCCCCCCCCCCCCACCCCCCCCCCCCCCCACCCCCCCCCCCCCCCACCCCCCCCCCCCCCCACCCCCCCCCCCCCCCACCCCCCCCCCCCCCCACCCCCCCCCCCCCCCACCCCCCCCCCCCCCCACCCCCCCCCCCCCCCACCCCCCCCCCCCCCCACCCCCCCCCCCCCCCACCCCCCCCCCCCCCCACCCCCCCCCCCCCCCACCCCCCCCCCCCCCCACCCCCCCCCCCCCCCACCCCCCCCCCCCCCCACCCCCCCCCCCCCCCACCCCCCCCCCCCCCCACCCCCCCCCCCCCCCACCCCCCCCCCCCCCCACCCCCCCCCCCCCCCACCCCCCCCCCCCCCCACCCCCCCCCCCCCCCACCCCCCCCCCCCCCCACCCCCCCCCCCCCCCACCCCCCCCCCCCCCCACCCCCCCCCCCCCCCACCCCCCCCCCCCCCCACCCCCCCCCCCCCCCACCCCCCCCCCCCCCCACCCCCCCCCCCCCCCACCCCCCCCCCCCCCCACCCCCCCCCCCCCCCACCCCCCCCCCCCCCCACCCCCCCCCCCCCCCACCCCCCCCCCCCCCCACCCCCCCCCCCCCCCACCCCCCCCCCCCCCCACCCCCCCCCCCCCCCACCCCCCCCCCCCCCCACCCCCCCCCCCCCCCACCCCCCCCCCCCCCCACCCCCCCCCCCCCCCACCCCCCCCCCCCCCCACCCCCCCCCCCCCCCACCCCCCCCCCCCCCCACCCCCCCCCCCCCCCACCCCCCCCCCCCCCCACCCCCCCCCCCCCCCACCCCCCCCCCCCCCCACCCCCCCCCCCCCCCACCCCCCCCCCCCCCCACCCCCCCCCCCCCCCACCCCCCCCCCCCCCCACCCCCCCCCCCCCCCACCCCCCCCCCCCCCCACCCCCCCCCCCCCCCACCCCCCCCCCCCCCCACCCCCCCCCCCCCCCACCCCCCCCCCCCCCCACCCCCCCCCCCCCCCACCCCCCCCCCCCCCCACCCCCCCCCCCCCCCACCCCCCCCCCCCCCCACCCCCCCCCCCCCCCACCCCCCCCCCCCCCCACCCCCCCCCCCCCCCACCCCCCCCCCCCCCCACCCCCCCCCCCCCCCACCCCCCCCCCCCCCCACCCCCCCCCCCCCCCACCCCCCCCCCCCCCCACCCCCCCCCCCCCCCACCCCCCCCCCCCCCCACCCCCCCCCCCCCCCACCCCCCCCCCCCCCCACCCCCCCCCCCCCCCACCCCCCCCCCCCCCCACCCCCCCCCCCCCCCACCCCCCCCCCCCCCCACCCCCCCCCCCCCCCACCCCCCCCCCCCCCCACCCCCCCCCCCCCCCACCCCCCCCCCCCCCCACCCCCCCCCCCCCCCACCCCCCCCCCCCCCCACCCCCCCCCCCCCCCACCCCCCCCCCCCCCCACCCCCCCCCCCCCCCACCCCCCCCCCCCCCCACCCCCCCCCCCCCCCACCCCCCCCCCCCCCCACCCCCCCCCCCCCCCACCCCCCCCCCCCCCCACCCCCCCCCCCCCCCACCCCCCCCCCCCCCCACCCCCCCCCCCCCCCACCCCCCCCCCCCCCCACCCCCCCCCCCCCCCACCCCCCCCCCCCCCCACCCCCCCCCCCCCCCACCCCCCCCCCCCCCCACCCCCCCCCCCCCCCACCCCCCCCCCCCCCCACCCCCCCCCCCCCCCACCCCCCCCCCCCCCCACCCCCCCCCCCCCCCACCCCCCCCCCCCCCCACCCCCCCCCCCCCCCACCCCCCCCCCCCCCCACCCCCCCCCCCCCCCACCCCCCCCCCCCCCCACCCCCCCCCCCCCCCACCCCCCCCCCCCCCCACCCCCCCCCCCCCCCACCCCCCCCCCCCCCCACCCCCCCCCCCCCCCACCCCCCCCCCCCCCCACCCCCCCCCCCCCCCACCCCCCCCCCCCCCCACCCCCCCCCCCCCCCACCCCCCCCCCCCCCCACCCCCCCCCCCCCCCACCCCCCCCCCCCCCCACCCCCCCCCCCCCCCACCCCCCCCCCCCCCCACCCCCCCCCCCCCCCACCCCCCCCCCCCCCCACCCCCCCCCCCCCCCACCCCCCCCCCCCCCCACCCCCCCCCCCCCCCACCCCCCCCCCCCCCCACCCCCCCCCCCCCCCACCCCCCCCCCCCCCCACCCCCCCCCCCCCCCACCCCCCCCCCCCCCCACCCCCCCCCCCCCCCACCCCCCCCCCCCCCCACCCCCCCCCCCCCCCACCCCCCCCCCCCCCCACCCCCCCCCCCCCCCACCCCCCCCCCCCCCCACCCCCCCCCCCCCCCACCCCCCCCCCCCCCCACCCCCCCCCCCCCCCACCCCCCCCCCCCCCCACCCCCCCCCCCCCCCACCCCCCCCCCCCCCCACCCCCCCCCCCCCCCACCCCCCCCCCCCCCCACCCCCCCCCCCCCCCACCCCCCCCCCCCCCCACCCCCCCCCCCCCCCACCCCCCCCCCCCCCCACCCCCCCCCCCCCCCACCCCCCCCCCCCCCCACCCCCCCCCCCCCCCACCCCCCCCCCCCCCCACCCCCCCCCCCCCCCACCCCCCCCCCCCCCCACCCCCCCCCCCCCCCACCCCCCCCCCCCCCCACCCCCCCCCCCCCCCACCCCCCCCCCCCCCCACCCCCCCCCCCCCCCACCCCCCCCCCCCCCCACCCCCCCCCCCCCCCACCCCCCCCCCCCCCCACCCCCCCCCCCCCCCACCCCCCCCCCCCCCCACCCCCCCCCCCCCCCACCCCCCCCCCCCCCCACCCCCCCCCCCCCCCACCCCCCCCCCCCCCCACCCCCCCCCCCCCCCACCCCCCCCCCCCCCCACCCCCCCCCCCCCCCACCCCCCCCCCCCCCCACCCCCCCCCCCCCCCACCCCCCCCCCCCCCCACCCCCCCCCCCCCCCACCCCCCCCCCCCCCCACCCCCCCCCCCCCCCACCCCCCCCCCCCCCCACCCCCCCCCCCCCCCACCCCCCCCCCCCCCCACCCCCCCCCCCCCCCACCCCCCCCCCCCCCCACCCCCCCCCCCCCCCACCCCCCCCCCCCCCCACCCCCCCCCCCCCCCACCCCCCCCCCCCCCCACCCCCCCCCCCCCCCACCCCCCCCCCCCCCCACCCCCCCCCCCCCCCACCCCCCCCCCCCCCCACCCCCCCCCCCCCCCACCCCCCCCCCCCCCCACCCCCCCCCCCCCCCACCCCCCCCCCCCCCCACCCCCCCCCCCCCCCACCCCCCCCCCCCCCCACCCCCCCCCCCCCCCACCCCCCCCCCCCCCCACCCCCCCCCCCCCCCACCCCCCCCCCCCCCCACCCCCCCCCCCCCCCACCCCCCCC
The DNA here is from genome assembly GCF_021028975.2 of Sphaerodactylus townsendi. Classification (NCBI taxonomy): domain Eukaryota; kingdom Metazoa; phylum Chordata; class Lepidosauria; order Squamata; family Sphaerodactylidae; genus Sphaerodactylus; species Sphaerodactylus townsendi. The sequence goes on from NC_059439.1 coordinate 31,634,903, forward strand.
CCCCCCCACCCCCCCCCCCCCCCACCCCCCCCCCCCCCCACCCCCCCCCCCCCCCACCCCCCCCCCCCCCCACCCCCCCCCCCCCCCACCCCCCCCCCCCCCCACCCCCCCCCCCCCCCACCCCCCCCCCCCCCCACCCCCCCCCCCCCCCACCCCCCCCCCCCCCCACCCCCCCCCCCCCCCACCCCCCCCCCCCCCCACCCCCCCCCCCCCCCACCCCCCCCCCCCCCCACCCCCCCCCCCCCCCACCCCCCCCCCCCCCCACCCCCCCCCCCCCCCACCCCCCCCCCCCCCCACCCCCCCCCCCCCCCACCCCCCCCCCCCCCCACCCCCCCCCCCCCCCACCCCCCCCCCCCCCCACCCCCCCCCCCCCCCACCCCCCCCCCCCCCCACCCCCCCCCCCCCCCACCCCCCCCCCCCCCCACCCCCCCCCCCCCCCACCCCCCCCCCCCCCCACCCCCCCCCCCCCCCACCCCCCCCCCCCCCCACCCCCCCCCCCCCCCACCCCCCCCCCCCCCCACCCCCCCCCCCCCCCACCCCCCCCCCCCCCCACCCCCCCCCCCCCCCACCCCCCCCCCCCCCCACCCCCCCCCCCCCCCACCCCCCCCCCCCCCCACCCCCCCCCCCCCCCACCCCCCCCCCCCCCCACCCCCCCCCCCCCCCACCCCCCCCCCCCCCCACCCCCCCCCCCCCCCACCCCCCCCCCCCCCCACCCCCCCCCCCCCCCACCCCCCCCCCCCCCCACCCCCCCCCCCCCCCACCCCCCCCCCCCCCCACCCCCCCCCCCCCCCACCCCCCCCCCCCCCCACCCCCCCCCCCCCCCACCCCCCCCCCCCCCCACCCCCCCCCCCCCCCACCCCCCCCCCCCCCCACCCCCCCCCCCCCCCACCCCCCCCCCCCCCCACCCCCCCCCCCCCCCACCCCCCCCCCCCCCCACCCCCCCCCCCCCCCACCCCCCCCCCCCCCCACCCCCCCCCCCCCCCACCCCCCCCCCCCCCCACCCCCCCCCCCCCCCACCCCCCCCCCCCCCCACCCCCCCCCCCCCCCACCCCCCCCCCCCCCCACCCCCCCCCCCCCCCACCCCCCCCCCCCCCCACCCCCCCCCCCCCCCACCCCCCCCCCCCCCCACCCCCCCCCCCCCCCACCCCCCCCCCCCCCCACCCCCCCCCCCCCCCACCCCCCCCCCCCCCCACCCCCCCCCCCCCCCACCCCCCCCCCCCCCCACCCCCCCCCCCCCCCACCCCCCCCCCCCCCCACCCCCCCCCCCCCCCACCCCCCCCCCCCCCCACCCCCCCCCCCCCCCACCCCCCCCCCCCCCCACCCCCCCCCCCCCCCACCCCCCCCCCCCCCCACCCCCCCCCCCCCCCACCCCCCCCCCCCCCCACCCCCCCCCCCCCCCACCCCCCCCCCCCCCCACCCCCCCCCCCCCCCACCCCCCCCCCCCCCCACCCCCCCCCCCCCCCACCCCCCCCCCCCCCCACCCCCCCCCCCCCCCACCCCCCCCCCCCCCCACCCCCCCCCCCCCCCACCCCCCCCCCCCCCCACCCCCCCCCCCCCCCACCCCCCCCCCCCCCCACCCCCCCCCCCCCCCACCCCCCCCCCCCCCCACCCCCCCCCCCCCCCACCCCCCCCCCCCCCCACCCCCCCCCCCCCCCACCCCCCCCCCCCCCCACCCCCCCCCCCCCCCACCCCCCCCCCCCCCCACCCCCCCCCCCCCCCACCCCCCCCCCCCCCCACCCCCCCCCCCCCCCACCCCCCCCCCCCCCCACCCCCCCCCCCCCCCACCCCCCCCCCCCCCCACCCCCCCCCCCCCCCACCCCCCCCCCCCCCCACCCCCCCCCCCCCCCACCCCCCCCCCCCCCCACCCCCCCCCCCCCCCACCCCCCCCCCCCCCCACCCCCCCCCCCCCCCACCCCCCCCCCCCCCCACCCCCCCCCCCCCCCACCCCCCCCCCCCCCCACCCCCCCCCCCCCCCACCCCCCCCCCCCCCCACCCCCCCCCCCCCCCACCCCCCCCCCCCCCCACCCCCCCCCCCCCCCACCCCCCCCCCCCCCCACCCCCCCCCCCCCCCACCCCCCCCCCCCCCCACCCCCCCCCCCCCCCACCCCCCCCCCCCCCCACCCCCCCCCCCCCCCACCCCCCCCCCCCCCCACCCCCCCCCCCCCCCACCCCCCCCCCCCCCCACCCCCCCCCCCCCCCACCCCCCCCCCCCCCCACCCCCCCCCCCCCCCACCCCCCCCCCCCCCCACCCCCCCCCCCCCCCACCCCCCCCCCCCCCCACCCCCCCCCCCCCCCACCCCCCCCCCCCCCCACCCCCCCCCCCCCCCACCCCCCCCCCCCCCCACCCCCCCCCCCCCCCACCCCCCCCCCCCCCCACCCCCCCCCCCCCCCACCCCCCCCCCCCCCCACCCCCCCCCCCCCCCACCCCCCCCCCCCCCCACCCCCCCCCCCCCCCACCCCCCCCCCCCCCCACCCCCCCCCCCCCCCACCCCCCCCCCCCCCCACCCCCCCCCCCCCCCACCCCCCCCCCCCCCCACCCCCCCCCCCCCCCACCCCCCCCCCCCCCCACCCCCCCCCCCCCCCACCCCCCCCCCCCCCCACCCCCCCCCCCCCCCACCCCCCCCCCCCCCCACCCCCCCCCCCCCCCACCCCCCCCCCCCCCCACCCCCCCCCCCCCCCACCCCCCCCCCCCCCCACCCCCCCCCCCCCCCACCCCCCCCCCCCCCCACCCCCCCCCCCCCCCACCCCCCCCCCCCCCCACCCCCCCCCCCCCCCACCCCCCCCCCCCCCCACCCCCCCCCCCCCCCACCCCCCCCCCCCCCCACCCCCCCCCCCCCCCACCCCCCCCCCCCCCCACCCCCCCCCCCCCCCACCCCCCCCCCCCCCCACCCCCCCCCCCCCCCACCCCCCCCCCCCCCCACCCCCCCCCCCCCCCACCCCCCCCCCCCCCCACCCCCCCCCCCCCCCACCCCCCCCCCCCCCCACCCCCCCCCCCCCCCACCCCCCCCCCCCCCCACCCCCCCCCCCCCCCACCCCCCCCCCCCCCCACCCCCCCCCCCCCCCACCCCCCCCCCCCCCCACCCCCCCCCCCCCCCACCCCCCCCCCCCCCCACCCCCCCCCCCCCCCACCCCCCCCCCCCCCCACCCCCCCCCCCCCCCACCCCCCCCCCCCCCCACCCCCCCCCCCCCCCACCCCCCCCCCCCCCCACCCCCCCCCCCCCCCACCCCCCCCCCCCCCCACCCCCCCCCCCCCCCACCCCCCCCCCCCCCCACCCCCCCCCCCCCCCACCCCCCCCCCCCCCCACCCCCCCCCCCCCCCACCCCCCCCCCCCCCCACCCCCCCCCCCCCCCACCCCCCCCCCCCCCCACCCCCCCCCCCCCCCACCCCCCCCCCCCCCCACCCCCCCCCCCCCCCACCCCCCCCCCCCCCCACCCCCCCCCCCCCCCACCCCCCCCCCCCCCCACCCCCCCCCCCCCCCACCCCCCCCCCCCCCCACCCCCCCCCCCCCCCACCCCCCCCCCCCCCCACCCCCCCCCCCCCCCACCCCCCCCCCCCCCCACCCCCCCCCCCCCCCACCCCCCCCCCCCCCCACCCCCCCCCCCCCCCACCCCCCCCCCCCCCCACCCCCCCCCCCCCCCACCCCCCCCCCCCCCCACCCCCCCCCCCCCCCACCCCCCCCCCCCCCCACCCCCCCCCCCCCCCACCCCCCCCCCCCCCCACCCCCCCCCCCCCCCACCCCCCCCCCCCCCCACCCCCCCCCCCCCCCACCCCCCCCCCCCCCCACCCCCCCCCCCCCCCACCCCCCCCCCCCCCCACCCCCCCCCCCCCCCACCCCCCCCCCCCCCCACCCCCCCCCCCCCCCACCCCCCCCCCCCCCCACCCCCCCCCCCCCCCACCCCCCCCCCCCCCCACCCCCCCCCCCCCCCACCCCCCCCCCCCCCCACCCCCCCCCCCCCCCACCCCCCCCCCCCCCCACCCCCCCCCCCCCCCACCCCCCCCCCCCCCCACCCCCCCCCCCCCCCACCCCCCCCCCCCCCCACCCCCCCCCCCCCCCACCCCCCCCCCCCCCCACCCCCCCCCCCCCCCACCCCCCCCCCCCCCCACCCCCCCCCCCCCCCACCCCCCCCCCCCCCCACCCCCCCCCCCCCCCACCCCCCCCCCCCCCCACCCCCCCCCCCCCCCACCCCCCCCCCCCCCCACCCCCCCCCCCCCCCACCCCCCCCCCCCCCCACCCCCCCCCCCCCCCACCCCCCCCCCCCCCCACCCCCCCCCCCCCCCACCCCCCCCCCCCCCCACCCCCCCCCCCCCCCACCCCCCCCCCCCCCCACCCCCCCCCCCCCCCACCCCCCCCCCCCCCCACCCCCCCCCCCCCCCACCCCCCCCCCCCCCCACCCCCCCCCCCCCCCACCCCCCCCCCCCCCCACCCCCCCCCCCCCCCACCCCCCCCCCCCCCCACCCCCCCCCCCCCCCACCCCCCCCCCCCCCCACCCCCCCCCCCCCCCACCCCCCCCCCCCCCCACCCCCCCCCCCCCCCACCCCCCCCCCCCCCCACCCCCCCCCCCCCCCACCCCCCCCCCCCCCCACCCCCCCCCCCCCCCACCCCCCCCCCCCCCCACCCCCCCCCCCCCCCACCCCCCCCCCCCCCCACCCCCCCCCCCCCCCACCCCCCCCCCCCCCCACCCCCCCCCCCCCCCACCCCCCCCCCCCCCCACCCCCCCCCCCCCCCACCCCCCCCCCCCCCCACCCCCCCCCCCCCCCACCCCCCCCCCCCCCCACCCCCCCCCCCCCCCACCCCCCCCCCCCCCCACCCCCCCCCCCCCCCACCCCCCCCCCCCCCCACCCCCCCCCCCCCCCACCCCCCCCCCCCCCCACCCCCCCCCCCCCCCACCCCCCCCCCCCCCCACCCCCCCCCCCCCCCACCCCCCCCCCCCCCCACCCCCCCCCCCCCCCACCCCCCCCCCCCCCCACCCCCCCCCCCCCCCACCCCCCCCCCCCCCCACCCCCCCCCCCCCCCACCCCCCCCCCCCCCCACCCCCCCCCCCCCCCACCCCCCCCCCCCCCCACCCCCCCCCCCCCCCACCCCCCCCCCCCCCCACCCCCCCCCCCCCCCACCCCCCCCCCCCCCCACCCCCCCCCCCCCCCACCCCCCCCCCCCCCCACCCCCCCCCCCCCCCACCCCCCCCCCCCCCCACCCCCCCCCCCCCCCACCCCCCCCCCCCCCCACCCCCCCCCCCCCCCACCCCCCCCCCCCCCCACCCCCCCCCCCCCCCACCCCCCCCCCCCCCCACCCCCCCCCCCCCCCACCCCCCCCCCCCCCCACCCCCCCCCCCCCCCACCCCCCCCCCCCCCCACCCCCCCCCCCCCCCACCCCCCCCCCCCCCCACCCCCCCCCCCCCCCACCCCCCCCCCCCCCCACCCCCCCCCCCCCCCACCCCCCCCCCCCCCCACCCCCCCCCCCCCCCACCCCCCCCCCCCCCCACCCCCCCCCCCCCCCACCCCCCCCCCCCCCCACCCCCCCCCCCCCCCACCCCCCCCCCCCCCCACCCCCCCCCCCCCCCACCCCCCCCCCCCCCCACCCCCCCCCCCCCCCACCCCCCCCCCCCCCCACCCCCCCCCCCCCCCACCCCCCCCCCCCCCCACCCCCCCCCCCCCCCACCCCCCCCCCCCCCCACCCCCCCCCCCCCCCACCCCCCCCCCCCCCCACCCCCCCCCCCCCCCACCCCCCCCCCCCCCCACCCCCCCCCCCCCCCACCCCCCCCCCCCCCCACCCCCCCCCCCCCCCACCCCCCCCCCCCCCCACCCCCCCCCCCCCCCACCCCCCCCCCCCCCCACCCCCCCCCCCCCCCACCCCCCCCCCCCCCCACCCCCCCCCCCCCCCACCCCCCCCCCCCCCCACCCCCCCCCCCCCCCACCCCCCCCCCCCCCCACCCCCCCCCCCCCCCACCCCCCCCCCCCCCCACCCCCCCCCCCCCCCACCCCCCCCCCCCCCCACCCCCCCCCCCCCCCACCCCCCCCCCCCCCCACCCCCCCCCCCCCCCACCCCCCCCCCCCCCCACCCCCCCCCCCCCCCACCCCCCCCCCCCCCCACCCCCCCCCCCCCCCACCCCCCCCCCCCCCCACCCCCCCCCCCCCCCACCCCCCCCCCCCCCCACCCCCCCCCCCCCCCACCCCCCCCCCCCCCCACCCCCCCCCCCCCCCACCCCCCCCCCCCCCCACCCCCCCCCCCCCCCACCCCCCCCCCCCCCCACCCCCCCCCCCCCCCACCCCCCCCCCCCCCCACCCCCCCCCCCCCCCACCCCCCCCCCCCCCCACCCCCCCCCCCCCCCACCCCCCCCCCCCCCCACCCCCCCCCCCCCCCACCCCCCCCCCCCCCCACCCCCCCCCCCCCCCACCCCCCCCCCCCCCCACCCCCCCCCCCCCCCACCCCCCCCCCCCCCCACCCCCCCCCCCCCCCACCCCCCCCCCCCCCCACCCCCCCCCCCCCCCACCCCCCCCCCCCCCCACCCCCCCCCCCCCCCACCCCCCCCCCCCCCCACCCCCCCCCCCCCCCACCCCCCCCCCCCCCCACCCCCCCCCCCCCCCACCCCCCCCCCCCCCCACCCCCCCCCCCCCCCACCCCCCCCCCCCCCCACCCCCCCCCCCCCCCACCCCCCCCCCCCCCCACCCCCCCCCCCCCCCACCCCCCCCCCCCCCCACCCCCCCCCCCCCCCACCCCCCCCCCCCCCCACCCCCCCCCCCCCCCACCCCCCCCCCCCCCCACCCCCCCCCCCCCCCACCCCCCCCCCCCCCCACCCCCCCCCCCCCCCACCCCCCCCCCCCCCCACCCCCCCCCCCCCCCACCCCCCCCCCCCCCCACCCCCCCCCCCCCCCACCCCCCCCCCCCCCCACCCCCCCCCCCCCCCACCCCCCCCCCCCCCCACCCCCCCCCCCCCCCACCCCCCCCCCCCCCCACCCCCCCCCCCCCCCACCCCCCCCCCCCCCCACCCCCCCCCCCCCCCACCCCCCCCCCCCCCCACCCCCCCCCCCCCCCACCCCCCCCCCCCCCCACCCCCCCCCCCCCCCACCCCCCCCCCCCCCCACCCCCCCCCCCCCCCACCCCCCCCCCCCCCCACCCCCCCCCCCCCCCACCCCCCCCCCCCCCCACCCCCCCCCCCCCCCACCCCCCCCCCCCCCCACCCCCCCCCCCCCCCACCCCCCCCCCCCCCCACCCCCCCCCCCCCCCACCCCCCCCCCCCCCCACCCCCCCCCCCCCCCACCCCCCCCCCCCCCCACCCCCCCCCCCCCCCACCCCCCCCCCCCCCCACCCCCCCCCCCCCCCACCCCCCCCCCCCCCCACCCCCCCCCCCCCCCACCCCCCCCCCCCCCCACCCCCCCCCCCCCCCACCCCCCCCCCCCCCCACCCCCCCCCCCCCCCACCCCCCCCCCCCCCCACCCCCCCCCCCCCCCACCCCCCCCCCCCCCCACCCCCCCCCCCCCCCACCCCCCCCCCCCCCCACCCCCCCCCCCCCCCACCCCCCCCCCCCCCCACCCCCCCCCCCCCCCACCCCCCCCCCCCCCCACCCCCCCCCCCCCCCACCCCCCCCCCCCCCCACCCCCCCCCCCCCCCACCCCCCCCCCCCCCCACCCCCCCCCCCCCCCACCCCCCCCCCCCCCCACCCCCCCCCCCCCCCACCCCCCCCCCCCCCCACCCCCCCCCCCCCCCACCCCCCCCCCCCCCCACCCCCCCCCCCCCCCACCCCCCCCCCCCCCCACCCCCCCCCCCCCCCACCCCCCCCCCCCCCCACCCCCCCCCCCCCCCACCCCCCCCCCCCCCCACCCCCCCCCCCCCCCACCCCCCCCCCCCCCCACCCCCCCCCCCCCCCACCCCCCCCCCCCCCCACCCCCCCCCCCCCCCACCCCCCCCCCCCCCCACCCCCCCCCCCCCCCACCCCCCCCCCCCCCCACCCCCCCCCCCCCCCACCCCCCCCCCCCCCCACCCCCCCCCCCCCCCACCCCCCCCCCCCCCCACCCCCCCCCCCCCCCACCCCCCCCCCCCCCCACCCCCCCCCCCCCCCACCCCCCCCCCCCCCCACCCCCCCCCCCCCCCACCCCCCCCCCCCCCCACCCCCCCCCCCCCCCACCCCCCCCCCCCCCCACCCCCCCCCCCCCCCACCCCCCCCCCCCCCCACCCCCCCCCCCCCCCACCCCCCCCCCCCCCCACCCCCCCCCCCCCCCACCCCCCCCCCCCCCCACCCCCCCCCCCCCCCACCCCCCCCCCCCCCCACCCCCCCCCCCCCCCACCCCCCCCCCCCCCCACCCCCCCCCCCCCCCACCCCCCCCCCCCCCCACCCCCCCCCCCCCCCACCCCCCCCCCCCCCCACCCCCCCCCCCCCCCACCCCCCCCCCCCCCCACCCCCCCCCCCCCCCACCCCCCCCCCCCCCCACCCCCCCCCCCCCCCACCCCCCCCCCCCCCCACCCCCCCCCCCCCCCACCCCCCCCCCCCCCCACCCCCCCCCCCCCCCACCCCCCCCCCCCCCCACCCCCCCCCCCCCCCACCCCCCCCCCCCCCCACCCCCCCCCCCCCCCACCCCCCCCCCCCCCCACCCCCCCCCCCCCCCACCCCCCCCCCCCCCCACCCCCCCCCCCCCCCACCCCCCCCCCCCCCCACCCCCCCCCCCCCCCACCCCCCCCCCCCCCCACCCCCCCCCCCCCCCACCCCCCCCCCCCCCCACCCCCCCCCCCCCCCACCCCCCCCCCCCCCCACCCCCCCCCCCCCCCACCCCCCCCCCCCCCCACCCCCCCCCCCCCCCACCCCCCCCCCCCCCCACCCCCCCCCCCCCCCACCCCCCCCCCCCCCCACCCCCCCCCCCCCCCACCCCCCCCCCCCCCCACCCCCCCCCCCCCCCACCCCCCCCCCCCCCCACCCCCCCCCCCCCCCACCCCCCCCCCCCCCCACCCCCCCCCCCCCCCACCCCCCCCCCCCCCCACCCCCCCCCCCCCCCACCCCCCCCCCCCCCCACCCCCCCCCCCCCCCACCCCCCCCCCCCCCCACCCCCCCCCCCCCCCACCCCCCCCCCCCCCCACCCCCCCCCCCCCCCACCCCCCCCCCCCCCCACCCCCCCCCCCCCCCACCCCCCCCCCCCCCCACCCCCCCCCCCCCCCACCCCCCCCCCCCCCCACCCCCCCCCCCCCCCACCCCCCCCCCCCCCCACCCCCCCCCCCCCCCACCCCCCCCCCCCCCCACCCCCCCCCCCCCCCACCCCCCCCCCCCCCCACCCCCCCCCCCCCCCACCCCCCCCCCCCCCCACCCCCCCCCCCCCCCACCCCCCCCCCCCCCCACCCCCCCCCCCCCCCACCCCCCCCCCCCCCCACCCCCCCCCCCCCCCACCCCCCCCCCCCCCCACCCCCCCCCCCCCCCACCCCCCCCCCCCCCCACCCCCCCCCCCCCCCACCCCCCCCCCCCCCCACCCCCCCCCCCCCCCACCCCCCCCCCCCCCCACCCCCCCCCCCCCCCACCCCCCCCCCCCCCCACCCCCCCCCCCCCCCACCCCCCCCCCCCCCCACCCCCCCCCCCCCCCACCCCCCCCCCCCCCCACCCCCCCCCCCCCCCACCCCCCCCCCCCCCCACCCCCCCCCCCCCCCACCCCCCCCCCCCCCCACCCCCCCCCCCCCCCACCCCCCCCCCCCCCCACCCCCCCCCCCCCCCACCCCCCCCCCCCCCCACCCCCCCCCCCCCCCACCCCCCCCCCCCCCCACCCCCCCCCCCCCCCACCCCCCCCCCCCCCCACCCCCCCCCCCCCCCACCCCCCCCCCCCCCCACCCCCCCCCCCCCCCACCCCCCCCCCCCCCCACCCCCCCCCCCCCCCACCCCCCCCCCCCCCCACCCCCCCCCCCCCCCACCCCCCCCCCCCCCCACCCCCCCCCCCCCCCACCCCCCCCCCCCCCCACCCCCCCCCCCCCCCACCCCCCCCCCCCCCCACCCCCCCCCCCCCCCACCCCCCCCCCCCCCCACCCCCCCCCCCCCCCACCCCCCCCCCCCCCCACCCCCCCCCCCCCCCACCCCCCCCCCCCCCCACCCCCCCCCCCCCCCACCCCCCCCCCCCCCCACCCCCCCCCCCCCCCACCCCCCCCCCCCCCCACCCCCCCCCCCCCCCACCCCCCCCCCCCCCCACCCCCCCCCCCCCCCACCCCCCCCCCCCCCCACCCCCCCCCCCCCCCACCCCCCCCCCCCCCCACCCCCCCCCCCCCCCACCCCCCCCCCCCCCCACCCCCCCCCCCCCCCACCCCCCCCCCCCCCCACCCCCCCCCCCCCCCACCCCCCCCCCCCCCCACCCCCCCCCCCCCCCACCCCCCCCCCCCCCCACCCCCCCCCCCCCCCACCCCCCCCCCCCCCCACCCCCCCCCCCCCCCACCCCCCCCCCCCCCCACCCCCCCCCCCCCCCACCCCCCCCCCCCCCCACCCCCCCCCCCCCCCACCCCCCCCCCCCCCCACCCCCCCCCCCCCCCACCCCCCCCCCCCCCCACCCCCCCCCCCCCCCACCCCCCCCCCCCCCCACCCCCCCCCCCCCCCACCCCCCCCCCCCCCCACCCCCCCCCCCCCCCACCCCCCCCCCCCCCCACCCCCCCCCCCCCCCACCCCCCCCCCCCCCCACCCCCCCCCCCCCCCACCCCCCCCCCCCCCCACCCCCCCCCCCCCCCACCCCCCCCCCCCCCCACCCCCCCCCCCCCCCACCCCCCCCCCCCCCCACCCCCCCCCCCCCCCACCCCCCCCCCCCCCCACCCCCCCCCCCCCCCACCCCCCCCCCCCCCCACCCCCCCCCCCCCCCACCCCCCCCCCCCCCCACCCCCCCCCCCCCCCACCCCCCCCCCCCCCCACCCCCCCCCCCCCCCACCCCCCCCCCCCCCCACCCCCCCCCCCCCCCACCCCCCCCCCCCCCCACCCCCCCCCCCCCCCACCCCCCCCCCCCCCCACCCCCCCCCCCCCCCACCCCCCCCCCCCCCCACCCCCCCCCCCCCCCACCCCCCCCCCCCCCCACCCCCCCCCCCCCCCACCCCCCCCCCCCCCCACCCCCCCCCCCCCCCACCCCCCCCCCCCCCCACCCCCCCCCCCCCCCACCCCCCCCCCCCCCCACCCCCCCCCCCCCCCACCCCCCCCCCCCCCCACCCCCCCCCCCCCCCACCCCCCCCCCCCCCCACCCCCCCCCCCCCCCACCCCCCCCCCCCCCCACCCCCCCCCCCCCCCACCCCCCCCCCCCCCCACCCCCCCCCCCCCCCACCCCCCCCCCCCCCCACCCCCCCCCCCCCCCACCCCCCCCCCCCCCCACCCCCCCCCCCCCCCACCCCCCCCCCCCCCCACCCCCCCCCCCCCCCACCCCCCCCCCCCCCCACCCCCCCCCCCCCCCACCCCCCCCCCCCCCCACCCCCCCCCCCCCCCACCCCCCCCCCCCCCCACCCCCCCCCCCCCCCACCCCCCCCCCCCCCCACCCCCCCCCCCCCCCACCCCCCCCCCCCCCCACCCCCCCCCCCCCCCACCCCCCCCCCCCCCCACCCCCCCCCCCCCCCACCCCCCCCCCCCCCCACCCCCCCCCCCCCCCACCCCCCCCCCCCCCCACCCCCCCCCCCCCCCACCCCCCCCCCCCCCCACCCCCCCCCCCCCCCACCCCCCCCCCCCCCCACCCCCCCCCCCCCCCACCCCCCCCCCCCCCCACCCCCCCCCCCCCCCACCCCCCCCCCCCCCCACCCCCCCCCCCCCCCACCCCCCCCCCCCCCCACCCCCCCCCCCCCCCACCCCCCCCCCCCCCCACCCCCCCCCCCCCCCACCCCCCCCCCCCCCCACCCCCCCCCCCCCCCACCCCCCCCCCCCCCCACCCCCCCCCCCCCCCACCCCCCCCCCCCCCCACCCCCCCCCCCCCCCACCCCCCCCCCCCCCCACCCCCCCCCCCCCCCACCCCCCCCCCCCCCCACCCCCCCCCCCCCCCACCCCCCCCCCCCCCCACCCCCCCCCCCCCCCACCCCCCCCCCCCCCCACCCCCCCCCCCCCCCACCCCCCCCCCCCCCCACCCCCCCCCCCCCCCACCCCCCCCCCCCCCCACCCCCCCCCCCCCCCACCCCCCCCCCCCCCCACCCCCCCCCCCCCCCACCCCCCCCCCCCCCCACCCCCCCCCCCCCCCACCCCCCCCCCCCCCCACCCCCCCCCCCCCCCACCCCCCCCCCCCCCCACCCCCCCCCCCCCCCACCCCCCCCCCCCCCCACCCCCCCCCCCCCCCACCCCCCCCCCCCCCCACCCCCCCCCCCCCCCACCCCCCCCCCCCCCCACCCCCCCCCCCCCCCACCCCCCCCCCCCCCCACCCCCCCCCCCCCCCACCCCCCCCCCCCCCCACCCCCCCCCCCCCCCACCCCCCCCCCCCCCCACCCCCCCCCCCCCCCACCCCCCCCCCCCCCCACCCCCCCCCCCCCCCACCCCCCCCCCCCCCCACCCCCCCCCCCCCCCACCCCCCCCCCCCCCCACCCCCCCCCCCCCCCACCCCCCCCCCCCCCCACCCCCCCCCCCCCCCACCCCCCCCCCCCCCCACCCCCCCCCCCCCCCACCCCCCCCCCCCCCCACCCCCCCCCCCCCCCACCCCCCCCCCCCCCCACCCCCCCCCCCCCCCACCCCCCCCCCCCCCCACCCCCCCCCCCCCCCACCCCCCCCCCCCCCCACCCCCCCCCCCCCCCACCCCCCCCCCCCCCCACCCCCCCCCCCCCCCACCCCCCCCCCCCCCCACCCCCCCCCCCCCCCACCCCCCCCCCCCCCCACCCCCCCCCCCCCCCACCCCCCCCCCCCCCCACCCCCCCCCCCCCCCACCCCCCCCCCCCCCCACCCCCCCCCCCCCCCACCCCCCCCCCCCCCCACCCCCCCCCCCCCCCACCCCCCCCCCCCCCCACCCCCCCCCCCCCCCACCCCCCCCCCCCCCCACCCCCCCCCCCCCCCACCCCCCCCCCCCCCCACCCCCCCCCCCCCCCACCCCCCCCCCCCCCCACCCCCCCCCCCCCCCACCCCCCCCCCCCCCCACCCCCCCCCCCCCCCACCCCCCCCCCCCCCCACCCCCCCCCCCCCCCACCCCCCCCCCCCCCCACCCCCCCCCCCCCCCACCCCCCCCCCCCCCCACCCCCCCCCCCCCCCACCCCCCCCCCCCCCCACCCCCCCCCCCCCCCACCCCCCCCCCCCCCCACCCCCCCCCCCCCCCACCCCCCCCCCCCCCCACCCCCCCCCCCCCCCACCCCCCCCCCCCCCCACCCCCCCCCCCCCCCACCCCCCCCCCCCCCCACCCCCCCCCCCCCCCACCCCCCCCCCCCCCCACCCCCCCCCCCCCCCACCCCCCCCCCCCCCCACCCCCCCCCCCCCCCACCCCCCCCCCCCCCCACCCCCCCCCCCCCCCACCCCCCCCCCCCCCCACCCCCCCCCCCCCCCACCCCCCCCCCCCCCCACCCCCCCCCCCCCCCACCCCCCCCCCCCCCCACCCCCCCCCCCCCCCACCCCCCCCCCCCCCCACCCCCCCCCCCCCCCACCCCCCCCCCCCCCCACCCCCCCCCCCCCCCACCCCCCCCCCCCCCCACCCCCCCCCCCCCCCACCCCCCCCCCCCCCCACCCCCCCCCCCCCCCACCCCCCCCCCCCCCCACCCCCCCCCCCCCCCACCCCCCCCCCCCCCCACCCCCCCCCCCCCCCACCCCCCCCCCCCCCCACCCCCCCCCCCCCCCACCCCCCCCCCCCCCCACCCCCCCCCCCCCCCACCCCCCCCCCCCCCCACCCCCCCCCCCCCCCACCCCCCCCCCCCCCCACCCCCCCCCCCCCCCACCCCCCCCCCCCCCCACCCCCCCCCCCCCCCACCCCCCCCCCCCCCCACCCCCCCCCCCCCCCACCCCCCCCCCCCCCCACCCCCCCCCCCCCCCACCCCCCCCCCCCCCCACCCCCCCCCCCCCCCACCCCCCCCCCCCCCCACCCCCCCCCCCCCCCACCCCCCCCCCCCCCCACCCCCCCCCCCCCCCACCCCCCCCCCCCCCCACCCCCCCCCCCCCCCACCCCCCCCCCCCCCCACCCCCCCCCCCCCCCACCCCCCCCCCCCCCCACCCCCCCCCCCCCCCACCCCCCCCCCCCCCCACCCCCCCCCCCCCCCACCCCCCCCCCCCCCCACCCCCCCCCCCCCCCACCCCCCCCCCCCCCCACCCCCCCCCCCCCCCACCCCCCCCCCCCCCCACCCCCCCCCCCCCCCACCCCCCCCCCCCCCCACCCCCCCCCCCCCCCACCCCCCCCCCCCCCCACCCCCCCCCCCCCCCACCCCCCCCCCCCCCCACCCCCCCCCCCCCCCACCCCCCCCCCCCCCCACCCCCCCCCCCCCCCACCCCCCCCCCCCCCCACCCCCCCCCCCCCCCACCCCCCCCCCCCCCCACCCCCCCCCCCCCCCACCCCCCCCCCCCCCCACCCCCCCCCCCCCCCACCCCCCCCCCCCCCCACCCCCCCCCCCCCCCACCCCCCCCCCCCCCCACCCCCCCCCCCCCCCACCCCCCCCCCCCCCCACCCCCCCCCCCCCCCACCCCCCCCCCCCCCCACCCCCCCCCCCCCCCACCCCCCCCCCCCCCCACCCCCCCCCCCCCCCACCCCCCCCCCCCCCCACCCCCCCCCCCCCCCACCCCCCCCCCCCCCCACCCCCCCCCCCCCCCACCCCCCCCCCCCCCCACCCCCCCCCCCCCCCACCCCCCCCCCCCCCCACCCCCCCCCCCCCCCACCCCCCCCCCCCCCCACCCCCCCCCCCCCCCACCCCCCCCCCCCCCCACCCCCCCCCCCCCCCACCCCCCCCCCCCCCCACCCCCCCCCCCCCCCACCCCCCCCCCCCCCCACCCCCCCCCCCCCCCACCCCCCCCCCCCCCCACCCCCCCCCCCCCCCACCCCCCCCCCCCCCCACCCCCCCCCCCCCCCACCCCCCCCCCCCCCCACCCCCCCCCCCCCCCACCCCCCCCCCCCCCCACCCCCCCCCCCCCCCACCCCCCCCCCCCCCCACCCCCCCCCCCCCCCACCCCCCCCCCCCCCCACCCCCCCCCCCCCCCACCCCCCCCCCCCCCCACCCCCCCCCCCCCCCACCCCCCCCCCCCCCCACCCCCCCCCCCCCCCACCCCCCCCCCCCCCCACCCCCCCCCCCCCCCACCCCCCCCCCCCCCCACCCCCCCCCCCCCCCACCCCCCCCCCCCCCCACCCCCCCCCCCCCCCACCCCCCCCCCCCCCCACCCCCCCCCCCCCCCACCCCCCCCCCCCCCCACCCCCCCCCCCCCCCACCCCCCCCCCCCCCCACCCCCCCCCCCCCCCACCCCCCCCCCCCCCCACCCCCCCCCCCCCCCACCCCCCCCCCCCCCCACCCCCCCCCCCCCCCACCCCCCCCCCCCCCCACCCCCCCCCCCCCCCACCCCCCCCCCCCCCCACCCCCCCCCCCCCCCACCCCCCCCCCCCCCCACCCCCCCCCCCCCCCACCCCCCCCCCCCCCCACCCCCCCCCCCCCCCACCCCCCCCCCCCCCCACCCCCCCCCCCCCCCACCCCCCCCCCCCCCCACCCCCCCCCCCCCCCACCCCCCCCCCCCCCCACCCCCCCCCCCCCCCACCCCCCCCCCCCCCCACCCCCCCCCCCCCCCACCCCCCCCCCCCCCCACCCCCCCCCCCCCCCACCCCCCCCCCCCCCCACCCCCCCCCCCCCCCACCCCCCCCCCCCCCCACCCCCCCCCCCCCCCACCCCCCCCCCCCCCCACCCCCCCCCCCCCCCACCCCCCCCCCCCCCCACCCCCCCCCCCCCCCACCCCCCCCCCCCCCCACCCCCCCCCCCCCCCACCCCCCCCCCCCCCCACCCCCCCCCCCCCCCACCCCCCCCCCCCCCCACCCCCCCCCCCCCCCACCCCCCCCCCCCCCCACCCCCCCCCCCCCCCACCCCCCCCCCCCCCCACCCCCCCCCCCCCCCACCCCCCCCCCCCCCCACCCCCCCCCCCCCCCACCCCCCCCCCCCCCCACCCCCCCCCCCCCCCACCCCCCCCCCCCCCCACCCCCCCCCCCCCCCACCCCCCCCCCCCCCCACCCCCCCCCCCCCCCACCCCCCCCCCCCCCCACCCCCCCCCCCCCCCACCCCCCCCCCCCCCCACCCCCCCCCCCCCCCACCCCCCCCCCCCCCCACCCCCCCCCCCCCCCACCCCCCCCCCCCCCCACCCCCCCCCCCCCCCACCCCCCCCCCCCCCCACCCCCCCCCCCCCCCACCCCCCCCCCCCCCCACCCCCCCCCCCCCCCACCCCCCCCCCCCCCCACCCCCCCCCCCCCCCACCCCCCCCCCCCCCCACCCCCCCCCCCCCCCACCCCCCCCCCCCCCCACCCCCCCCCCCCCCCACCCCCCCCCCCCCCCACCCCCCCCCCCCCCCACCCCCCCCCCCCCCCACCCCCCCCCCCCCCCACCCCCCCCCCCCCCCACCCCCCCCCCCCCCCACCCCCCCCCCCCCCCACCCCCCCCCCCCCCCACCCCCCCCCCCCCCCACCCCCCCCCCCCCCCACCCCCCCCCCCCCCCACCCCCCCCCCCCCCCACCCCCCCCCCCCCCCACCCCCCCCCCCCCCCACCCCCCCCCCCCCCCACCCCCCCCCCCCCCCACCCCCCCCCCCCCCCACCCCCCCCCCCCCCCACCCCCCCCCCCCCCCACCCCCCCCCCCCCCCACCCCCCCCCCCCCCCACCCCCCCCCCCCCCCACCCCCCCCCCCCCCCACCCCCCCCCCCCCCCACCCCCCCCCCCCCCCACCCCCCCCCCCCCCCACCCCCCCCCCCCCCCACCCCCCCCCCCCCCCACCCCCCCCCCCCCCCACCCCCCCCCCCCCCCACCCCCCCCCCCCCCCACCCCCCCCCCCCCCCACCCCCCCCCCCCCCCACCCCCCCCCCCCCCCACCCCCCCCCCCCCCCACCCCCCCCCCCCCCCACCCCCCCCCCCCCCCACCCCCCCCCCCCCCCACCCCCCCCCCCCCCCACCCCCCCCCCCCCCCACCCCCCCCCCCCCCCACCCCCCCCCCCCCCCACCCCCCCCCCCCCCCACCCCCCCCCCCCCCCACCCCCCCCCCCCCCCACCCCCCCCCCCCCCCACCCCCCCCCCCCCCCACCCCCCCCCCCCCCCACCCCCCCCCCCCCCCACCCCCCCCCCCCCCCACCCCCCCCCCCCCCCACCCCCCCCCCCCCCCACCCCCCCCCCCCCCCACCCCCCCCCCCCCCCACCCCCCCCCCCCCCCACCCCCCCCCCCCCCCACCCCCCCCCCCCCCCACCCCCCCCCCCCCCCACCCCCCCCCCCCCCCACCCCCCCCCCCCCCCACCCCCCCCCCCCCCCACCCCCCCCCCCCCCCACCCCCCCCCCCCCCCACCCCCCCCCCCCCCCACCCCCCCCCCCCCCCACCCCCCCCCCCCCCCACCCCCCCCCCCCCCCACCCCCCCCCCCCCCCACCCCCCCCCCCCCCCACCCCCCCCCCCCCCCACCCCCCCCCCCCCCCACCCCCCCCCCCCCCCACCCCCCCCCCCCCCCACCCCCCCCCCCCCCCACCCCCCCCCCCCCCCACCCCCCCCCCCCCCCACCCCCCCCCCCCCCCACCCCCCCCCCCCCCCACCCCCCCCCCCCCCCACCCCCCCCCCCCCCCACCCCCCCCCCCCCCCACCCCCCCCCCCCCCCACCCCCCCCCCCCCCCACCCCCCCCCCCCCCCACCCCCCCCCCCCCCCACCCCCCCCCCCCCCCACCCCCCCCCCCCCCCACCCCCCCCCCCCCCCACCCCCCCCCCCCCCCACCCCCCCCCCCCCCCACCCCCCCCCCCCCCCACCCCCCCCCCCCCCCACCCCCCCCCCCCCCCACCCCCCCCCCCCCCCACCCCCCCCCCCCCCCACCCCCCCCCCCCCCCACCCCCCCCCCCCCCCACCCCCCCCCCCCCCCACCCCCCCCCCCCCCCACCCCCCCCCCCCCCCACCCCCCCCCCCCCCCACCCCCCCCCCCCCCCACCCCCCCCCCCCCCCACCCCCCCCCCCCCCCACCCCCCCCCCCCCCCACCCCCCCCCCCCCCCACCCCCCCCCCCCCCCACCCCCCCCCCCCCCCACCCCCCCCCCCCCCCACCCCCCCCCCCCCCCACCCCCCCCCCCCCCCACCCCCCCCCCCCCCCACCCCCCCCCCCCCCCACCCCCCCCCCCCCCCACCCCCCCCCCCCCCCACCCCCCCCCCCCCCCACCCCCCCCCCCCCCCACCCCCCCCCCCCCCCACCCCCCCCCCCCCCCACCCCCCCCCCCCCCCACCCCCCCCCCCCCCCACCCCCCCCCCCCCCCACCCCCCCCCCCCCCCACCCCCCCCCCCCCCCACCCCCCCCCCCCCCCACCCCCCCCCCCCCCCACCCCCCCCCCCCCCCACCCCCCCCCCCCCCCACCCCCCCCCCCCCCCACCCCCCCCCCCCCCCACCCCCCCCCCCCCCCACCCCCCCCCCCCCCCACCCCCCCCCCCCCCCACCCCCCCCCCCCCCCACCCCCCCCCCCCCCCACCCCCCCCCCCCCCCACCCCCCCCCCCCCCCACCCCCCCCCCCCCCCACCCCCCCCCCCCCCCACCCCCCCCCCCCCCCACCCCCCCCCCCCCCCACCCCCCCCCCCCCCCACCCCCCCCCCCCCCCACCCCCCCCCCCCCCCACCCCCCCCCCCCCCCACCCCCCCCCCCCCCCACCCCCCCCCCCCCCCACCCCCCCCCCCCCCCACCCCCCCCCCCCCCCACCCCCCCCCCCCCCCACCCCCCCCCCCCCCCACCCCCCCCCCCCCCCACCCCCCCCCCCCCCCACCCCCCCCCCCCCCCACCCCCCCCCCCCCCCACCCCCCCCCCCCCCCACCCCCCCCCCCCCCCACCCCCCCCCCCCCCCACCCCCCCCCCCCCCCACCCCCCCCCCCCCCCACCCCCCCCCCCCCCCACCCCCCCCCCCCCCCACCCCCCCCCCCCCCCACCCCCCCCCCCCCCCACCCCCCCCCCCCCCCACCCCCCCCCCCCCCCACCCCCCCCCCCCCCCACCCCCCCCCCCCCCCACCCCCCCCCCCCCCCACCCCCCCCCCCCCCCACCCCCCCCCCCCCCCACCCCCCCCCCCCCCCACCCCCCCCCCCCCCCACCCCCCCCCCCCCCCACCCCCCCCCCCCCCCACCCCCCCCCCCCCCCACCCCCCCCCCCCCCCACCCCCCCCCCCCCCCACCCCCCCCCCCCCCCACCCCCCCCCCCCCCCACCCCCCCCCCCCCCCACCCCCCCCCCCCCCCACCCCCCCCCCCCCCCACCCCCCCCCCCCCCCACCCCCCCCCCCCCCCACCCCCCCCCCCCCCCACCCCCCCCCCCCCCCACCCCCCCCCCCCCCCACCCCCCCCCCCCCCCACCCCCCCCCCCCCCCACCCCCCCCCCCCCCCACCCCCCCCCCCCCCCACCCCCCCCCCCCCCCACCCCCCCCCCCCCCCACCCCCCCCCCCCCCCACCCCCCCCCCCCCCCACCCCCCCCCCCCCCCACCCCCCCCCCCCCCCACCCCCCCCCCCCCCCACCCCCCCCCCCCCCCACCCCCCCCCCCCCCCACCCCCCCCCCCCCCCACCCCCCCCCCCCCCCACCCCCCCCCCCCCCCACCCCCCCCCCCCCCCACCCCCCCCCCCCCCCACCCCCCCCCCCCCCCACCCCCCCCCCCCCCCACCCCCCCCCCCCCCCACCCCCCCCCCCCCCCACCCCCCCCCCCCCCCACCCCCCCCCCCCCCCACCCCCCCCCCCCCCCACCCCCCCCCCCCCCCACCCCCCCCCCCCCCCACCCCCCCCCCCCCCCACCCCCCCCCCCCCCCACCCCCCCCCCCCCCCACCCCCCCCCCCCCCCACCCCCCCCCCCCCCCACCCCCCCCCCCCCCCACCCCCCCCCCCCCCCACCCCCCCCCCCCCCCACCCCCCCCCCCCCCCACCCCCCCCCCCCCCCACCCCCCCCCCCCCCCACCCCCCCCCCCCCCCACCCCCCCCCCCCCCCACCCCCCCCCCCCCCCACCCCCCCCCCCCCCCACCCCCCCCCCCCCCCACCCCCCCCCCCCCCCACCCCCCCCCCCCCCCACCCCCCCCCCCCCCCACCCCCCCCCCCCCCCACCCCCCCCCCCCCCCACCCCCCCCCCCCCCCACCCCCCCCCCCCCCCACCCCCCCCCCCCCCCACCCCCCCCCCCCCCCACCCCCCCCCCCCCCCACCCCCCCCCCCCCCCACCCCCCCCCCCCCCCACCCCCCCCCCCCCCCACCCCCCCCCCCCCCCACCCCCCCCCCCCCCCACCCCCCCCCCCCCCCACCCCCCCCCCCCCCCACCCCCCCCCCCCCCCACCCCCCCCCCCCCCCACCCCCCCCCCCCCCCACCCCCCCCCCCCCCCACCCCCCCCCCCCCCCACCCCCCCCCCCCCCCACCCCCCCCCCCCCCCACCCCCCCCCCCCCCCACCCCCCCCCCCCCCCACCCCCCCCCCCCCCCACCCCCCCCCCCCCCCACCCCCCCCCCCCCCCACCCCCCCCCCCCCCCACCCCCCCCCCCCCCCACCCCCCCCCCCCCCCACCCCCCCCCCCCCCCACCCCCCCCCCCCCCCACCCCCCCCCCCCCCCACCCCCCCCCCCCCCCACCCCCCCCCCCCCCCACCCCCCCCCCCCCCCACCCCCCCCCCCCCCCACCCCCCCCCCCCCCCACCCCCCCCCCCCCCCACCCCCCCCCCCCCCCACCCCCCCCCCCCCCCACCCCCCCCCCCCCCCACCCCCCCCCCCCCCCACCCCCCCCCCCCCCCACCCCCCCCCCCCCCCACCCCCCCCCCCCCCCACCCCCCCCCCCCCCCACCCCCCCCCCCCCCCACCCCCCCCCCCCCCCACCCCCCCCCCCCCCCACCCCCCCCCCCCCCCACCCCCCCCCCCCCCCACCCCCCCCCCCCCCCACCCCCCCCCCCCCCCACCCCCCCCCCCCCCCACCCCCCCCCCCCCCCACCCCCCCCCCCCCCCACCCCCCCCCCCCCCCACCCCCCCCCCCCCCCACCCCCCCCCCCCCCCACCCCCCCCCCCCCCCACCCCCCCCCCCCCCCACCCCCCCCCCCCCCCACCCCCCCCCCCCCCCACCCCCCCCCCCCCCCACCCCCCCCCCCCCCCACCCCCCCCCCCCCCCACCCCCCCCCCCCCCCACCCCCCCCCCCCCCCACCCCCCCCCCCCCCCACCCCCCCCCCCCCCCACCCCCCCCCCCCCCCACCCCCCCCCCCCCCCACCCCCCCCCCCCCCCACCCCCCCCCCCCCCCACCCCCCCCCCCCCCCACCCCCCCCCCCCCCCACCCCCCCCCCCCCCCACCCCCCCCCCCCCCCACCCCCCCCCCCCCCCACCCCCCCCCCCCCCCACCCCCCCCCCCCCCCACCCCCCCCCCCCCCCACCCCCCCCCCCCCCCACCCCCCCCCCCCCCCACCCCCCCCCCCCCCCACCCCCCCCCCCCCCCACCCCCCCCCCCCCCCACCCCCCCCCCCCCCCACCCCCCCCCCCCCCCACCCCCCCCCCCCCCCACCCCCCCCCCCCCCCACCCCCCCCCCCCCCCACCCCCCCCCCCCCCCACCCCCCCCCCCCCCCACCCCCCCCCCCCCCCACCCCCCCCCCCCCCCACCCCCCCCCCCCCCCACCCCCCCCCCCCCCCACCCCCCCCCCCCCCCACCCCCCCCCCCCCCCACCCCCCCCCCCCCCCACCCCCCCCCCCCCCCACCCCCCCCCCCCCCCACCCCCCCCCCCCCCCACCCCCCCCCCCCCCCACCCCCCCCCCCCCCCACCCCCCCCCCCCCCCACCCCCCCCCCCCCCCACCCCCCCCCCCCCCCACCCCCCCCCCCCCCCACCCCCCCCCCCCCCCACCCCCCCCCCCCCCCACCCCCCCCCCCCCCCACCCCCCCCCCCCCCCACCCCCCCCCCCCCCCACCCCCCCCCCCCCCCACCCCCCCCCCCCCCCACCCCCCCCCCCCCCCACCCCCCCCCCCCCCCACCCCCCCCCCCCCCCACCCCCCCCCCCCCCCACCCCCCCCCCCCCCCACCCCCCCCCCCCCCCACCCCCCCCCCCCCCCACCCCCCCCCCCCCCCACCCCCCCCCCCCCCCACCCCCCCCCCCCCCCACCCCCCCCCCCCCCCACCCCCCCCCCCCCCCACCCCCCCCCCCCCCCACCCCCCCCCCCCCCCACCCCCCCCCCCCCCCACCCCCCCCCCCCCCCACCCCCCCCCCCCCCCACCCCCCCCCCCCCCCACCCCCCCCCCCCCCCACCCCCCCCCCCCCCCACCCCCCCCCCCCCCCACCCCCCCCCCCCCCCACCCCCCCCCCCCCCCACCCCCCCCCCCCCCCACCCCCCCCCCCCCCCACCCCCCCCCCCCCCCACCCCCCCCCCCCCCCACCCCCCCCCCCCCCCACCCCCCCCCCCCCCCACCCCCCCCCCCCCCCACCCCCCCCCCCCCCCACCCCCCCCCCCCCCCACCCCCCCCCCCCCCCACCCCCCCCCCCCCCCACCCCCCCCCCCCCCCACCCCCCCCCCCCCCCACCCCCCCCCCCCCCCACCCCCCCCCCCCCCCACCCCCCCCCCCCCCCACCCCCCCCCCCCCCCACCCCCCCCCCCCCCCACCCCCCCCCCCCCCCACCCCCCCCCCCCCCCACCCCCCCCCCCCCCCACCCCCCCCCCCCCCCACCCCCCCCCCCCCCCACCCCCCCCCCCCCCCACCCCCCCCCCCCCCCACCCCCCCCCCCCCCCACCCCCCCCCCCCCCCACCCCCCCCCCCCCCCACCCCCCCCCCCCCCCACCCCCCCCCCCCCCCACCCCCCCCCCCCCCCACCCCCCCCCCCCCCCACCCCCCCCCCCCCCCACCCCCCCCCCCCCCCACCCCCCCCCCCCCCCACCCCCCCCCCCCCCCACCCCCCCCCCCCCCCACCCCCCCCCCCCCCCACCCCCCCCCCCCCCCACCCCCCCCCCCCCCCACCCCCCCCCCCCCCCACCCCCCCCCCCCCCCACCCCCCCCCCCCCCCACCCCCCCCCCCCCCCACCCCCCCCCCCCCCCACCCCCCCCCCCCCCCACCCCCCCCCCCCCCCACCCCCCCCCCCCCCCACCCCCCCCCCCCCCCACCCCCCCCCCCCCCCACCCCCCCCCCCCCCCACCCCCCCCCCCCCCCACCCCCCCCCCCCCCCACCCCCCCCCCCCCCCACCCCCCCCCCCCCCCACCCCCCCCCCCCCCCACCCCCCCCCCCCCCCACCCCCCCCCCCCCCCACCCCCCCCCCCCCCCACCCCCCCCCCCCCCCACCCCCCCCCCCCCCCACCCCCCCCCCCCCCCACCCCCCCCCCCCCCCACCCCCCCCCCCCCCCACCCCCCCCCCCCCCCACCCCCCCCCCCCCCCACCCCCCCCCCCCCCCACCCCCCCCCCCCCCCACCCCCCCCCCCCCCCACCCCCCCCCCCCCCCACCCCCCCCCCCCCCCACCCCCCCCCCCCCCCACCCCCCCCCCCCCCCACCCCCCCCCCCCCCCACCCCCCCCCCCCCCCACCCCCCCCCCCCCCCACCCCCCCCCCCCCCCACCCCCCCCCCCCCCCACCCCCCCCCCCCCCCACCCCCCCCCCCCCCCACCCCCCCCCCCCCCCACCCCCCCCCCCCCCCACCCCCCCCCCCCCCCACCCCCCCCCCCCCCCACCCCCCCCCCCCCCCACCCCCCCCCCCCCCCACCCCCCCCCCCCCCCACCCCCCCCCCCCCCCACCCCCCCCCCCCCCCACCCCCCCCCCCCCCCACCCCCCCCCCCCCCCCCCCCCCCCCCCCCCCACCCCCCCCCCCCACCAACCCCCCCCCCCCCCACCACCCCCCCCCCCCACCCCCCCCCCCTTTTTTTATCCCTCCCCCCCACCCCCCCACCCCCCCCCCCCCCCCCCCCCCCCCCCCATATTCCCCCCACCCCCCCCCCCCACCCCACCCCCCACCCCCCCCCCCCCCCCCCCCACCAAAACAAACAAACAAACAAACAAACAAACAAACAAACAAACAAACAAACAAACAAACAAACAAACAAACAAAATACCCCATACCTTCACAACAATTGCCTTCCCTTTCCCTCTCCACAACAGGCCTCTTGTGAGGTGGCTGAGGCTGAGAGAGGTACAAGAGAACTGTGCCTGGCCCACCCAGCAGGCTTCATGTGGAGGAGTGAGGAATCAGTCCACCGCTCTTAACCACTTACACACCACACTGGCTATTGGGGCAGAGGATACCGGAAGAAGAGCTAGCTAGGCTTGGCTTGAATGATGAAGGTGCAGGCAGAAAAGTGACAGTTGACCAAACTACGGCTGAACTGCCCATCTCAGACTAGAGGAAAGGTTTCTGGGTCGCCGTGTGTGATTCCCACGCAGTCTTGTGCCACGGCGCCTGCCAGTTTGTGTTGTTAATGTATTCCGTCAGTTGGTCCATATCATGCCCCGCCCCACGAGATTGAGAAACCCAGTGTTCCTGTTTGCAACCATTCCAATTGCTCCTATCTTGGAAGCAGAGAATCTAGGTCAACCACGTGTATGAACACATGTAGCTGCCTTCTACTGAGTCTATCAAGGTCAGCATTGCCTGCTCTGACTGGCAGCTGCTCTCCAGGGTCTCTGGCAGAAGTTTTTGGCATCACCTGCTCCCTTGTGTGTGGGAGCAGCTGAGGCTTTGGGGCTGAGCCCAGTGGTGGGATCCAAAAATTTTAGTAACAGGTTCCCATGGTGGTGGGATTCAAACTGTGGGGTAGCACCAATGGGGCTGGGCGGGGCACGCCGGGGGCGTGGCCGGGCATTCCAGGGGCGGGGCAATCCTGGGCGGGGCCGTGGCAAGGACGCAGCCGCTGCGCCGGTCCTTGGGCGGGAAACGAATGCATGCAGGCGCAGGCTGCCACACACGCCGGGGCACCTCCTGCTAAACTGCTTCAAGTTCTACGCGCTACTGCTGAGAGAAGGGGTATAATAATGCCATAGACTCCACCCTCCCAAGCTGCCATTTTATCCAGGCAAGTTTATCATTGTGGTCCGGAGAACCACTGTAATTCTGGGAGATCTCCAGGCCTTACCTGTAGAAGAAGAAGAGTTTGGATTTAACCCCCACTTTTCTCTCCTGTAAGGAGACTCAAGGTGGCTTCCAAGCTCCTTTCCCTTCCTCTCCCCACAACAGACACCTTGTGAGGTAGATGCGGCTGAGAGAGTTTGGAGAGAACCGTGACTAGCCCACAGTCACCCGGCAATAATGTAGGAGTGTGGAAACACATGGTTCACCAGATAAGCCTCAGCCACTCAGGTGGAGGAGTGGGGAATCAAACCCGGTTCTCCAGATTAGACCCCACCTGCTCTTAACCACTACACCACACTGTAGATTGGCAATCTTATATTTGGAGATTAAATATGTGTTTATTTTTGGGGAGAGGAAGCTGGGAGAAGACAAATTTGCCAGATGTTAATTCCGTCCTTCACAAATCAAGGGCACCTTGCCAGTAAAGAGTCCCCACATCACTAAATTCAGAGTGTAAAATTACCTGACGGCACCACTGCTCAAAAAATGGCTGGGCCAGGACTGAGCGTGCTCTAGGAGGCACAGCATGAGCGTGCTCTAGGAGGCACAGCATGTTGTGTGTGGGGTTACTAATTCGTAGTTGAGAAATGTGTGGAGATTTGTAGACGGAGCCTAAGGAAGGCCAGGTTGAGGAAGGACGTCCGTAGCGTACAGTACCATAGCTTCCACCTTCCAACACCTTCCAACACAGCCACTATTTCA
The DNA here is from genome assembly GCF_021028975.2 of Sphaerodactylus townsendi. Classification (NCBI taxonomy): domain Eukaryota; kingdom Metazoa; phylum Chordata; class Lepidosauria; order Squamata; family Sphaerodactylidae; genus Sphaerodactylus; species Sphaerodactylus townsendi. Next base: position 31,660,702 of record NC_059439.1, read on the forward strand.
ACAGGAACTGATCTCTGTAGCGGCTAGTAACAGGCTACAGAGTGGCTACAGAGATTTGGGTGGTATCATCAGGACAGTATCTGGATGGTACCCTGAAATTTTCGTGCCGCTAGCCTTAAAAATGCGCCCCCTGCAGGCCGAAACGTAAAAAAACACTAAAACATTTAAAAACACACAAACGACCCTGAAATGTTGGCGCCCCCCACGTGACCAAATGGGGGCACCCGGGGACATAGGGTACCCCCTATCCCTAGGCAGGTACGCCACTGCTGTAGCCTGGAAATTAGCAGTAATTCCATGAGATGTCCAAGTCCCACATGGAGTTTGGGTAGTTGGATGGGAGAAACAGAGTCTGCCTAAATCCTGAGCATTGCAAAAACTGGACAAAGAAATGTATGTGTGTCTGGGATTTCCCAAAGTGTTCCCATTTTTATTATCCACTTTTCCCCCTTCTAATATTAAATTAGATCCTTGCCTCTCAGGGAGGCTATGACATGGGCCCGTCCACAAACCAGAGGTATGGGTTTGTGCATCCTTGGGGAAATTGTGACGTATACAGAAAAAATATTTCCTCGTAAGTTTAAAAAAGAAGAATATCCAGCCCTAAGTGACCAGATGAGTACTGAGCAAGCAAATCCACCTCCTAGTATTTAGACCCTCCAGGCAGAGGTGGGATCCAGCAGGTTCTCACCAGTTCCCGAGAGTGGGTTACTAATTATTTGTGTGTGCCGAGAGGGGGTTACTAATTGGGTCCGCTTTTCCATCTCCACTTCGCCTCCCCGAGAGGCATCCTGCCTTTGAACGTGAAGGTTCCATATAGCAAGTGCGACTAATAATGTAACTCCCTGAACTGGGCTAATCCCTTCCAGGTACCGCAATTCATTGATTCTTAGCCTTTCGTACCTTTTATCTCACCAGTCTCCATCAAAGAACCTGTGTGTTTCACCATTGCTGTGTTCAGATTTGTGAGTTGGGGCATTTTCTATAATGTGATGATGATTTAGAAATGACCTGGTGCAAAAAAATTTTTTGGGGGTCGTGGTGGGGTGGCTGCCCATGGGGGGGCATCCAACTCAGGTTTTGCCCAGGGCTCAGGTTTGCCTAGGTACGCCTCTGCACCCTTTGCTGAGGGGGGGCTGGCGAGGGAACCTGTTACTAAAATTTTTGGATCCCACCACTGCCTCCAGGAGATCTCCAAGTTAGAAAGGGCAGTGGTGGATATTTTGCAAACCCTGCCGTCTGACTCTTCCCAGGTTCTGGGTTTGTTGCTTCCAATAGTAAAGTGGGTGGCCCCGTGTCCTTACCTATTGCAGCGTAATGGGGCCACCCACTAAGAACATGGAGATTTCTACTTCAGAAGTGGCCACCTTCCTAATGGGGAAACTGTTCTAAAAAGCAGGGATTAGAGGTGTACAACAAAATCAACATCAAAAGTCACCAACAGTTCCTGGTGGGCCCTCTCTCCTCTCTTTTTAGGAGTTGAGAACTAGTTGCACGCACGCCCAGATGGGAATAACTGAGTGACGGGAACAGCAGCAGAATCTTATGGAAAATCGATGTCACAGTAGTGCTTCCTAGTGGGCAAAGGAAAGCCTGCAGCTGTGGCATTCAGGATCCAGGGGAAAAAGCAGGAAGAAGCCAAGGTTTCTTCCCCAGTTATTGCAAGGTTGGGGTTTTGTTTTCTGTTTTAGTGAGTCAGCCAAAGAGCCCCGAGGCAGAGAGAAGCAACTGAAAGTATTGCCTTCGCACGCGGCAACTTGGAGGTGGAAATCCTCTTGCCAGGCCCAAACGTCATCCAGTGAGGAAACAAATACAGGTAGCTGCCAATCTGCATGAATGTTGAGATATGAGGCACCCTCTGAGAACATCTTACTCAACTGCCACCGCTAGCTGACACAACGTGTTTCTGCTTTCCGGACTGGTTTTGCCCTTGAGGTGTGAACAGTGGCCGTGCCAGATCCGACTGTGAGATACCCAAGGTGTTGGTGAGAAAGTAGGATCGTGCCTGTCCTTGCCTTGGGCCTAGGTCAGTGATGCCGAACCTTTTCGAGACCGAGTGCCCAAATTGCAACCCAAAACCCACTTATTTATTGCAAAGTGCCAACACAGCAATTTAACCCAAATACTGAGGTTTTAGTTTAGAAAAAACGGTTGGCTCTGAGGCGTGCGTGACTCAGGAGTAAGCTTGGTGGTAGTTAGTGGCTTTGCTTTGAAGCAACTGTGCATCTCTTCCAACGGGTGGATCACAACCCTAGGAGGGTTTACTCAGAAGCAAGCCCCATTGCCAGCAACCGAGCTTACTCCCGGGTAAAGGATCACACTTTTGTTCTTTGCATGAAAATCAGTGGGGTTTACAGCGCTTAACAGGGTTACCTACCCCCAAACTAGGTCTTAGGTTTAATGCTGATAATCGAGCCCAGCGGCCCAGGCCAGCCTAGATGTGGGGGGGGGGGGGCACTCTGTTTGCGCGTGCTCACAGAGAGGGCTCTGAGTGCCACCTCTGGCACCCGTGCCATAGGTTCGCCACCACTGGCCTAGGTGGACAAGCAAGGAGAGTTATATTTGCCTGTGGGAGACATGCGTACATTCTAAAGCGCTTAGGTCTGGGTCAAAGTGACATTTTCTGGATTTCAGGAATGTTCCTAATGAGGTCTATGTAGACACAGTTCTTATGCAAATATTACATCCCGTGTGCCCAGAAGAGAACAAGAATACTAGCTGGGCAAGATCCGGCTGGCCCACTGCCAAAGCCTCTAAGTTTATCCAAAGCACACAGAGGATGAAGGTTGGAAAACAGGATGATCCCACGTTTTATGTTTGGCCAATATTTCTTGAGATTGTCCACTGAATAAACTTGACTTGACAGACAGGGCTGTTTCTAGAAAATGGGTGTTTTGCCAGCCTTGTTTTCTTTTGGGGATACTCTCCCTTCCCCTCTCAATATATCTGCGCTCAACTGAATCCATTTTAATACTGTAATATATATATGTGACAGTTATCTATCTCATGTTAGCTCCTTGTCAAACACAGCCTTCTCTACACAGGATTGAGCTTTCACAAAATCCATGCTCAGATCTTGCTTATCACCAGAATTAGATGTTATTAGATGCTCAGATCTTGCTTATCATCAGAATTAGATGTTATTAGATGCTCAGATCTTGCTTATCATCAGAATTAGATGTTATTAGATGCTCAGATCTTGCTTATCATCAGAATTAGATGTTATTAGATGCTCAGATCTTGCTTATCACCAGAATTAGATGTTATTAGATGCTCAGATCTTGCTTATCATCAGAATTAGATGTTATTAGATGCTCAGATCTTGCTTATCATCAGAATTAGATGTTATTAGATGCTCAGATCTTGCTTATCATCAGAATTAGATGTTATTAGATGCTCAGATCTTGCTTATCACCAGAATTAGATGTTATTAGATGCTCAGATCTTGCTTATCATCAGAATTAGATGTTATCATAGTTTTATGTTGATAGGAAGACCATTGTGATTTTCTGGTTGTCTCATGTAAGGCATACAAAGAAGAAGAAGAGTTTGGATTTATATCCCCCCTTTCTCTCCTGTAGGAGACTCAAAGGGGCTGACAATCTCCTTGCCCTTCCCCCCTCACAACAAACACCCTGTGAGGTAGGTGGGGCTGAGAGAGCTCTTGAAATCTGTGACTAGTGTGTGGGAGTGCACAGGCTAATCTGAATTCCCCAGATAAGCCTCCACAGCTCAAGTGGCAGAGCGGAGAATCAAACCTGGTTCCTCCAGATTAGAATGCACTTGCTCTTAACCACTGCGCCACTGCTGCTCCCAGGTGTGTTCTAGTATAAGGAAGGTCCCAGGTGTGTTCTAGTATAAGGAATCATTTGTAATTCACTCATAATACATAATACAATAATTCTCCGATCAAGGAGGATCAAGATTGGTAGCCATAGATTGACTTCTCCGCCATAAATCTGTCCAAGCCCCTTTTAAAGCTATCCAGGTTAGTGGCCATCACCGCCTCCTGTGGCAGCATATTCCAAACACCAATCACGCGTTGCGTGAAGAAATGTTTCCTTTTATGAATAAGAATAAGAACCAGATGTGGTTCTTTCCTCAAATATACTTACAGGTAACTCAACAGTTCCAGTTCTTCTGCTATAGCAACTAGGGTGAAGATCATTACTTCTTCAGTATAGAAGCAAATGTTTTTGAACTTTTACAGCAACATTGTAAGAAATGTTTGTAACTATGATTTATGTCAACACAACACAAGAAAGACTTGACATGTGTGTCAAGGCAATTAATGATTATAGGCTTCAGTTCTTGAAAGTAGTGCCTCCACTATCACTAAGCACACGGTTCTAGGGGGTGGGGGTGGGATTCATAGTAAGACCAGTTGCCTCTGACTTCCCACAGAAACATCTCTTTGTTGGTTAGGATCCTAGATCCTATTGGTAGAATGTACAGGAGATGACCATATTGCACCTTATCATATCATTATCCACTGACCCATGATTGCAGCGGTGATGTGTATGACACCCAAAAGATACATGAGGCTCTTGTAAGAGATGCTTATATATGTTATGATTGTCCAGAGTACCAAAGCAGCAATACATTCACAGGACCTTAAACAGAAGTCTTCAACCTTTTTGAGTGTTCAGGTGTGTTTGGAATCCACTTTCCCGTCTGTATATGTTTATTTGTACACCGCCCTGAGCCCTCCGGGGGAGGGCGGTATAAAAATCCAATAATGAATGAATGAATGAATGAATGAATGAAATAACTTTTTTATAATGAGGAAATAGGCACTGTAAATAAAATATCTCTTTTCCACATCTGTCATCTGTCTTTTCCACATCTGTCACCAACTGTCTGTTCAGTGTCTGCCACAGAGAAGGTGATGCCTCTGCCTTCAGCTGAGACCAGATGTCCCAGAGATAGTCCAGTTAACCCTGCTTGGTCTCTGAAAAAGGAATGGCCTTCCAGATGTTCATGGACTACAATTCCTGCGTGTGAGTTGTATTATGGGTTGATAAACTACAGCTCCCATAATGCTCTGCTCCAGTGCTATGCTCCATAGGCTCACGCCTACGGTGCCGCTTGGATTTCTGAGAGTTGTAGTCCATCTAGCCGTATCCTTATACCCCTCGCTAGCAGAGAAAGGACAATGGGACTACAACTACCGTCATGCATCACTTCTCCATTTCCCCCCCCTCCCGCGCAGCCTTGGCGCTTTGCGGCACGTCGGAGCTTGTAGTCCTCCCCTGAGTCCCTCTATGGAGAGAACTACAATTCCCAGAGTGCCCTAGGGGCGTGGCCACTTTGATGGCTTAGCAGCCCCTGCCCTTGCCCCCCTCCCGGCTAGGGGCTTCTCCCAAGATGGCCGGTCCTGCTCCGGAGGGCGGGGGCGGCCTCCCCGCCGGCTCGCTCGGCCACTGCCTGGCCCAGCTGCACAAGGGGACGGAGCCGGGCCTCGGCCGGGCCTTGCTGGCCCTCAGGACCCAGCACATCAAGCAGGCCGGGGGCATCGCCCGCTTCAGGGGCCGCGGGGGGCTGGCGCCCCTCCTGCGCATCCTGGCCAGCGCCCCCCGCCCGCGGCGCACCCTCGACCTGGCCCTCAGCATCCTGGGCAACTGCTGCACCGAAGGCGGCTGCCGCACCCAGGTGCGCGAGCTGGGGGGGATCCCGCCCCTTGGTGAGTGCAGGGGGGAGGGGGCTCTGGGGGGGGGGGGGCTCTGGGGGACAGGGTCAGGACCTCCCTCTGGAAGTTGAGGGGTCTGGACTTGGGACCATCCTGGAATTGGAAGGATTCGGATTTGGGACCCCCCCCCTAAATTTTTCGGGGTCCAGACTGAGGACCCCCTGGAATTTTAGAGGTTCAGACTGAGGTCCCCCTGGAATTTTAGGGGTGTGGTCCCCCTGGAATTTAAGGAGTCTGGACTTGGGACCTCCTCCCAGAATCTGAGGGATCCTCTTGGAATTTGAAGGGTCTGGACTTGGGACCACCCTGGAATTGGAAGCGTTCGGATTTGGGACCCTCTGGAATTTGAAGGGTCCAGACTGAGGTCTCCTGGAATGTTAGAGGTCCCAACTGAGGTCCCTCTGGAATTTAAGGAGTCTGGACTTGGGACTTCCCCCCCAGAATCTGAGGGATCTAGACTCAGGTCCTCCTGGAATTTGAAGGGTCTGGACTTGGGACCACCCTGGAATTGGAAGCGTTCGGATTTTGGACCCCCCCTAAATTTTTAGGGGTCCAGGCAGGTCCCCCTGGAATTTTAGGGGTGTGGTCCCCCTGGAATTTAAAGAGTCTGGACTTGGGACCTCCTCCCAGAATCTGAGGGGTCCTCTTGAAATTTGAAGGGTCTGGACTTGAGACCACCCTGGAATTTGAAGGGTTAGGATTTGGGACCCTCTGGAATTTGAAGGGTCCAGACTGAGGTCTCCTGGAATGTTAGAGGTCCCAACTGAGGTCCCTCTGGAATTTAAGGAGTCTGGACTTGGGACTTCCCCCCCAGAATCTGAGGGATCTAGACTCAGGTCCTCCTGGAATTTGAAGGTTCTGGACTTGGGACCACCCGTCCATGCATTGGATTTCCAAATTCACAGGATGAGGCTTTTGATTGGCTGTTGGAGATTTGATTAACTATGGCAGCAACTGTCACCATAGCCCAAGGATCTACACAGGGTTACTGAGGTTGAGGTGTGGCCATCGTTTGGTGGCTGGCCCTACCTCCCGCAGCAGCCATTTTGTGGCAGCCATGTTGTCGCTGTATTGTTACATCTACCATGGTGGAGTCTCCTTAAACAGAGGCTGGATGAACATATGTCGGGAGTGCTTTGATTGTGTGTTCCTGCGTGGCAGGGGGTTGGACTTGATGGCCCTTGGGGTCTCTTCCGTGATTCATTGCCATATCAGAATTCCAAAAAGACTGGGGACCCCTGGCATAGAGTCTAGAACAGTGGCGGTGAACCTATGGCACTCCAGGTGTTCATTGACTTCAATTCCCATCAGCCCCTGCCAGCATGGCCAACTGGCCATGCTGGTAGGGGCTGCTGGGAATTGAAGTCCATGAACATCTGGAGTGCCATAGGTTCACCACCACTGGCTAGAAGGCCAGGCTGTGATGCTTGGCCAGCAGACTTACAGTTGCTACAAGATGGGCCATGCTGAATGGGAAAAGCTGCCCTCCCAACCAGAGTTGATGGATAGTGGGGGGGGGGGAGGACAGCCACCTGTGCTTTTACAATCTAATTCTCTCTTCCCCTTCTTCCTCCCCACGTTCTTTACGCTTGCAGTTGCTGTCTTGAAATCGCTCGCAGTGGAAAGCATCCAGAATCGGACGGCTCGCGCTCTTGGCAACTTGGCTGTGGACGCTGAGAACTGTCAGGCCATCCACGAAGCAGGTGGAAAACGGGGCGGTGTTCGGGGCCGGGAGGGTGGGGGTGAAGCATCTGGGGCATGGGTTGGAGGGCTTGGGGTCCGCTCCGTCTGTACAGAATGCTCCGGTGGTGTGACCGTGCTCTATGAAGGCAGGAGCAACGGGCAGCCTCCATCCTTCTGTTCGGCGGGAAGGAAGCCACCTGGAGAACCAGAAGCGGCTGAGATTGCGGGCTGCGAAATGCCACTCAACAGGGGAATTATTAGCCTCTTCCGTAATGAAGCGCTCCTCTTTTCCACAAACGGGACTGAGGTGGGTTTGCATTTCACGGCATCGCGGACAGCCCTTCAGGGACTGAAAAGCTGGGGGCGAAATGTGGAGCCAGAGGATCCCCCCTTTGAAAGATCCCCCTGCACTGGATCGCTTTGATGCTCTTTCACAAGCTTCCCAGCCCATCTCTGCAAGGTGGGGGTAATTACATTGCCGTGTGTGGTGTTTTTAGATCCATAGCTGATTATTTGATGATCAGCCACCTCGAACAAGGTGTAGAGAGATCTTGAACCAAGAAGCAAATCTATAAACTATGTTACATGGCTGATGTCAGGATTTGTACAGATTATGGGGTGTTCTGCACAATTGAAAGGCATTGTGCGATTTGCAAAGTGCAAGAAAGGTTATTTCTAAAAGGTTTCGCTTACCTATGTGTTGGCCGAAATTTTGCACACGAGGCACAGACAAGAGCCGAGGCAATGTGTGCTTTCAAAGTGCAACTGGATCGTGTAGGTTTCTGCAAAGGCTTTTCCGGTGTTGTAACTCTGCTTTACTGCTCCCATCCCAGCAGGCACCTGGAATGGCTGGTAAAGCAAGCGTAATTTTGGGAGGAGGATGTAGGGAAACACGGCAGGTTGGTTGAGAAGCTTGCTGGTGATCTGTAACGCTAGGGATGCCTGACGTGTTTTTCTTTGGCCTCTCTTCCCTTTCCACCACCCCGTTGCAGGAGCAGTGCCCCTGTTGATCCAGATCCTCACCACCTCCCAGGACAGCGAGTGTTTGCAGAGCGTGATACGAGCCGTGCGGTATCTGGCCGACACCCCCATCCATCGCCTCGCGCTGGCCCAGCAGGGGGCGGTGCGCCCCATCGCCGAGCGCTTGACTTCCTCCCCGGACGACGTCGCCCTGGTGGCCGCAGCCGTGCGGGCCCTCTTTGAGCTGACCAAGGGCTGCAGCTGCGACTGTGCCGAGCAGCTGAGCCTCGGGGGCGGGGTGGTGTCCCTGGTGACCTTGGCCAGCCACGACAAGCGGGCCTTGCGGGAATCGGCCCTGGCGGCCCTGGCCAATCTTTGCCTGCAGGGGGTGCTGCGGCCAGCCGTGGGCAACGCCGGCGGGGTGGAAGTGCTGGTGGCCGAGATCCAAAGGCGGCGAAGCGCCGGAGCGCTCAGGGGCTCCCTCCATTCCCTGGTGAGAGCCCTTTGCCTGCTCTGCCGGGAGGCGCTCAACAGGAGCCGCATCCGCGAGGCCGGCGGGCTGGAGCTGCTGCTCTCCCTGTTGAGGGACCAAGGCCACGGTTCTTTCCATGCCCGCGTGGTGGTGGCCTTTGTGGCTTTCCTGTACGACGAGGAGGCCCTGGAGATCCTGCAGACCAGGGGGCTGGTGCCTTTGCTGGTGGGGAGGTTGGTGGCCCAGAGCCAATGGAGCAGCCACGAGCCGGAGGAGGCCGAAGGAGAGACCGAGGACCTGGAAGACGAGAGAGACGCCGCCTCGTTTGACTTCCCCGCAGAGGGGCGCCGTGGGGAGCAGGCCGCGCCGGGAGCGGAGTCCTCCAGTTTCCAGAGTCTCAGGTAAGTGGTATCTTGAGTCGAGGGCCGCCTATACTCAGGGTTTGTCGGCCGGGGCAGAGAAGGGCGCTGGTGGCATTGAAAGGCTGAAGGCAGGGGCGTAACGAGGCAAACTGTAGCCCTGGGCAAAACCTGAGTTGGATGCCCCCCCCCCCCCCCTGGGCGGCCAGTCCACCTCCTTTGGGAGTCCATAATTTTGGACTCCCCGAACCAAACCTCACCAAACTTGGGGGATAGCATAAGGACAGTCTCCTGATGATACGCTGAAATTTTGGTGCCACTAGCCTAAAAACTGCGCCCCCTGCAGGCCACAAATGGAAAACCACTAAAATACCCCCAAACGAACCCTGCATTTTGATGCCCCCCACGTGGTGCCCTGGGCAGCTGCCCACCTTGCCCAATGGGCATTACGCCCACGGCTGAAGGCAGGAGGGCAGAGCCTGGTACGCTTTATGCACCCAGGGACCTCTTGAGTTCTACGCTGGGCAGCAAAACCCCATTCCTGGATTCAGAGAGAACTTGTGTGCAAGTTCAGCCTGTGGACTATCGAGGTTCCCTTGTTGTGCTTTTCAGATCAGTGGGAATCTGGGCTGGGCAGGCGAAGGAGAAAGGAGCAAAGGAATAAAGTTTAAAGGAGGGGGCTTGAGGGCTGGAGCCAGGCAGGGCCTCTGTCCTCTTGGCCAGCGACTGGATTCTCTGCAGTCCTCGTCTGTTATCAGAACTTCCCTTGCAAGCTGAAGAATTACAAACTGCCTGGTTTTTCCCCCCTACGCGAGAGCTGTGTTTCTCAGGGTTCGCACCACATTTGTCTGTTACAGGGGTCTGCAACCTGTGGCTCTCCAGATGTTCGTGGACTACAATCCCCATCAGCCCCTGCCAATTGCTGGCAGGGGCCGATGGGGATTGCAGTCCCTGAGCATCTGGAGAGTCATAGGTTGCAGACCCCCGGTCTGTTATTTTATTTATGAATTGGATTTGTATCCCACCCTATCCCCGAAGGGCTTGGGGTGGATCGCGACATAAAAGCCAGTTATACAATCACTAAAAATCATTTCTATAAAAAACAGAGCCAATATTAAAACTATCAAATGGTACAATAAAACGGTACTAAAAAGCATTAAATCATTAGAACAACATAAATAATTAATTGTCAACATCGCCTCCCTCCCCCTGCCCTCCCTCTCCCCCCTGCCCTCCCTGGAGACCGAAAGGAGATGCTCTAAGTGCCATTTGGTCCGGCTGGCTAGATGGGAAAGGCCCTGCAGAACTGCGATAGTGGCTCTGTCCCTGGAATTATTTCTGCTGCAGATGGGTGGCAAGTCAGTGTGTTATAGTGGCTAAGAGCGGCAAACTCTAATCCGGAGAGCCAGGTTCGATTCCCCCTCCTCCGTGTGAAGCCTGCTGGGTGACCCAGTTCTCTCCGAACTCTCTCAGCCTGCATGAAGGCAGACAGGTGCAGTCTGGGTATAATTCTTCCCCAGTGTCCTGTGGGCCTTGTGTCACTGTCATTCAGTCGCGAGGCAGCAACCGGGAGAAGTCTGTTGCATTAATTACATGTGTCACCTTTCTAGCTGTGTGCCAAAAAGGGTTTCTTGGCCACGGGGCCTGATCCCTCTGTGTAATTGCTGCATGACTTTCCTGATGCTCTTCTGCCTTCTCACCAGCAGAGGGCAGTGTGAGCAAGCTTTGGTTCCTCTTCCTCACTGTCCCTAACTATGCTCTTTTCCATAGAAAGATGATAGTTCAGTTAGTGGAAGCACAGTGGTTGAGAATATTGTACACTTCCGCATTAGAATATAGTCCTGAACGAATGTGAGAATTATTCATTTGTATTCATTGCCTTTGTCAAAACCATTATTTGGCGCATTATGGAACATGGTACTTTGGTACAAGAGCACTTATAGTTCACTGAACGACTATCATCAGACTTTCGAAATGGATCGGAGGAGCATGGCTAGGTAGGTACCAGGTTCCAGGTGGAGCATTCTACAACAAAGAAGGTCCGGCATGCTTTGCTCTGCGGTGGAGGGATATACAACCCTACTATCCTCCCTTCTGAATGACTTTTCTTTCCCTCCGTCATCTCTCTCCCCCACCCCCATCTACTACAGATCCTGGCTCCTGTCTGAAGGCTACATCGCCAGTCCCGGCGACCTTTCCCCGCAGTGGTCCCCTGACACCACCCTTTCTGAACTGGACACCCAAGGGTGCATCAGCCCCCATCAGGAACTACAAGACGAATCCCTGGCCTGCCACGCCTCGCCTGGGGTCAAGACCCAGTCCAGGGCAGAGTCCCCCACATTCCTGAACTGTCCTTTGTTAGATTTGGCGCTTGGAGAACAGCCAAGCTCTTCCGTGCCAGTAAACCCGGCAGAGGGAGACGGAGTGCATCCGGAAGAGAGTCTCTGCGCCTCTGCCTTGCCTGTCTCAGAAGAAACTGGAAGCCTCTGTTCAGCACAGTCGCCTTTCCCAGAGGCTGCAGATTTGTTGGGGGTCAAGGAGCACGAAGAGGTTGGGACCCATAAGCAGCCGAAGGGTCCCGTTACGGCACCGCCGGAGGCATGTTCTGCTGAAAAAGCGGATCAGTCATCTCAGGTCGTACCAGCAACCGATGAGAATGACCCAAAGGCTGGGATCCTGTCCCCAGCTATTCCACTTCCAAGCATGGGTGACCACAACCAGCCATCGGCCAGCTTCGTTGCCAAATCACCGAGTACGGAAGAGGCGTGTCCGACCCCCAGAAAGCTCCCCCTTCAGAACTTCCCGGGTTCTCCGGAGGAACCCAGGCTGCCTACCTTCTGCTGGAGGCGGCGGGCCACGTTTCGGTTAACGTCTGCCACGTTCCCTCAAACGCCACGTCCGGCCGGGGAGGCCCCGTCCCCGCTTCTCTCTTTGGCCCTGCCTCTCTCTCTGTCTCCACACGGGGGCGACAGAGAGCTGCATGCCCCCGAGGCCCCGGCCCTGCTGCTGCTCTCCCGCTTTTCACAGGCGGAGGATCCCAGCCGCAGCTTGGTGACGCCGACCGTGTTGCACGGGCTGCTCCGCTACATCACGGGGAGCCCCGCCCCCTCGTCCCGCTGCCTTCGGCTGCTGCATCGCCTCACCTGCAACCCCACTTGCCTGGAGGCCTTCGTCCGTTCCTTTGGGGCCTCGCTCATCCGGGCCTGGCTGGTTCTGGGTGTGTCACCAGAGCAGGCTACTCACGCCGCCACCGCCGCTGAACAGGAAGAGGAAGAGCCAAGGAAACCTGACATGGGACACCAGGACATTGGGCGATTCAAGGAGTTTGGTGCGTGTGTGTTTTTCTCTGTCTCACCCAGAGGCGTATCCGCCTAGGGACAAGGGGTAGCCCTTGTCCCCGGGCACCACTCTTCTGGTCACGTGGGGGGCGTAAAATCGCCCCCCCCCCCCACGTGACCAGGAAGTCCTTCTGTCTTGTCGTTTTCACATGCCTCAACCCCGTCCAAGGCACACGAGGCAGCAGGACTTCCTGCTGCCTCCAAGTGCCCTCAACCCCACCCTGGACTCCTCCTCTTTTCCTCTCCCCCTCCCCCCCGCCGGCTGGGCTCCCAGCTGGCAGCCTGCAGTCTCTTCAGACCTCCCCTCCGGGCAGGCCAGAAGGGACTGCAGTCCCGGCCTCAGAGACTTTCTTTTATAAGCACTGAGGCTGGGGGTGGGGCTTGGGGAGCAGGAAGGGGTGGGACACCTTAGACCTTGCCCATGTCCATGGTGACATGGGCGGGGTCGAGGGCAGTAAGGGTGGAGCCTGGGGCATCAGGGGCGGAGCTAGGGTGGTGGGGGGCAGAGCCTGGGAGGCAGGTGGAGCCTGGGGGGCGTCCTGGAGACAATTTGTCTCTGGGCGCCATTTACCCCTGGTACACTTCTGGTCTCACCCCTCAGATTCTTGGTCCAGGGTACTGGAATATTCAGGCTTGTGTTCAAATCCATGGAGTCTCATGGTCATCCCTTAAAGATGGACAAAACAGCACGTCACACACTGAAGACGGAGGATCAATATATTCAATAAATGTATTTATGTATATTTTATCATTGTCCAGTTACTGAATCCAATGATTGTACATCCAGGTTTTTTCCTGGGATCTTACCTAAGCTTTTGTAGAGTATATGCAGCTATTTGGGTTTGTGTGTCAGCTCTGTTGAGAGACAAAAAGACCTGTGCATGGCAAATGAATGAATAATTTTCCTGAAGGAATTGCTTCTCCTGAGGAAGATTACAGTGAAAACGTACTTATAAACTCGTGAGTCGTTTGGGAAGTACTTTCTATATGGAATATAATTATCCTAAAGATATTGAAAAAATGAACTATTTTTGTTCAGTAGATATTGAAGATATGGATTATATATCTCAAAAATGAACTTTTATTGTTGAAAAAACTGGATGTACAATCATTGGATTCAGTAACTGGACAATGATAAAATATACATAAATACATTTATTGAATATATTGATCCTCCGTCTTCAGTGTGTGACGTGCTGTTTTGTTCCTCTGTCATATACATTACACACAATTTGGCTTGTTTTCATCCCTTAAAGATGAGCAGGTTTATTGGCCCAGTCTTTTGGGGACTAGAGCCCGCTTCCTGTGATACATGCATGGCTCGTAGATGAGATTATTGGGGGGTTAGTGCAACTAAAGCCACACTAGGGCAGTTTACACCAATACCGACTGGCAGTCACAAGACTGGACATCTGATAAAAACTTAGAAATGCTTCACCGTTATATCCAGTTTCAACACAGTGTACAGTTGTGCAGGACCTATTCTTCAGTCTCCACTATGACTTATGGAATTCCATGCCTCAAGATATACTTACTGGTGTTGACTTTCAGTGCAGATTTCTCAAGTTCATGGAAGTTAACCAGTAGCTGCTGCTAGACCGATGTGGCTAAATGGGGGCCTTCCCTGGCCTCTGAATATCCATTGCTGTGGAAAACTGGGTTAGGGACAGTTGCCTCGGTGCTTTTGTTGTGGGCGTGGAAGCTACCATAAACAGGAATCGAATAGGTCTTTGAGCTGATCTAGGAGGACTCCTCTTACCCTCTTAGTCCTTGCTTTGCTGATATCAGCTGGGCCAGGGCGCTTCCAGATCCAAGGGAGCCCTTCCTTTCCCACGTGGGTTTGCAGAGCAGACTTCTTCCAGCAGATAGAAAACTGAGTAATGAGTGCATCTTGAGGCCCCCGGCTCTTTTGAAGTAGAACTGGGAAGAGGTAGAGGGGGGCGCCGACCGCCAACTGCAGCAGCTGACCGACTTCTCCATTCTCTCCGTCTTTTCCAGGTGAGACATTGATGATGAACCTGCGGGTACAAGCAGAGTCCCCCTTTGGTGTGGGAGTCCTCAACCACATGCTGCTGTCGGGTTCTGAGTCGGACCAGGTGGCCTGTGCTCTTGCCCTCCCTCTAATCTGCAGGTGAGTCCAACCCGTGTCTCTTCCTCCTGGGACCATCATGGCCTTCTGTGGCAATGGCTGCTTCCTCATGCAGGACGGCAGCCAGTGTGCAAGGCGGCCAGCATGCTCGAACAAGAGGTATAGGCTGAGCTGGGGAAGGGTGAGCTGATCAGCCTCTGCGTTGGATGCTGCGAGAAGAAGCAAAAACTATCCATTGGCCTTTCTTCTGCATTTACCAAGAGGCTAAAGACGATCTGCTAATCTGGAGAGCATTTGGAAAGGCTGGCAAAGAAAAATATTTTATTTTTAGCAAGCCTTTATTGGCATGGACAACAGTACAACAATAATAAAAAACGGCTTAAAAAGCATATACAATACAGGAAATAAATGTTAGATCGAAGGAAATCTACTGGCGTTTAGTAATTTCCAGGAGAAAGTCTGCCACTATCATACAGAGAGAAGGATCAGGATTGTCCAACAAGTAGTGTAATCTAATTAAATCGGGGAGATGGGGTAAATGTAAAGGAGTAAGATTCACATACTTGGATCTGATTTCCTTGAATCTGAGACAGTGTAGTAATTGTTGGGCCAGAGATTCAACTGAGTCATCGTTACATGGGCACAATCTTTTAGCCTTTTCTTGCGTATTAAATCTGCTGTGTAACAAGGCAGAAGGCATAACATTAAACCTGGTGAGCATTATGGCTCTCCTTTGAGCAGGGTTTATTAAGCAATACAGGTAGTGTGCCAAGTGGGAGAGAAAAATACAGAGGGGAGCACATTTTCAAAGAAAAATATGTGAAAAGGCTGTGAGAAGACATGGTAGCCGGACCAGGAATGTGGAAGTTATACAGTGGGATCCTGTGAAGGATTTCTCCAAATGTAATTCACCAATTCCTCACCACCACCATCACCAATTGCTGCAAACTCCCCCCCCCCCAATTCAGTTTTGGTGGGTCTGCTGTCCCCAAAGAGCATAATTTGGAGGGGTATTTTGGGCTACAGAGGGAAGAGATAAGGAATTCATACTCTATTCCATTGGCAGAAATATTTTGACGGGTTGACGGGTTGACAGGGGCGTGGGTGGGGGACAGTGTGCCTTATCTGGTCAGCACAACGTCCTTCCTCACGTTTTAAGATCAATTTTTTGGTGGGGTTAGAAGGGAAAAGGTCAAAGCAACATGAAAGCCAAGGATGTGAAATCCCCCCCCCCCCTTCTTTCTGCTGCAGGAAGGATTCCCTTTGCCGGAAACTTCTCTTGGACCACTCCGGCTTGCGTCTCCTGCTGGGGGCCCTGGTGCGAGGGCCCGAGCCCCAGTTCATTTTCTACGCCTCCGACTCTCTGTCTTTCCTCCTGGGCTCTCAAGCTCCGTGTAGTCCTGGGGTGTCCTCTCCCACTTTAAAGCGGCCCCGCTTGGACCCCCAGCCGCCTTGCTCTTATCTCCGCCTGGTGGACGAAGGCGGGGCTGACCTGCAGTTCCAGCTGGACGGGGGCGCCACGGTGCCCGCCTCGCGTCAGGTGGTGAGCGAAGCCTCCGAGGTCTTCTGCGCCATGCTGAGCGGAGGGTTTGCGGAGTCGTGTCGCACGAGTGTGTGTCTCCACGGCCTGTCGCCTGAGCCTTTCCTGGTTCTCACACACTTTCTTCACGGCTGCCGGGGGAAGCCGTGCCCGGTGTTGGGTGTGCCCTTCTCCCTTGCTTTGGCAGAAGAAATCTTCACGGTTGCAGAACAGTACCTCCTCCCTGACCTCCAGTCTCTGGTCGACGACACTGTGTGCCAGGACTTCTTACGCCCCGGGACCGTAGGCGAGGTGTACCGCTTGGCTGAGCGGCAGAACCGGTCCCGTGTGCTCCGGCGGTGCGCCTCCTACGTGCTCCAGGGGTTGGCAGAACCCACCCAGCGAGCCGCCGCGTTGGCTGAACTACTCCGATCTGCCGGAAATCCCAGCGGGGCGGCCGAGGAGCTGTTGAGGGTTGTTCTGGAGTCCCCTTGGGGCTCTGGTTCTGAGGGGCAGCAAGGCTGAAGGCGCGGACCCTCGTCTCCTCCATTTCTGATCTCACACATGCAGCCAGAATGCCAGTGTTGCGGCGGAACACGCCAGGAGAGTTGCCGCGGAAATGCTAAGAATAAACAGGACAAGTTCGTGGAGAAGGGCTGTCCGCGTCAGTCGACCATCCCGTAGCGCACAGGTGTCGAACTCGCGGCCCTCCAGACATTATGGACTACAGTTCCCATCATCCCCTGCCAGCATGATGCTGGCAGGGGATGATGGGAACTGTAGTCCATAACGTCTGGAGGGCCGCGAGTTTGACACCTGTGCGGCTGAGCGTCCCTCTGGAGGGGGAAGCGGCAATGAATACCTCTCAGCAAAGTAGGTTGTACGTATGAGACGGAGGGTGGAGGAGGCCTGCAGAGGGGGAAAGAAAGAGAACAGGGAGGAGAGCTTTGGGAAGGATGGCGCTCCCCCTGCCTGGCAACCGTGGAGAAAGCTGCCTGGCAACCGTGGCTTGAAATCAGGCAACCGCCTCTCCCCATTCCTTCATTTGTGGAGATGCTCCCATCTAGCGACGGAGCTCCTGGGCATGGCAGCGGTGGAAAGTGGGTGGTGGGTTCCTTTCTGGTGGGCTTCTGGTTGCACGGCAGGAATTCAGGCAGCTGCTGCCCCAAGGAGGGACCCCAGACTTGGGAGAGGGCTCTGCAGAAATCTCCTCCACCAGGCGAGAGGATGTCTTTCCCAATGGAGATGTTGGAAGAGCGTGAATAAGCAACAGGAAGAGCCTGAAACGAGAGGAGAATCCTGCAAAACGAACTGCGTAGACTCGTCCTCTCTTGGACCCCTGAGAAGAGGGACCTATGGAGGGTGCTTTGTGAGTTGGTGGGCTGATGGGGGAAGGCGTCGCTCAGCTGTACAGGTAGAAGGACTCTGTGGCCTCTGAGTGATTGTAAATAGAGAAATATAGGTTCAGAGATGCTCTAAAACATCTGTGTGGGCTTGCCTTATTTGTGGGAGCCGGCCAGCTTCTCACAGCTGACGGAGAAAGGTAAACGTTAGTTTTTGTTGCTGCAAAAAATAAAATAATGGATGGGATCGATTTTCGAGGCGGGTGCCTCGCTAAAAGGGCTTGGACAGATTTATGGAGGAGAAGTCGATCTATGGCTATCAATCTTGATCCTCCTTGATCTCAGATTGCAAATGCCTGAGCAGACCAGGTGCTCAGGAGCAGCAGCAGCCGCAGAAGGAGGCCATTGCTTTCACATCCTGCATGTGAGCTCCCAAAGGCACCTGGTGGGCCACTGCGAGTAGCAGAGTGCTGGACTAGATGGACTCTGGTCTGATCCAGCAGGCTAGTTCTTATGTTCTTATGTTCTTAACCAACTAGTCTGATTGCCCGTCTGTTCGTGGGAAGGAAATGTACTGGGGGGGTGGCGGGGAGACACGAACGCAAAAGGGGGACGCGCAGCCAGGACTTGCATGTCTAGCAAAACACTTAGCGCCCGCAGTAGGATCCGGGACTCGGCATTCCAGCTGAGGATCTCTGCGTGGACCGGAGAGGCGGCCTACCACCGTCCCCTCCCTCCCCGCCTTTCCATTGCAATAGCAGGAAACGCCAGCTCCTAACTGCATCCAGATGGTTTGGAGAACGGGGGAGGGGGAGGGAGGAACCACTTCCTGAGAGGCCGATGGTGGCAACGGGCCACCTCGAGCGCTGGGTGAAAGCGGGCTCCCTTTCTCGGTCGAGTTGTCTCCTAAACCAGCCTGCTCCTATTTTTTTCAGGGTTTTTTCCCCCTTCAAATTGACAGTCGTCTGATTCCATTCTTCCCCCGGCCATTTATTAGATGCATAAAACAGACCACTGATTTTGTTCTGAATCACTGGTGTAAAATTGAACTGGAAATCCTGGTAAGGATATTTTCAACTGAGTGAACCTTTGTTTTGTGTAGAAGACTTTAGAGAAGCACAACTCCCATCTTCCTGCTTGATTTGGCTCTTGATACCTGAGCAGGGGAAGGTTTTCCCACACTTATCTCCACACCAGGTGATGTGCCCTTTGCTTAACATTTTGTTGTATAATCACAAGAGCAAAGCGTGGTTATAACGACGCAGACTTTAATTCTCAAATCACCCTTCATTCAGACATTGCGTTTCCAGAGGCATCTCCAGATTATTGTTCTACTGCCCAAGAGGGTTTTGTTTCCGATGCTCCATGCACCAGACTCGGGCCAATGCATTTATACCCAGGACTCTGCCGGGATTGTGGTGACAGTCATGGTTGTCTGAAGGAGTTTGGGGTCTGACCCAGCGGCTTTCATGAGGCCCAGTTAACATGCCTTCTGGAAGCACTGATGAAGAGTTAACTTAAAAACAGCACCTGAAAATGCAGACGGTCACATGCACATTGAGTCTCAAAGTACTAAAAGGGTTATGGGTCCAGAAGCAAGCACTGCAGAGGTCACAAGGACAACAGCAGCGCAAACACCCGTTTAGTTGTAATACTTAGAATTCAAGCTGCACTTGGACATTTTCAATTTTTTTTTTTACAGCTCACCTGTACGTCAGGTCAGTATTATTGTGCCTGTGTTACAAGCAGGCCCTGACCTGATGACCCTGGCTAGCCGGATCTCAAAAGCTAAGCAGGGCCAGCTTCATTGGAGACCACAGGCAGCAAACCCTCTCTGAACATCTCTTGAAAACCCTATGAGGTCACTATAAATTGTTACAGGGGAGAAAGGTGGGGTATAAATCCAAACTCGTCTTCCTCTTCCTTACAGTCTTAATTGCTACCCATTCCCAATCCGTTCTCTGGGGGCTGATAAACTGGCCCTTGGTAGAAATGGGAAGAGAACCTTCCCCTCAACTACCTTTTAGCCTGACGAATATCTGCTCTGATTTGAACATAACTGGCCATTCCCTATTCATAGAATCATAGAGTTGGAAGAGACCACAAGGGCCATCAAGTCCAACCTCCTGCCATGCAGGAACACACAATAAAGTTCTGTCGTCCATTCCTTCTTTTTCCAGCTTCTTTGGCTCACATCGTCCTTATATCCTGTGTTTCTTCTCTACTGTCAACGTCCTCTGAATGGAATAATCTCACATGGCTGGAGATTACAGATCTTCTCAGCTGCCTCTCAGCCAAAACCCATCTCTGGCCAAAGCCCTCATGACCTTTGCTGCATGTTTCTCTCCCGGTTTGGCACCTGAAACCCAAGAACAGCCAGATCTGGAAGGAGAAATGGAAGCAAAAGGTTTGCAAAACAAGGGAGGGAGGCACTTCTCTCAGCCCCCAAGCGTGTGCCTTGCATGCCAAATGAAACTCGCAGTCCTATGGGTCAGTAAACCTGCTGATGGTAGCAAAGCCTCCTGGATGCTCAGAATCCACAGTCTCTGAGCCACCCTCTCCAGGATTGAGCGATTCTGGGCTGTATCAATAGGAGTATAGGGTCTAGATCGAGGGATGTAATTGTACCTCTCTATTCTGCATTGGTTAGACTTCACCTGGAATATTGTGTTCAGTTCTGGGCACAGCGATTCAAGAAGGATATCGACAAGCTGGAACAGGTCCAGAGGATGGCAACCAAAATGGTCAAAGTTCTGGAGTCCATGCCGTATGAAGAGAGGCTTAGAGAGCTGGGGATATTTAGTTCAGGGGCATAACGAGGCAAACTGTAGCCCTGGGCAAAACCTGAGTTGGATGCCCCCCCCCATGGGTGGCCACTCCACCATGACCAAATTTTTTTGGACCAGGATATTAGTGCCTGCAGGGGGTGTATTTTTAGACATATCAGCACCAAAATTTTAGCGTATCATCAGGAGACTGTCCTTATGCTACCCCCCAGGTTTGGTGAGGTTTGGTTCAAGGAGTCCAAAGTTACGGACCCTCAAAGGGGGTGCCCCATACATTCTTTGCTAAGGAGATGGGGCTGCCACTGAGGGTCCATGGCACTAGCCCCCTGAACCAAACTGCACCAAACTTGGGACAGTCTCCAGATGATATCCTGAATTTTTGGGGCTGATACGTCCAAAAATGCACCCAAAACGAACCCTGCATTTTGAT